>NC_059500.1:7456656-7794307 GCF_018139145.2 Gymnogyps californianus | reverse complement strand
ATGAGCAAAGAAACCTTTCCACTTTCCCACTTACTCAAAGGTGAACTCAAGCATCGGAGGAGGAAGTGGTTTCCCTGTGGTTTGCCTATGATTGCCTGAAAAATAGAGGCAGAGAGTTAGATTCATACGTCTTGCCTCAAAACATACTTTCTTAACCCAAAAGGCAAGCATACTTTCTACACAGAGAGAGTAAATGAGTTAAGAATTCTCTCCTCCTGAGTACCTAGACGTGGTGTCTCCCAGCTTAAGCACATGCTTGAGAGCAGCTTTATGCAGAATACACTCAGCCTAGACAATCGCCATCTGGCAGCAATTAGATGCAAGAAAATACTTTTCAACCAGAAGTCAGACATTCCTCCTCAGTGTATCACACAGTAGGATTTGAATGCCTGGGTTTAATCTCCTTTTAACTTTAATTCTTTACAACAGAGGTATGGAAAGCTTCTTTTCAGAACTGTTTTTCTCCTAACTCAAAAGTGGTGGAGAATTTTCTCAGGAGAGCGCTTGTAGTGGCCACTCTATGGGACTTTTCCCCTTATTAGTTTATTTATTACAGTACTGAACAAATGAAAGTGGGATTTGCAGTTGAAACTTTTCTCCACCTGAATGATATGATGCCTTTTCTAGGGAAGTGTGCTTTGCCATGTAGCTCACTGTAGCTGAGCATACTGTATATATATGCTGCAACTATTGCATAGCTGAGCACCATACAGCTGCTAGCCCCAAACAAGCTACGATGAAGAAATTTAACTCCATCCCGGCCAAAACCAGTGCCCCCTTGTACTTCCTCGTTTTGCATTCAGTGCACAAACAACTATCCACTTTTAAACAAGCAAAGAAGTAACTACGTACGCTTATTTAAACACTCAAGCTGCGTAGCTCATGTGGTATCGCATTCATACAAACCTCTTCCTTCCCTGTGGCCTCATAGTTTATCCACTTGACAACTGGCTTATTGCTTTGTAAAAGACTGCAATGGCACTGTTGTAATCACTTTAATTATTAACAGAATGAAGGCTCAGTAAATTGTTGTGTGGGTATAGGTACACATAACATTACATTATACAAAATAGCTGGTTTGTATTTGACAGAAACATGTTAACCTTCCCTCCAAAAAGGTTAGATCTGCCACTCTGGCATGTTCTCTGCAGTCGCCTCATTTGGTGTTTACTGTGCCAATAAAAATGTTTGTGTGCACAACAGTCTACAACCTGTATTTTCTACATGTCATGGCCTTTTTTCCTGAGTGCCTAGATTCCCCTGCATAAAGGAAGCTGTGATGGCAGAAGATACACACAGGGACAGAAGGTCACTGCTAAATCCTCTGTGCGTAATTGGGCTAAATGGGACCTCCAGCTGTTGCTATCTCCTGATGAATACCTTTCTTGATTTAGGGTCCTAGGCCAGGGATGCTGGTGTAAAACTCTGCCTCCTGGTCTCTAGCTTGCAGACCAACCACTGCACAGGTTATTTGAGCAGTCCCTAAAGTAGACAGGAGTTCTTTGGGCATATGTCTTTGGATAATGTCTCCTTTATACTGCGTAACTGGGATGGAGAATTTATTACTGAATTAGTAAGATTGGACCAATATTGGCTGTTTCTTTTAGTGCAGTTCACCTGTACAGCTGGCTGTGGAACAGAGCCAGTTTTGAGAGGTGACACAAAAGCACAGAAGGGCATTTAGTCTGCGATACCAAGAGCATATAACCTGTCTGTAAGACGGGTAAACACAGACGAGCAGACCATGGGACAATATTGGTGAGCATGTTGAGATGTTGTTTCAATGCACCAGCTGCTGAATCAATGCTTTTAAAATGGTTTTACAGACCTCACAGCAACAGAGGTTTTTAAGAGAGGATCATGTCCTTTTGATGCTTACCTCCCAGGGGTCTGACATCCAGTTTGAGGTACTCTGTGTTGGGTTGTTGAATACCGATTTTTGTTAGCGGCTTGGAAAATAGAAGCATAGTGAATAATACATCTTGTATTGCAGCACATGAAACTCAGGCAGCAGGAGGAAAGGTTCTTTTATGAGCACATCCTTAAATTTTCCACTAAGGCTTGAAGAGAGATACAAAAAAGGGGATTTTAGGTTTCTTACATAACTATTGGGGAAGAAGAGTGCTTTCATGATTTGTGTTTGAAACATTTGTAAATGAAAGCACAGCGGCTGTATTGAGTAAAGTACATACCGTTAAATCACTTATATTTTAGTTTTTATGACATGATTGAGTTGTGAATTATGTTCATTCTCGCTGCATTTACAGGCTGGAACAGATGGCAAGGGCTTAGTTATAGGGAATGTGTCTATGACTGTAACATTGTTTGTGCCAGCATGGCTTCCCTGGATGCAGACTCACTGTCTGAATTGTGCTGGCAGAGTGTGGAGCACTGCAGGCTGTGCTTGGAGCGCAGACCCCAGATGGACACTTGAGGAGGATCCGAGAGCAGGTGACCTGCTTCACCTGTATCTGCCATACTTTAGAGTAGGCGGTATGGTCTGGCTAACAGGGCTATTGGCTTTGTACTCAGGAGGCCTGGATTCTAGTCCAAACTGGATCAAACTGTTCCTATTTTCATTTCCCGTCTTAAAAATGTGAATATTTGTTCTTCTCCATGTGTGTCTGTAAACAGATCTATATAAAATGCGAACGATGAGGCTGCAGGACAGAAGCCAGGTACTCATTTGTGCTTCTGAAACGGGACTAATGCGTGATCAGTCTTGATTGGAAGCTTTGAGTACCATCATTTTAATAGTTCTTCATTTCTTAAATTGATTTACAAAATGGTAATGCAAGAATATCCTTAATGAATAGATTAAGTATTCTACAACATTCCAATGTGCATAGCTTTCTTCTTCCTTTACAAGATTTTCTTGAGAAAGCCACGTACAATGGCACAGCAAATTTAATGCTACATACATCGCAGTCATTGGCAAACGTCACAAATCAATCTACAGCAGTTAAATTCAGATTTCCACCCCACCAGAACTCTCCTGCATATATGTGAGATAAGTGGGCTGATGGAGATTTTCCTGCCAAGGGATGCACACGAAGGTACGCATAGTTAAGATATTGTCTTAGAGTTGGAGCATGTAATCTTGTGAGACGTCATTATGCTATTGGTTTTTGTCCTTCATTCAAACAATATATTAAACTGGAGATTAACCATTGTTAATTACGCAACAACTAGCAATCAAAACAAGAGCAGAATTTATTGTAAATTCTGGTGAACAGTGCGTGCTCATCAGCGTGATCTGCATGTGCACTTCCGTGAGCCTAGAGCACAAAATGCAGACAAATGTTTAGCTGTGACACGTGAGCCCATGCCAGGAAACTGTTCAGCGCAGTGTTATGAGACCTCGTAGTCGTATCCACAAAGGAGAACTCCTCTTTCTGCCCCAAGTCCCAAAGAACGTAGCCCAGTCTGTGATTGTGTTTGGGCTCTTTTCACGAGAGCAACTAAGGAGAAAATTAGTGATAAGCCAATTGCAACTTACATGTCTGTCACTTCTGTTGAATGTTTATGGAAAGGTTTATCTCTTGAGGTAGCTTTCTGTCTACTTTCTAGAAAAAGATTTGTGACAGTTATTACAATGTGCAAATCTTAGTTTTGTGCAGTCTCAAGATGGATAATGTTACTCTGACACGCATTTACAGTTGAGTATCTTTTGAATCAAGTCCTCCATGCTTTGTGTTTGTTCAAAGGACATTTCACCTCCGAATCAACACACTGGAGTAAAAGATCTTCAACAAGACACGGCACGTCAGCATTGACCTTTTTTTTTTTTTCCCAACTCTAACTTAATTCTCATATGCAGCTACCAGAACAATAACACGTGCTTGTAGAAAGACCTTGCGAAGCTGTGTAACATGAATAGATATGTCCATTTTCAGTTACTCACACAGCCACTTTGGAAAACCTCTTGAAGCACCTAAATATATGGCTGAGCAGACACAGGATGCTGCTGTTAACAGAATGCTGTTCACTTCAATAGCATTTGGATCTGGTCTCAAAATAAATAAATGCGTACAAGTTTGATTTATAGTTTGGGCTATCTGAACTGATCCAAATGACACCGTACAAACAGCCAACATCTTTAGCAGCAGCATGTGGTCCAAGCAGGTCTATTGTTCAAGATTTTTCAGTTTTCCTCATCTGTTCTCCTCAGGGATGTAATCCATAAATGATGGCCTGTGAGAAGGAATAAAAGGCAACTGACCATGGCAGAATATTCTTCTGTTTGTTGGGACTGGGGATTCAGCGTCAAAGTACTTAAGAGTTTGTCATGAATGGTCTGCATTTGGTTTAAGAGGGTGCCAAATGCTACAGAACTGACTGTAAATCAGGGTAGAAATGCTGCCCCCCCTTTCTCATATTGAGAGTGCTGTTGTTTCACCACTGCATCTGGCACCATTGACAGTCTGCATGGTGGACTCACCAGAGAGGAGTATGACGGAGGGCCAGACCTCTGCTCATTTTCATCAGTGAAAAGACTTCTGTTGACTTCAGTGGTGCTGGAGACTGAAAATTCTCTCATTCCTATAGCTGGTCCCTGTAGGCTTGGATTTTGAGGCACACAGGTAGTGCAGATCCTTTTAGAGGTTATTTTGTACCTGTGGAAAGGAGACAACAAGTCACCAGGGCTATTAGTTTGACATATTTTTCATACTTTGAATTCAATATTACAGGAAGTAGGGGACAGCATCATTCTTCTCATACACGAATCTTTCCACAATATGGAGATCCACTTCATTGGCTTGAATCATTTTTTGAGTCATACTGTAAGAAAAGTTTTGTTTCCCAACTGTACAGCTACTATAAAAACATAGATTGAATAATAATGAATATTGGCTGTTTTCCTGGTGATTTAGACATGTAAGCAGTGATTTATCTGATGCTTGGTGTATATAGGAAAAATGTGTTTAATATATTTACTCATGAATTTTAAGGTAATCACAATTTGGGAAGAAATTTTCCCCCTAATAAAGATACAAAGTTCCCACCAGCAGCTAGAGAGGTATTTCTATTAACTGAGTACTCATATATCTGACTCACTTGGTGTAAGGAAGTCCTGAATACACAAGTGACTTTCCAGTTTTTACCTGTATTTATACTTTTGTCATTTGCTTCTGTGGTGGGTTGACCCTGGCTGGATGCCAGGTGCCCACCAAAGCCGCTCTGTCACTCCCCTCCTCAGCTGGACAGGGGAGAGAAAATACAATGAAAGGCTCGTGGGTCGAGATAAGGACAGGGAGATCACTCACCAATTACCGTCACGGGCAAAACAGACTCGACTTGGGGAAATCAGTTTAATTTATTACCGATCAAATCAGAGTAGGATAATGAGAAATAAAACCAAATCTTAAAACACCTTCCCCCCACCCCTCCCTTCTTCTCAGGCTTAACTTTACTCCTGAATTTTCTACCTCCTCCCCTCAGTGGCACAGGGGGACGGGGAATGGGGGTTTGGGTCAGTTCATCACGCGTTGTTTCTGCCGCTCCTTCCTCCTCAGGGGGAGGACTCCTCACACTCTTCCCCTGCTCCAGCGTGGGGTCCCTCCCATGGGAGACAGTCCTCCACGAACTTCTCCAACGTGAGTCCTTCCCACGGGCTGCAGTTCTTCATGAACTGCTCCAGCGTGGGTCCCATGCATGGGGTGCAGTCCTTCAGGAACAGACTGCTCCAGCGTGGGTCCCCCGCGGGGTCACAAGCCCTGCCAGCAAACCTGCTCCAGCCTGGGCTCCTCTCTCCACGGGGCCACAGCTCCTGCCAGGAGCCTGCTCCAGTGCGGGCTTCCCATGGGGTCACAGTCTCCTTCAGGGCATCCTCTGCTCCGGCGTGGGGTCCTCCACGGGCTGCAGGTGGATATCTGCTCCACGTGGACCTCCATGGGCTGCAGGGGACAGCCTGCCTCACCATGGTCTTCCCCACGGGCTGCAGGGGAATCTCTGCTCCGGCACCTGGAGCACCTCCTCCCCCTCCTTCACCGACCTTGGTGTCTGCAGTGTTGTTCCCCTCACATATTCTCACTCCTCTCTCTGGCTGCAACTCCTACCCCTGTAACTTCTTTTCCCTTTCTTAAATCTGTTATCCCAGAGGCACTACCACCATCACTGGTGGGCTTGGCCTTGGCCAGCGGCGGGTCTGTCTTGGAGCCGGCTGGCATTGACTTTATCGGACACAGAGGAAGCTTCTAGCAGCTTCTCACAGAAGCAACCCCTGTAGCCCCCCCTGCTACCAAAACCTTGCCATGCAAACCCAGCTTCATTGACAGGTCAAGAGTAATCCAAAGCAAGACTGACTCATTACGATTTTTCTTCTGTGAAATGGAGAGGAAAAAATGTTTTCTTCCTGTAAACTGTTTTTCTTACTCAAGGACTGTCAGTTACGGACTGGATTTTAGTCGCATTTCTAGCTCAGAAAAACAGGAAGTTCAAATCTTGCATCAGGATTTACGGGGGCTGGTGGTTCCTCTTCAGCTGTAGAGTATAAAGCCACGTAGCCCAGTGAATATGGTTTTGTCGTACTGGTAACAGGTCACAGGCTTTGTGCTAAGCTAAAAATGCAGACCTTGGGATTCATCAGGCTTTCTCTTGATTTATGTCACCTACTTGGTGCTTTCTTTCAGCTTGTGTAGTTGAAACAGAAATTGCTTAACAATCGGATGGCTATTACCTAATTTGGTTTAGCTCTTGCTTAGCTGGGTACAGTGGTGTAGTGTAAGTCCTACTGTTACATATGTCTGCATCGAGAGATAATAATGACAATGGGTTGTTAGTTATTCAGTGTAGAATGACCTGTCTGTAACACTGGAATAAGAATACATTACAGAAGAGTTACAGGCATTGGATGATAGCAAAGGCCTTGCAGCTGTGGGTGTAGGAGGATATCAAAGGCCCATGGCTACAGACCTCTCACCAACGATCAGCTACTGGTCATTGAAATAATACGGTCTTGGGAACGAGGTAAAGCTAGTTTTCTGGATAACAGAGAAAACAAAAAACACGTATCTGGCAAATGATATATAGTAAATTCGGATATTAGGTGGAACTGTGAATCGCTGAAGATCAAGTAAGAGAACTGTGTCAGCAACCATGCAAAGATGAATCCACGTGGACGCAGGAGCGAGAAGGGAGAAAACCCCCCTTCTTGATATCATACTCCTCCTAGCAAAGGACTCGGGATGCTGATGAGTCAACTTAAGCTGATGAGACATCCCCAAACTGATGTCGGATCTTAGGTGCAGAAGGGTGAGCATGACACCACAGAAAGGGACAGGTACTGGAAGTTTTGTGAGTATCAATTTTATCGTTATGAGGAATGAGCTTTAATAACTGGATTATTTTAGCTATGTGTTAATAGCATTGCAGCTGGGCTAACATCATTCATTGATTAGACTTTGCAGTCTTTAATTAGTCGAACAATTAATTACTGACTTTGCATACTAGGTGTGTTTCCTTCGCTCACATAAAGTGCAAAAATTGTAGAGAAACAAACTAGTGGAAAATGTCAACAACCTAAGCTGTAATTTGGACACAACAAATAGGTTTCAAGTGGAGTAGCAGTTGTCTGAATATATCTGTTTGATGCTTTTACAAGGTTGACAACTTTATTTATAGGAGGAATTTTGCCTAGCAGAACTATGTTACCACTTAATTCATGAAGCAGGCAGTTTTATAAAAAACAACAACGACAACAATAACAACAAAACCAACAAAAAGCCCCACTCTATCACATCATGCAAGAATAGGTGAATCCTGGGATTAGTTTATTTGCAGGGCAATGGTATGAGGCTAGGGGTTAACTTGCAGTGTATGAATGTAGAAGACCCTGATTTCAGGTGAATGTAAGGTGGCTTATGATTAAGCCTAGTTACTGGCCTTTGGGCAAGACCAAAGGTCACCCTAAACCTAGCTAAACCAGCCAGTTTAGCTTGTTAGGAATGGTTAAGGAGGGGCAGTTGCTGAAGACAAGGCCATGGAAGGGAATGAAATGTCTCCCTCTGCTTTCAGATACCTCTGATTCTTGAAAGGGGTTGACCAGGGGTGGGTGAAAGCCCGAGACTGCCTCACCCACCATCCAGGCTGAGGCTCAAGCACACACTGAAGCAGGATGCCTCAAAGGCTCAGGCTCTGCAGCGGGCAGAGGGAAGCTCCAAGTCTGGTCCTAGAGCACAAACAAGCTTGAATCAAGGCCAGCATGGATCAACTCTGAATCTTGTCAAGTCGTAACTAGTGCAATGAAGTCTGAGCCCTAGGTGAGTAGTTACCAAAGTCTAAACTAACTCTTAGGCATGGCATGAAGATGACCAATGCATAGCGTATTTCCATATGTACCTCTATAATGACAATACTGTCTGTTCAGGTTGCTGAACAGACATTATTTGCACTAATGTGGTGGTTGACCTTGGCTGGCTGCCAGGGGCCCACCAAGCTGCTCTCACTCCCCCTCTTCAGCAGGACAGGGGAGAAAACAAGATGAAAAACTCATAGGTCAAGATAAAGGCAGTTTAATGAAAAAAGATTTATCCTCTACTTCCCATCAGCAGGTGATGTTCAGTCAATTCCTGGGAAGCAGGGCCTCAATACACGTAGCAGTTGCTTCAGAAGACAAATGCCTTAATAATAGATGCCCCCCCCAGTTCTCCTCCTTCCTGTTAGCTTCCGTTGCTGAACAGGATTTCATATGGTATGGAATATCCCTTTGGTCAGCTTTGGTCAGCTGTCTCGCTATATTCCCTCCCAACGTCTTGTCCACCCCGGGCCTACTGGCCTTTGGGGAGGAGTCACTGGAGAGGCAGCCTTGATGTTGCGTGAGCGCTGCTCAGCAACAGCCAAAACACTTGTGTGTTACCAACACCATTCTACTACAAATGCAAAGCACAGCACTATATGGGCTTCTATGGCAAAAGTTAACTCCATCCCAGCCAGACCCAAGACAACCAGGTAGAAGGTACTAATTCGTACTAGCCCTAGCAGCTTTCTCTGTGGGGAAAAAAAAAATCCAATTGTACTTTGGAAGCTATTGAAAAGGAAAGCAAAAATAAATACGTCTGAAGCAAGTTTAGTACCCACTCAACAGTTAACAAGGAAACTTAAAACCCCAAACAAACAAACAAACCCTTAAAATGTATGGCATTCCCTTCAGATGGGAATGTGACACTTTAGATATGATCTTTTCCTGCTGACAGGTGATCCTGACAGCAGTAGGGTCTATGTTTGCAAGTAGCTACACATCTGAAATGGAGCAATGTACACCTCGAATGGGGTACAAGTTAATATATTTACAATAAAAAGGTTTTTTTTCTTTTGTTCTGAAATCTTTGCAGAGTAGTAGGCAAATTCGGTGATGTGCAACAAAACCCTATGGGGAATTTTTCAAGCAATGGCCAACTAAGCTTTCAAAATGGAATGTAAATGAATTTTGTGTTCCCCAGAGAAAACTGCTACAAGAAACTGGACATCACACTGTTCTTTTTAAAAACAAACTGATCAAAGGTTCATGATCAATTGTGTGCCCTGTGGGAGAACACCATAGAAAAGGCATTAAAAGGGCATTTTATTTCAAGAGAAAAAAGCAAAAGCAACCAGGCAAAACAGTAAAACCAAAAGGTTAAGGTACTTGTGAGATGAGACCAGGAGAGGTAGCTTTTCTCAGCACCCCATTGGCAGAAAAGCCCTGAAAAATATCTGATAGTAGGCAAAATGTGATGCTATTGTTTAATATCCATTGAGGGGAAACACTCAACGCTATGACTGTGTAACTTTGCCATCCCAGGACAATTCCGGGTAACTAGATTTCTGCCGTGGCTTGAGACACAAGAAGTGTGTTGAAGGTTGCACCAGTCCTGCTGATCACAGTGAGAGTAGGACTGGTGTGTGACTGCCTGTAGCTGGGAGATACCATGAGCTGAATGTCTCTGAGAGCCTAGACACCTGAGATTTCAATAATCATCCTTGGAGACAGCCTGCCTGCTGTACACTAATTCACTGTGTTAACTCAGATGGAAAAAAGGAACATCCGTATTTGCTAAATAAGCTCACAAAAGAAAACAACTTGGTTTTTCCAGAAATTTAAGTTTCAGCTCTTGAGTACAAACTTGGATACAGTTGCAGCACGTGAAAACAAAACACACAAGTGTCAACAAAGTGTTTTTCTAGGGCTCATTTAGCACTTCTGGTGAGGACGTAGCTGGAAGGCTTTAGAGGACAGAGAGAGTACATATGAGGTATTAGCATTGCAGGTGACCGGACTGATAGCTATGCTTTTTGTACACATGACATATTAGCATTACAGGTGACAGGACTGGTATCTGTGCTCTTTCAAGAAACTTTTCTACCTCTTTTTCTGCTTTATAAGGCTTGCGTTATCAGATTGAAAGATGGAATTGAGTATAGGTTATGCTGAAATACATATAGGTATAGGATATAGGATTTTGCCTCTAGCAGTCTGTTGTCCTGTGTCTTAGGCTTGTAATAGAAACTTCTTGGGGAAGAGCATCCTGTTAGGCTCTGTGTATATACAGTGCCTAATGCAGTAGTATCTGTGAATTGCTATTGTAACTCTAAAAAAAATTATTCTCATCTTTGTGAGGATGACTATTTGTGTTTATACAACATCCAGAAGTCCACCTCGGCTGCATGAAGCATACAAAACATGTTCCAAAGTATCTTCCTGCCTCAGAGTGTTTGCAGCAGTAATACAGTGAAAAATGATTTTCTTAAGGCATGGGAATGTGAGATTTCATGATGTGTCCGGTATGATGTCATTTGGGCCTCTTGCAGCCTTGCAAACCGGCCAATACACCAGAGTCTTCCATACCCTGAAGGACTGACAAAAAAGTCAGGTGAAGTCCCTGCTTTGAACCAAGTACAGCCGAGATTCGGGCCTGGGCTTTGCTCCTTCTGAATGGGCAAGAGGTTATCCTGAGCAGCAGGAAGGTCTGTATCTGCATTGGATCTAACGTGTCTTTCTGCAGTCAGTTTGAATGTTTCCCTGCAACGGCAAAACAAATTTTAAAAGCATCACTGCAATGGAAAAATGGTCCCATGGTGACTGTCCATATTGTCCCGAAGTCAGGAACAGGTAAAACTCCCACACAGGCTCTCAGGAAAGCAGTTAGAAAGACAGGTTGGCATCAAATGAATTTCTGTCTGCATTTCCTTGGAAAAGGGTCAGAACTGACACGTTTTCTGAAGAACTGGATAAAAATCTGCTTAGTTATGAAATGCTTCAGCATTTGTTAGTGAGCAGCCTCATGTCCTCTTGCACAAGGCAAGAATTCTTTGCCTAAGTTTTGGATGTTGCAGATAAACAGATGGAAGAAATCGGAGAAAAGAAAAAGGAAAGCAGAGCAATTCAACCAATTTGTCTTTTCTTTGGAGGTCCATGTGTTCAGTTGTTCATTTCTCTCTTCTTTGGCAATTCCTGTCCATTTGAATAGGGTATGTCAAATTCAAGTCAAAAGGATTAAACAAGGGAAACTTTGAGATATCTTTGCAAGGTGTATTAATAGATAGTAAACCTGGACTTCTACAAAATCACAGTATTGTCTGCAAAGATATTTCCTGCCTGCTGGCACTGCAGGCTAAAATGAAATTCCCTCTGCTCTGTGGAAAAAAAAGAAAAAACCACAGAGACCTTGTGAATGCCCCAGGCTGTTTTCTTCTTTGGAGAATTTGTTCATCCGGTGAGTGTGTTGTTCATTTGCACTATCAGAGAAGGTACTCAGTACCTCAGCCTTTTTCATGTCCTGTGTAACCAGGTCCCCACCTTGTTCAGCAGTGGGCCCACATTTTCTTCCTTTTCTTGCCCACGTACTTATAGAGGCCTTTCTTATGGTCTTTGACATCCTTGAGCAGATTCAATTCCACTTGTGCTTTGGCTTTCCTAAACTCAACCCTGCATGTTCAGACAATATCTCTGTGTTCCTCCCTGGTTACCCTTTCTATTTAAAAAGGCAAAGTAAATTTGATGAAGGGATGTGTGTTCTCTTCGTGGCTTCCAGTAACAGCTCAAGTTGGGTAGAGAAGCTGTAGGTAGGTAGGATGAAGAAAAGCAGTGCCTTGGGAGACTAAGGTTTTCGGGACCATGGTTTTGCTGAGAATACCGTGCTACTTAGACTGAAAGATAGAGTTTCTAAGAGAAAGCAGACCATTCACACAGATTCTAACAGCGTGCAATAAAATCAGGGAAGACAAAAGAGCTGAGGAGATTTTGAAATGCTGACTGTGCATCAGAAAGGCCGTTATACAAGATTTTCTTCAGCAAGAGGAAGGGCTCAAGTATGTTTAGAACAAATTGAATGTGTCTGAAGACCTAAAAATAATAAACTCCAGGTAAAGAAAAAAATTCTCCTTAACTTGCATAAGACTTGAATAGAAGCACAGAAAGAACTGAAAATATTGATGCCTTCATTATTGACTGTTTAGGACAATATTTCCTATGTCTGTTTTATGGCGACGAATGCTCATTCACAGTAGCTTTTATTGCAGTGAAGTGAGTGACTGTTCTTATTAGCAGGGCTGTACTGCCACCAGAAAACTTCATGTACTGAAAGGTATATTTACTTGATAAATAGTGTAGAAATGGTATCTCAGGCCACTCAGTTCCTTAAAGCCAAGTAGTCTCATACCGTTAAAAAGCTGCTGCGTTCTAGATACCAATTACCTGGTGCCTAATGATAAACTCACTTCTTACAGTTCAGAAGGAACTGCACGTCTCCATATGATAATACTTTGTAGAAACCTAGACAGAAAGCCCTTACTGAAAATGCTTAGATCAAATTTCTCATCTCCAAGTATTACCAGGAGAACATTTAGCATTTAAGAGTGTAAAATAAACATGAGTGTAAAATAAACATGGGTGTCTCCACCTTACTCTAACCTAAAAATTAAATTAATCTTCACTTACCTTGTTATCACTGATTGTAGCATAAACGGCCTAACCATGCCTCAGATGAAACAGTGTTTTCTTCTGTTTCACAGAGTCAGTCTTTCTTCCCCTGATCTCGGCGTACTTGGATAGAAATGGCATTTCTTTAGGCACACTATGGTAAACATCCCATCTATTGGTCTCCTAAGGCACAAGACTGGCTGTCTTACGTCAGCTCAGAGCACCACGCAGTTTAGCCCAGTATCTCTGACACGGCCAGTTGGAGGTGCCGAGGGAAGAAGAAAAAGAGAACATATAGGAATATACTCCCCACCCCCCACTGCATTCTCCCATCCGCCAGGAATTTCAGTCTCACGCTCATCCTGAGCGAGGAACGCTATGTTGTGTCCAATAATACCTGAGGCAATTTTTTCCATGTATTTTTCTAGTTGTCTCTTGAATCACTTTAACATCTGCACCATAGCATCCCCTGGCAAAGAACCTCATAGCTGAGTGGAGATAAATCATTTCATTTGTTTTTAACTCAATGGCTGAATTTGAAGTGGCTACATTCTTACACAGAGAATCATTGAGTAACTGAACCCCATTCATTTTTCCGCATTTGCTGTTGTGCCCACATACCCTTCTTTCATACCCCTTCAGGAATTACTGGAAGCCGACAGAAACTAAGGATCCATTAAAATTATATTCTCTGCACTAGAAGTAAGGTTTTTGAAGCCTTTTCAACCTCATTTTCCTGTTTTCAAGATTTCTTTCTAGCTGAGATCAGCCAAGAAAACACTTCCCGTATAGATTCTGAAGCATCTAGATTTAAGTGTTAAAACCGCCTGCGGATGTTCAGTCCTCAGAACTGGGTCTAACAACTGAAGCCGATCAGCCTGCACCTGTACACCACAAAGAAAGCGCTTTTTTTTTGCAAATACTGCGGCACAAACACAGTTCTCTGGAGTTCTCTGCTAACAGCAGTGAACAATGTACAAGACTTGCCCACTCCTTTTCTACAGCATGCTGAGAAGACAACTCCACCCATCTACCCCATACGCATTCTTTGCTAAGGTTGTCACTGACAGTGTGTGTTGAGCCCATTTGTCTCCTCTGGATTTGAACTTTGTCCTCGAGCATGAGCTTCCCACTTTATTACCACAGCTGGCAATCAAGAGGCATGAACAATTTTCAGCCAGTGGCAGTCCACCCCGGATTTGAACACCTGACCTCTGTGCTCCTTGCTGCAGCCAGTTGGCAGCTAGAAACATGTCACTGTACAGATAAATAGATATATGAACGTCTTCCTTCTGTAGCAGATATGGTCCTTAAAGGAGCCTCATAGGCTCCCTCACTGAAGGAGGCATAACTGAAAGGATGTCTGCTGCTTCGCTGTAAAACCAGCTAGTCACCTTTGGCAGCAATTTAAAGAGCTACCTTAGGTTGACGATACACGTTATGCCTGAGCACGTCTGACAGGTTACAGCTTCTGAAAGGTCCCATTCCTCTTTCCTCCTCTTCTCCCCATCCCTGCTCCAGTCTTATGGTTCCTCCTCTTTCAACCCCTGCTCCTTGCTTCTCATTTAATTTTGGCTGAGGTGAATCAGCTGCTTGTCCCCTAATTTTTGCTTTTGTTAGGTTAATTGGGAGGGAGTTTGATGAGTTGACTCAGATCAGCAAAGGATCTGAAGGGTACCAAAGCCAGTGCAAGGCATGCATGTGGCAGGAGGAGGGGGAGAGAGGGAGAGGAGCCTCCTTTTCAGCTGGTAGGTTGGCTCCAGAATTACTACGCACCTTCTCCATAAATGTCACACCTAACATGTCAAACACTAGATTTAATTGCAACTAACTGCAGCATCTACAACTGTTGCGGCTGTTTGGAAGCAGCAAGGCTGCAATATCTGTTGTGAAGACTGAATTACCAGCTGTAGTGTGATACAACAGACATTTTGTTGTACCACCACTTAAAAACAAATGGGTTTTGCACATTCTCCCTCTGTGGAATTTACTGCCTATGCTTTTTTGAGTATTCATCCTATAGTGGCTATTAAAATAGAGCAAAAAGTACATATTTCTACAGACAGAACCTCCCCAGTTTCAATTGTATCAACCTGCATCTACAAACAAAGCTCTCGGCAAACCTCAAGCAATAATTTTAATAATGTGTTGCAGTACAATTATTTCTCTGTATATATGGTTGATGATTAATTTTTTGCCACAGGACCTTCAGAAAATTAAAACAGGGTAATGGAAGCTGAATGGAGTGCACAAGTGAAGGAGCACAATGCAATGCTAAGAAGGTTTGGGAAGGAGGAAGAAAGAGACGACGTTGTGGTGCCTCAGTGCCCGATTAAGGTGCCAAGGTCCTAAATAACATTGATAAATGGGAAGGGAAATTCAGCCTTTGCAAAGGAAAACACCAGCTGTCTGGCTGCGCAGCTGCCTTCCTCTGTACTTCTTCAGGACAGTGGTAGGGACACTTGTCAGTGACTGCAGGAACAGAAAAGATATAACACTGAGACCTTTCTAGGACTCACCAGCCTGAGGGCAGTGCAGGGAGACTAGGCAGTCGCACCAGGTAGCCATGTTGTCTTTTTGATTCATTAAACTCCTGCATGCCAGGTGTTTTGTGGGATAGACAATTATTCACTGACTTTGTTACTGCCGGCAACTCTGAGTTGCACTGTAGCTCGCAAAGCTGTGTTAAATGCATGGGTTTGTCATGTGCTGGAAACAGAGAGTAAAGTAAGACGGCAATAAAGTTGTAGTACTTTCCCCCTTCTCAGATGACACAGAGATCAAGAAAACATTGACCCTTCTGCGGGACACGAGAGCATTCACGACATTACTCATCGCAAGTCGGCACGGCTATGTGGGGGCTGCACTAATTCATGTCTAAATCAGTGTAATGAGAATAATATTAACAACCGGCACAAACTAACTCAGGGCACCAATTTTGGGTATAATACCTTTTTACTTAGCTGTGTAGGTGCTCGCTCAAACAATAATCATCCCAACAAGTTTTCCTAAAATCACTTTTGTGCGTAAACACTGCTTCTGTCTGTGGTAAAACTGAAGGCTGAGAAATTGCAGGTGTCGGAAGACAAATCTCTGCCACACAGCACCTACGTGGGCTGGCAGTTAAGGAAGGTGGGACAGTGACCTCAGCTTTGACTGAAGGAGACATAGCATCAGGATGGGAACACCGGCCTCAGACAAGGATTAAATACTCCATTATTTTGTTTTACCATCTTTCCCCTTTGCTGGCGGTGGATGTAGTAAGATCAAATTCTCATTTTTGAGAAGTGACGTGATTTGAATAGGGCTTTCTAGAGTACTTAAGGTCTGCATTTTTTACAGAAGGTTTAGTTTTGTTAACGATCTGATGAAATCTCCATTGGATATGAATTACTGATGACTTTGATCACGGTGCTGGGAAGAGAAGAAAATGGAAAACAAAGCTGCTGTGTTATGTTAAGACACTTACTTTATTCATCTCTTAGAAAAGGACAAAAAGGACGTGGCAGATCAGGAGGTAAAACTTCACTCAGACGTAGCACCTGGGATGCTTGGAAATGCCAAGCCTCATGAAAGGCTCAGGCCTTCCTTCCCTAACACTTTCTTCTAAATGGAGGGAAGTTCTCCTCCCCAAAACATAATCCCTCCCCACAGTTGGGAATTCACGTGTTCTGCCCCTTTCTAGATGCAACCAGATCAGAGCAATTCCTCAAAATCTTCTTGTGTTGCAGCTTCCGTGTAACATTTCTAACTCGTCTGAGAATATATAGACACATTTTCTATCCCAGAGGGTGAATCAATGTCATTATCTGTGCCTACCATAACGGCTCACTGAGGACCTAGCCTTCCTGAAGGGTTTTTTAAGCCCATCAAATTATTTTCCAAGGACATTGCATTTGGTTCTCATTCTTTCCCTTTCATTTCATTGAAACGATCAGTACTTAATTGCATTAAGTTTTCGTCCTTCGTTAAGTCATTCATGAGTTGCAAACAGATGTGTCTCTCATGAACGTGCCCCAGAGAGGGTCAGTAATACACAAAGATGTTTTGACTGAAAGCCTTGCTAGGAAGCCTGTCTAATCATGAGATACTATTATAATAGTATAATATATTCCATATATAATGACTATAGAGCACCTATATATTACTTATGCATATTATGAGACAAGGCTGTGGTATCATAGTGTCCTGAAGAGATGAAAACTCAAACACTAGTCCCTGAATAACACCAGCCCTAGTACCAGAAGGTGTCTACAGGTCACCTGAAGCTCATAACAACACGCGCCTGAATTTTGCCCTTCACGGGGATGTTTTCCGAGGGGTGTCTGGGTCATGGGAGGGCCGGCTAAGAGCAGTGGTGTGGGCTGTTTGAGCAGCAGGTTTTGGCAAAGCAGGCAGGTTCCTTAGCCTCCCAGAGGAGTGGTACCGTGCACTCTGAGAGGCTGACTTTTGCTCTTTGAATTAAGGGAGAAGGGGTTTTTTTCCAAAGTCAAGCTATGGAATTTAGCACCAAAATATCTGGTTTTATCATCAGGATTCTGGCCTTGATTTTCAAAGCCGCTTAACTTCCAATAGTTTGTATAGCCCACAGCTGGACTCCCTACACATTTTAACTCGCTCTAGCTGGATATCAGCTTTTAAAATCGGGTAACCCACTAAAAACCAAAGTGTAAGGCAGTCACATTAGAAATCCTTGCATCCTCGTTTTTTACCTATAATATTTGTGACTCAAAATTGATACGTCATCTAGACATATCCAATAAGGATTAAAACCAACAGCCCCATTGTGTGTCCCCCTCCTTTTCCCCCTTCGTTTTTAAAAGCTGGTTTTGATGTTCATTATATACTGGGAGTTGCTAAGTATAGCTGAATTTGTCTTGGAAATGGAAGGGAAAACAGGGATGACCGTTTCAGGTCTCCTCCAATTTTGTTTTAAGCCATTTTGGAAGACGGACAATGGCTGAGATCTCTTTGGAAACAGCAGAAAATAAATACTAAGGCACCGGAATGGCTTTGTTGGGGGGGTGACAGAGGAAGAGGAGTGGTAAACAGTGATAATGACAAAGGCAATTATGAAAATAATAGTGATAATAATAGTAAAACCCAGTTATTTTGCTTTTTAATTGGTACTAGTTAGCCAAAGAAAACACACAACTATAGGGAGAGAGGAATTGTTGCTTGCTATGCTTCTCAAGCCAAATTGTGAAAATTAACCAGCTTCCTAATAAAAGCTTCCAGCTGTTTGAATGGGGCTATGCTCCTGCTTTCTCTTCTGTATCTTATGTGGACAATGCCTTCCAGAGCACCTTGTGTTCCCTACAAGCAAAGTAAGTTAAATGAAGGCATTTTTAGTTTCATGAAGGACACGCTGAAAAGAAGGATGACATTTTAAAACTCTCTTTTTTTGCCTTATGTTGAGATTGGGTGAATATTTGATACTGCTGAGCAGCAGGACCACGGTTCAGACACTTGACAACATGCCTAATTTTAAGCTATGCATTTACTAAATAAAGAGCCAGCTAGGACTTGTGGGACCCTCATTCACTTTTTAACCTGATTCAGTCATTTAAGGCAAAAGATCTTTTGATATTAGTAGCACTTCCCAAATGTTTTACAAATGTTTAGAATGTTTTACAAATCTTCATGTTGCTTACAGGAGTGCTGTGTTTCAAAGCTTCACGTCTGTGGATTGACTGCACAGGTATGTGACCTAGCCCTGGTGCTACAGCTGCCTCTCCTCTGGGTGTATTTGTGTACCTATAGTCCAGTGGTCTCCAAAGTGGGATGCAGTAAGAAGATATTAGAACTTCAGTAGTTCATGTATATAATTTCTAAATAAAGAAATATACATATATTGGGGGGAGTGCTCAGAAATCTTTTACTGAATAGGGTGCATGATCAAAATAGTTTGGAGGCCACTGCTATACTCATTCTTCTAGGAGTATCTTTGCCTACAGTCCTCCATGGAAGCACCCCCGGAGTACTGAAACTCAGGAAAAATGAGGTAACCCACTTCAGATTCCTAATGGTGATTCCAGTTAAGCAGGTATGTGGGTGTTTCAAGGATTGTTCCTATCTAACCCTTTTATTTTTCATGTCATTTATGCTGTGATCAAAGTAAACATATAATTCAAATGAAATGTGTCCAGACTATTTCTACATTCAGGAGAATTTCTCCTCTAGCTTGCCTGCATTTGAGGATGTGCTTAGTAGGGTTTTCTCTTTCCCTGGTCTCTATGGCTTCCATTATGGAAATGGGAAAGATATTGTATATACTTTGCTGCTTCTGGTGCAGGATCCATATCAATTAGAGAATCAAATAACACCATTAAAATGATCTGTTGAATAATTTTTTTCAGAAGCACTTATCATCAGTCCAATTTTTGTTAGTTTGTTATCGATGTCAGAATCAATAGAATTAGACCGACGGTGAAAGTTGGAACTTTCCCCCTAAAACATCACAGCCTAGCATTTAGCTGCAAATGTTTATGCACATTAGTTTATGTGTGCCTTGGCCCAGCATTGGTTTCATCCCCAGAACCAGCTCTGCTGACCAAAGGTGTCCCCTGAGCACTCACGTGGCATGGTTGCTGCAAGACAATGTTGCGGCATTTCTTATTTCATCAGCAAGGGAAACTTCTCTCCCCTACAGGGAGCTACAGGTGCTGTGTAATGCAATTGCATGGATCTGCCTATCAAAATCTCATGAGATGACACCCCATGTTTTTTATTGCCAATGCTTCTTGTCTAGATCAATGCGAGAGGTAACGCATCCAGCCATTTCAGGCCAGTTTCTGAGCAAATCTTTGCCAAATTGGCAGTTTTCAAATTGGAGTTTTTCCTTTCTACTACCCCAGTGACACTTCAGTTGTGTTTGTAGGTGTCGCAGATGACTGATCAAAGAATCTGTAAAAGTGTGACTTAACAGAGTTCAATGGCAAGGTTCACTCTATTATTTACTACATGGGAGAAACATACAAAGGAAAATCAAGTTAGAATCTTTTTTCCTTGATTTGCGCAGAGACTGGAGATGCAAAAAGGTAAAGGAGACCCTCCCGTTGAGTCACAAGGTTCAGAATGGACCCCCTTGCTTTCTAAACTCCTAATGGAGCTTAGGTGCGGCTAGATCCAAACTTAGTCTCAGACCTGGTCAACGGTTTAAACCTAAGGGTTTCAAAGGGTAAGGAAAACCTCCCGTTGAGTCACGAGGTTCAGAATGGACCCCCTTGCTTTCTAAACTCCTTCTCAGAGAGGAGTCTAGGTGCGGCTGGATCCAATCTTAGTCCCAGACTTGGTCAACGGTTTATGGCTACAGGAATTATATGTGCACAATCAATCCTTTATATCACTTAGCTAGGATTTCAAAGTTTAGCATGCTATTAATCACTTACCGATCTGTCCAGGTGTCCAGTGTTAGTTTGCTCCGAAGTTCAAGCCCTTGGTTTCCCGAAACAGACTCTCAGGCATCAAGTCTTATAAAAATAAACAATTTAATAGAGTGGTACAGCAGCAGGGTCAGCTCGAGCTGGGTGCCCCCGGAGGGAGGAGGGGAGGAGGAGAAGGAGAGGAAAGAAGGAAGGAAAAAGGAAGGACAGAAGAACCCGAACAAAGAAATCCCTGGGCAATTATACCCTTACAGACTATTCACCCGCCCCTCACGCACTCTTCACACTCTCTTCGCGCGTCCTTCACACGCCCTTTGGTCCAATCGTGATTCTGGCCTGACACCTTCTGACTCCTTATTGGATTCCTTCACTGTCTCCAGACAGGCCGTTCGTTATCTTGTCGAGTTGCAGGTGCTGTTGATGGTTGTAGCCTTGAAGCCTCCTTATCTTCTGATTTACGCTGGCTCTGGAGGCCCCTGTTTTGACTAAGTAGGTACACGTTCAGTAAATCTAAGTGAAAGTTCACAGCTTGCGGCGTAAGGCTTCAGCAAATCTGGCTACTCATGCTAAGTAAGTAAAGTTAAGCAAACAGCATGCTAAATCACACAACATTATAACTTTCAGTGATTCCTTCTATTTAAAACTTACTTATTTAAGCTAAACGACTAATATCTCTTAACATTGAGAGATGTCCCTGCTCAAGGTGAGAGTTGCCTGGTGTGCAATCCAGTTGCCGTCCAGGGAGAACTCAAATTGGGCTCATCCAACGATCTATCTTTGGTAAAAGATCTCGTTGCTGGAGATCACCGCCATGCAGCCACGCTGCCTAGCAGGGAGAGCTCAAAGAAGGCTCACTTAGGCTGTCATATTTATGGGATAAAGTGGTTGGCTCATAGTCAAACTGCATACAACGGCAGAGGTACGCAGGAGACTGCTTGTACCCACAACGTTCACTGTGTCGCTCTGCTCCTTTGTGGGTTTCCTAGAGGAGTTCTTGGCCCTGCTACGGCTCAGGCCTTTACCTCCTTTGAAGCCTGTACCAAACTGTTGCTGGTTTGGTGTTTGGTTAAGGGGGGTCAAGTGCATCCGTCACAGCAGGGCTGCACAAATTTTGTTCATTACTCGTCCTGTAGAACGGGTCCTCCTATTGTTATTTAGTGTTAGAGGAACACCAAATTAAGGAATTTGTTCTTTCAGCAACTTTTTTGCAACAGGTGTTGCGTCTGCATGTTTACAAGGATAGCCCTCTACCCATCCTGATAACGTACCTAAAATGACAAGGACATACTCAAAATTACAGCACTGAGGCATTTGAATAAAGCCAATTTGCAAATTTACAAACAGTCTCCATGGTTTAGGGTGTGCAGCTATACCTGTCTTCTCCTGCTGTCCTATGGTACGTGCTAAACAAACTGGGCAGCTGCTACAATACTGTTGAAAAATTTAGACGAAACCAGTCTTGTCATTATCTGCAATCACCCACCCCCCCTTTGCTGGTTGGGCCACTGAATGGGCCATAGGAGCAAGGGCAGGTAACAGGACCCAAGGCACTACCAGGTGGCTGCCATGGGAGCGCCAAAGGGAGTTGGGATATAGTTGGCATCCCGAATGAGGCCATGCTGCCTTTTCCTCTTCCAGTGTTAAATCTTGCAGAGCTGCCAGTTCTGTAAGGGAGGAAAAAAAGGGAAAGGGGGCAGACAGACAGCTGAAAGATGCAGGAGCCACATCCTCTGCCACTGCATCAGCTAAGGCATTTCCTCACAAGACATCATCTTGAAGAGAGAGATGGTCCTGGCATTTGACGATAGCTGAAGACCCATAAATTCATCCTGTCATGGTGTGGGCACATCCGGGGTGTAATATACGGTACAACCTAATTTATGTAAAAGGTCTCTTCCTAGAATATTAACAGGGGCAGTAGGGCTTAAAAGGAAAGCATGGTATTCAGGAATGGGGTTGATAGTCATAGATGAAGGGGGTGTTAACAGATGAAATATGTGTTGTCCTGAAATAACAGCAGCATTTACTGCTTCTGAAGACAAGGGAACTGCAGGAAAACCAGAGGCATATGAAGTATATTGAAAAGCGCCAGTTATCAACTAGGCAAGAAACAATATTGCCATTAATAGATAAATGAGGATAGTCTGGTCTAAAGAAAGTAAAGGAGCGATAATGTCTATGTCTATGTCCTTTAGGCTGTCTTAATCACATTTCTGAGACTGTGGCATGAAGGAAGAGTTGGGTGAAAAGTTAGGGCTACTGAATCCTGCTGGACAGGAGGGCTTACGGTCAGGTCTGTAAGGACACTCTGACTTCCAATGTCCTTGTTGTTTGCAATAATGATATGAATTTCCAGGAGCATTTTAGTATTTCCAGGAGCAAAATGTTGAACTGGCGATGCCGTGAGTTCAGTTTCGCCCTCTCTCTTTCTCCTCTCCTGACCTGCGCTGCCGTGATGAGCCATGGTGAGTGACTAATTCCGCAGGCGGCTTAGTCCGCCGCCCGACGGCAAGAGACCGTAATTGCTCCTGAATTTTTGTTGGCAAGCCCTGAGCGAAGGCAGCTGCCACAGACAGCCTCTGCAGCGTTTTCAGCAGCGTCGTCTGTGCAAAGACATCGCCTGTGCCGGGCTGCCTGTTAAAAACGTCCTTGGAGAGGAAGGTTCTGGACTGAGCCGCGTTTAAAAGCTGGGATCCAGCATCCCCCAGCGCCGCGGGAGCCCGCAGAGGATTTTGGTGGGGTCCGAGCAGGAGCAGTGCCTGCCTGCCGCTCCCGGGCAGGACGGGGAGCAGCAGCCGGGCAGACTCTACCCAAGCGGGCAGTTACAGAGCTCATGTACCTTCGGGTGACAGCACACGTTTTTCATGGAACCGCAGGACGTGCCAGATAAGCAGGACACAGTAGATTACAGCAGAGTGGTTTCGTATGGGTTACTTCAGAGGAGGGAGCTCCAGACGGTCAGATAAGGCAGCTCTGGGCAGGTTGTCCTTTTACAAATAACTCACTCTGATAACTGGGTGATGCTGGCTTGGCAAGGCCATTCGGTCATGCTGCAGGTATTTTCTAGCTAGTGGGGCTTGCGAAGGTCCACAAGGCATTAGCAATTTTCCTTCCGCCCTGCTGAAGGGCCAGCTGGGACTTGAGGAATCCTCACTCAGTTTTTAGCCTGATTCAGTCATTTAAGGCAAAAGTTCTACTGGTATCACTAGCACTTTTCAGCTATTTTATGAAAGTCTGGAACATTTTACAAACGTTGGGATTGTCTCATAGGAGTGCCGAGTTTCAAAACTGCAAGTCAACAGAAGTCAGAGTGAGAAGTATGAAAAAAAATTGATCCCCACTAAGAACTTGGGTTATCTTGACAGGATCTTCTTGTACAGACTCGCAGGGGTGGATTGACTGCACAGGTATGTGACATAGCCCTGGTGCTACAGCTGCATCTCCTCTGGGAGTACTTCTGTACCTATAGTCCAGTGGTCTCCAAAGTGGGGGGCGTGCAAGACAATCCACTGGCGTGCAAGAAGAAACCATTAGAATTTCAGTAGTACACGTCTATAATTTATAAATAAATAAATATACGTGTATTGGGGGGCAGTGCTCAGAAATGTTTTACTGAATAGGGTGCATGATCAAAATAGTTTGGAGGCCACTGCTATACTCATTCTTCTAGGAGTATCTTTGCCTACAGTCCTCCATGGAAGCACCCCCGGAGTACTGAAACTCAGGAAAAATGAGGTAACCCACTTCAGATTCCTAATGGTGATTCCAGTTAAGCAGGTATGTGGGTGTTTCAAGGATTGTTCCTATCTAACCCTTTTATTTTTCATGTCATTTATGCTGTGATCAAAGTAAACATATAATTCAGATGAAATGTGTCCAGACTATTTCTACATTCAGGAGAATTTCTCCTCTAGCTTGCCTGCATTTGAGGATATGCGTAGCAGGGTTTTCTCTTTCCCTGGTCGATAAGGTTTCTTGTACAATTTCACACTAGTATCTGAACTAAGCCTTCCATCCAATTATAAGTATTATGGATAAAAAATAAGTGATCATATCTTATACGTTTTCTTTGATGTGTGAGATCTTCCTCTGAGTTTAAAGGTAAACTTCAGCTTTGCCCATAATACCACTGCAGCCAGTTATCCCTTGGTCAATGTAAAGCTGATTGTAATAGCAAATACGACTGGATATAAAAGTATCTCAGTAGCAGAGAGGAAAGGAAAAGGCAGGAGAAATGAATCTGCCAGAGATATTTGCACTTAGTGAGCTGTGAGACAAGTTTTAATTTCAGAATTATAGGGATGTGAAATGTCACCTTTTATGCACAATGAATAAATGCCATCCTGCTGTTGCAGACTTTTTCCTTTGTTGAATCAAAAAAAGATATAACACATTAGAAAACCCCAGGAGTTTTGTCCTTCCGCAAGTCCTGATCTGGTTTAGAAGATGATATTTTTGCATTTGATTAGTGTTTCTCTTTTAGCTCTCAGCTTTCACAGGTCTACAATTTTGTGAACAAAACTAACCCTTCCCCGCCCCAGGAGGAGCCCGCTGTCTGAGCCGGAGCCGGGTTACACAGCTGGGAGCCCGACTCCCAGCCCAGCGCCAGCGCTGGCAGAAGCCACTCTCTGAAGATTAACCTGAAATGTAGGCAAACAGCCGTCTCAAAAACACAGGCAATTTAAAAGTGCCCGAAACTGCCGTGGGCACCGTGTCCCCAGCCAGAGGACAAGTGCAGAGTGTGCTCCTGTGACGCAGCCGTGTCCCCAGCTCCCCGGGGCAGCCGCGTGCTCCACAGCTCCCGGGTGCTGGAGGAGACCTCAGGGGATGGAGACAGATGTCCAGAAACGCTGGACTCCCCATCACATCCAGGACATCGGCAGCTGTGGGGCAAGCGATAGCAATGTACATATACTGAATTTGTTGTCGTGCCGGTGTCTAAAGTCCCACGTATTGGTCTGGCATCCATGGCCTTTGTACATGTGCATTTATTTGGAAACTGCTATTTGTTTTATTTACTTTCTTTTTGCACAGACAGTGATTTGTTTAGTATACCTTGTTGAATTAATCACAGTTTAGACTTCTCTGCTGGAATATAAATGTACACACACATTTATATTCCATAAAAAGAAAAGAAGACTTTATTTTACTTTTTTGGCCTTTCTAACACATTAACAAATAGATAATTTTGGGAAGAAACAAAATTTTTACCTGGAAATGGGAAAGATATCACATCTACTTTGCTACTTTCTCTTGTATTGTTGGTGAAAAGGGGACATTGGTCTTCTGCTGCCCTTAAATATACGATTAATTTCTTTCAAGCCATAAGACTACGTGATTTTTATGTTCAGGATTACCTGATCCTTCTGGTGCAGAATCCTCATCAATGAGAGGGTCAAATAACATTAAAGTGTTCTGTTGAATAATTTTTTTCAGAAGCACTCATTGTCAGTCCAATTTTTGTTCGTTTGTTATTGATGTCACAGTGAGTAGAATTAGGCCCACAGTGGAAGTTGGAACTTTCCCCCTGAAACATCACAGCTCAGCATTTAGCTGCAAATGTTTATGCACATGAGTCTATGCACATTTACCACTGTTTTGTCCTTACTGCCCTGCAGGAAAGAAAGTCACGTCAGGAGCAGAAGAAACACCTGATCCTTGCTCTAAGTTCAAATATGCTTGGAGCTGCACCTCCTTAGGAGTGTGTATGTGAAAAATACTTACACTTTGTGAACAAAGATTAATGAGTCAGGAAGAGGAGAACAAAGTTATGCCTAATCTTGCTGTGTAAAACATGCAAAACTCTTGAAGCAGCTTTTTAATGAATCTGGCACTCTTCAGTCTTAGTGTAGTGCTGTCAGGTTTATCAAGTCTGACTCCAAAGAAACCTCAGCCATTTATAACAAACCCAGTTCTGCTCACATTCGCTGTAGTGGATGAGTTGTTCATTTCAGGGACAATGGGAATGGGTCCAGTCTACAGAAATCTATGTCCAGGGGATGAATGAAAGCAATATGGAGCTGCGCTGAGAGCTTGCCTTGATTCCAAAATGCTTTGACAGGTGTTGCACTCGTAGGCAGAGAAAAGCTGGTGTGAATGTAGATAAATAAATAAGCATACATAAAAATACACATAAATAAATAAACATATATAAGCACATAAAATGCCAGTTCATTGCCGCTGGTATATTTGCTTACCTAAGGTCCTCCTCAGCAACCGCTGTACATAGTATTATCCAGCACCTCTGGCTGGCGTGGAAATTGTCCTGTATTTGCGGATGATGATTTTTCCTGAGTTGTACGTGTGTTTGTCACAGCTGCTCTGATTATAGCAGTGGACTGTATCTAATTGTGTCTGTAAGCTCAGCGACTGTCTCTTGCTGATTGTAAAAGGGGATAGAAAGTACCTGATCTTGCCAACAGCATTTGATGCAGCCAACATACGCACAATAACACAACGTCTGTTGCAAAAGGGCGAGGACTAAAGGCCTGTAACTCTGCGCCAAGGCTGCCAAGTTTGGTGCGTGCCTCTGAGTAGGTGCTGGGGTAGCTGCTGCCAGGACAGAGAGGTCAAAGCTGAGTCCTAGATCTCATCATGTCAGATGCTCTGCACACCCATATTCACAGTTAGTGCTTGCTCCAAATGCAAAAGAGGGAAAGGGGCTAAAACGTCAACAAAAAAAACAAGTGGAGTGATTTGCCTTATTGGCAGGATTGTAATTTCAATATCCCCAAAGGAGGTAACAGAAGACAGAACAGAAATCAATTCCCCCTATCTGGTAACTTCTCACCACAACTCTTGAAAACTTTGCCAAAGTACTAAGAATTTTTTTGTTGTAGTTTTTAGCCATTTTTCCAGTATCCTGATACTGGCAGTGGTTTCATGAGCTCTTTTTCTAATACACTGGCAGGGAGTTCCCTGTACATTTGCCTATGAAGGGAGAAATGTTTGTGTTTGTGTCTAAGACCTCTTCAGTGTAAAAACATATTGGATCCAACTCCCAATTCACTGCATTCCAGGAAGAGAACTACTGCCCTGTAAGATGCGATCGTGCAGCCTGAATCAGGCTGCGTTTACACGAAATACACAATACATGTACTTCTGCAGCTGGAGGAGTGCGTCTCACCAGGCTGGCTCCCCTCCTGCATCCATTCGAAACTGAGACTGTACAAAGGTGAGGATGTCAGGCAATTGGTGTTAGTAACGGGTTTTGTTGGCAAGGGGCAGGGAGGAGGAAGAGAACTGCTCATGGTAAACTGGATCAAGATCAAGAAGTCATTCCTTTTGAATGTCCCACTGTTGTGGTTTAACCCCAGCCAGCAGCTAAGCACCACGCAGCTGCTCCCTCACTCCCCCCAGCTCCCAGTGGCATGGGGAGGAGAATCAGGAAAGAAGGTAAAACTCGTGGGTTGAGATAAGAACGGTTTAATAACTGAAGTAAAATATAATACTAACAATAATAATAATGAAATATAATAATAATTGTAACAAAAAGCAATATAACAAAAAAGGGGGGGGGAGCGGGGGGGGAAACAGTGATGCACAATGCAGTTGCTTACCACCCGCTTGCTGACCGATGGCCGAGCTGCGATCCGTGCCTCCCGGCCAACTCCTTCCCCCGTTTATATACTAGGCATGACATTCTACGGTATGGAATACCCCTTTGGCTAGTTGGGGTCAGCTGCCCTGGCCATGCTCCCTCCCAGCTCCTTGCACACCTGCTTGCTGGCAGAGCATGGGAAACTGAAAAGTCCTTAACTTAGGATAAGCGCTACTTAGCAACAACTAAACCATCCGTGTGTTATCAACAGTATTCTCACACTAAATCCAAACCACAGCACTGTACCAGCTACTAAGAAGAAAAGTAACTCTGTCCCAGCCGAAACCAGGACACCCACACAACTCTTGACATGAAACAGTGGCATTTGCTGACAAGAAAGGGCTTTCCTGTTCAGGCCCACAGTTTCCAGAATTTTTCAGTTCATCTCTGGAGAACTTTGATGTTAGACAAGGTGGAAAATGTTCTTCTAAATAACTGTTCCTCGGAGGAGGGGAAGCCCGAGAAGGCCATGACAACCAAAGGTGTGTCTTCCCAGCTGGGCGAGGGCTGATTCTGGCATAGACAGTAAGCAGGCGCACCCCGCACTGCACTTACTCTGTTTGCCTCACGTTAGTGATCTATCACCTGCACTGAACGCACCCTAAATTACAACCATACTTAGAGAGGGTGCGTTGGATGGGTTCAAGCATGAGCCATGGTGGCTTCCCAAAAGCTGTCATAGCTGTTGAAATTCTTTGACCACACCAAAAAAATACATGTATCTTTCCTTTTTGGGATACTCCTAAATCACTCCTATTTGAAGGGCGGTTCTCTTCTTTCCCCTGCCTTGTAATTGGGATAACATTGCTGAGGGAGCCAAAACACTCTTCCACTCCCTAGAGACAGGTAGGAGGGTGGGCTCTAGCACTGACACTCGTTTTTGTGCCTGCTTGCAGCTACACAAGCTTAGCAGCTGTCAGCACTTCCCTTTGGCTTACCTGGGGATTGATTTAATGTTAATTCAGCGTTGGCTTTAATAGGGTGCTCGCTAGCACTTCAGTAATTTGGGGCTTCCATCCTGTTCACGCATTTTGCACGCCACTGCAATTCAGAGGCAAGAGCATAGACATTCGAGCACAAGAGAACAATGTTGGTTTTTTTTTTTTTTGGTGGTGTTTTCGTGTGGAAGAAGTTTTACACAAATTACTACGAACACTGTAGTTGATAGTGTGTCTACTACTACAATTTATCATTAGCCAGGTAAGTATTGAATAATGCCCTAGTATGAGCAAGGCCAACAGTAATGTGAAGTAGTTGATGTGGCAGTAGCTCTGTTATTGCTATTATTACCCAATTCTACTGTAAGGAAAGCTGAAAAGATACAAAGAAGTAGCTTGGAGTTTTGCTTGCAAAGTAAAAATCGGTATTTTGTGCCTTACTGTCATTTGCACTAGAGGCCCCCTCGGCAGCACAGGAGGGGGCAGACGGCGTTTCAGTGATACACAACTGCAGGAGGCCCAAGAGAAGTGAGCTACCACCTAAGCTGAGCAGGGAGTCACCCTATCCAAAGCACCCTGGAGAGGGGGAAAGGTGTTAAGGGGCATCAACAGCCAAAAGCATTTTGACTTTGCCATAATGAGTATGGCTGCAACAGAATTTAAGAATTAAGGGAGAAACTTCCCTCTTCAAAATTAAACTATAGCTATAGATGGAAGGACTACACCTCTCCCTTGAGAGAGGACAAACCTGGACTTTTTAATAGCAGTATTAATTCCAAGGTTATGGTGGATAAACATGTATTTTCTTCTACTAAACTTTGGATGTAAGCAATACAGAAATGCAAATATCATTAAACATTCAAAGTTGTTTGGTTTCATTTTCTTCTTACTCCTGTGGTATCACTAACCATAGCAACATTAGATTGTAACTGGCATTGGTCCATGCAAATCAGAGAAACGCTGAGTATTAAACAGTCTATTCAGACAACCACAACACACTTCTCATGTGTCAGTCACCAAACACAGCATTATTCTTTCCCTCAGTACAACTGCAATTTAACGAGAAAAAACACACACTACACCATTAACTTACTACAGAATACAAAGGACAAGAAGGACTTAGGCTTGATGGTTGTATTTTCCCCTCCATAAGTTATGAAAGTATCTTTCAAAAAGGAATCCAAAATAATCTGTTGTACAACATATGTTCAACTTATAAACACATAAAAATCTGTGGCAGAGTACAAAACAGTATTAATACAGTAGGAGTTTTATTTACATCATCAGTATGGGATATCAAACTTTTTACATGTACACTTCAGTTTCTTCTTTCAGAAGGGCCAAGCTTCCAAACAGCAATTTTTTTTGAAGGTATGAATTTTAATAAAACCTTCAAATGCTGACAATTTATCAAATGTGTACTCAGGAAACACACTGTACAATTGCAAAGTAAATTAAAATGTGTAAAAAATAAAAATAACTTAAGAGTGACATTGCTTATCTACAGTCTGTTTCAAACTAATTTCAGTCATCATTTATTATTCTCTTTTTATCAATATAGATTATTTCATGGCTCAGGAGAGGCAGGGAATAGCTTGTAATTTAGTATTCAGCTCAGGTCTGATCCTGCAAAGTTAAGAGGAAGCTGAAGAGCGTTGTCTTGATGCTGACACAGCATGTTTAGACTTGGCCTCCTAGCCCGCCTAAGTAGCTGAAGTAGTACTTTTGTGCAGACCATACTCTCTTTAGCAAAGGCCTTTGTAGCATATTAATCTATTCAGGCAAGTCAGTGGTTGGTATTTTGTTGTACTCAGTCACTATCATACTCCTCTATTTTTAATTCGTCTTCCTCCATGATTGCTTGAGCTGCAACAGGCTGAGGCTGACTGCAAGGCAGTTCACTTCCACTGCACTGGCTAGAAGAGAGAGGGAATCCATCCGATTCATTCTCATTCGTTCTGTTTTTCTCCATCTGTGCAGCCGCCTCCATGGCTTGCACATCGGCACAGTCGCCCTCAGAGCTAACAAGTAAGTCTGGTATCCCAGGATCTTTATCAGTAAGTGTTTCAAGCTTTAACCTGTAAAATTATCATTGCAACAGTAAGTTACCATGAAAAACCATCTGCTCTCACACACAGAAGCTGCAATAGAAAAGACTGCCCGTGTACCACACAGGTCACCCTTCTTCACTGGTGCTTAACAGCTTTCACATTTTCTGGCAGTAATACCCTCCCATCAATCACAGTTAATTCAAGCTATACACATTCTGTGCTTACATCACTACCTTCAGTATTATGTTTTTACAGCTCTGCACACATCTTCCAGGTATAGATACTGGTGCCCAGAACTCAACACCATACAGCTTACATGACAGCCTACAGAAGACACAGGAGTTCCTCTCGGGGAAAGGATTGCCCTACATCGCCTCAAACCACAGCAACAGCAAAATACCAGATGATGTTTGTGCTCCGTCACTCCCCAGTACCCGTTGTTGCTTGAAGTTTCTTCTTTATGGCGACAGTGGTTTTGCTGAGCGTTCCTCACGCACATGAACTGCTAACAATTAAGTTACTGATAACAGCCCATGGCACATTAGACCCTTTCCAAGCAAAACTGAAATCTTTTAGGACAGGAAGCAATTTAACTCGAGGCAGGCAAATTAAAAAAAAAAAAGGGGGGGAGTGGAAAGGAAATCTTTTTATATTGTATAATTTCTTTTACTATTTGGACTTCTCAATCTTGCTAGCATCTCTGTATCAGTGTGTTACAAATGTTCCTTTATTATTTTTCCGTCTTTACATGGGAATAATAAAAACTTACGCAGTTACTGACAAAAACTCATCCTGACACCAATTCCAGCTGATCAAATACCATGCACTCTCCGCGATGCTAGTTTTCTTACTACAGTACCATTCCCATTCCATTAATATAACAGAAAATAAATAAAATATTCTTATTTCCATTGAAACAGCTGCACATAAGTTATTTTAAGGACTGCTTAATAACACAAAATAAATTATTTTCAATTAGGATTCCTGAAGGAAGCAAAAGCTTACTAAAATACCTACATTTCTCCTTACTTCCTTTCCAAAATAGTGAACAAATGAAAAAGGACTACCATGTTTTCAGGAGAAAGTTACCCCTCAGATAAAACTCTAAGTGATACACACTCAACTTATTAATGCAGATACAAAATGTTTATCAATATTTAAAGGTATGCTGCAGACAAAATTAATGGCATAAGGAAGTCTACAATTAATTTGTAGAGTTACAAACATTTTGGCTTAGACAATGAAGATTGCAAAGAAATACAGCCATTAGGGACACTCTCCTTTCTTCCTGATGTCCTGGTTTCAGCTGGGACAGAGTTAACTCTCTTCTTAGTAGCTGGAACAGTGCTGTGGTTTGGATTTAGTGTGAGAATACTGTTGGTAACACACTGATGTTTTAGTTGTTGCTAAGTAGCGCTTATCTTAAGCCAAGGCCTTTTCAGCTTCCCATGCTCTGCCAGCAAGCAGGTGTGCAAGAAGCTGGGAGGGAGCACGGCCGGGGCAGCTGACCCCAACTAGCCAAAGGGATATTCCATACCATAGAACATCATGCCCAGTATATAAACGGGGGAGAGAGTTGGCCGGGAGGGGCGGATCGCTGCTTGGGCATCGGTCAGCGAGTGGTGAGCAACTGCATTGTGCATCACTGTTCCCCTCCCCCACCTTTTTTTTTTATATTCCTTTTCATTACAATTATTATTATTGTATTTCATTATTATTATTATTATTGTTAGTATTACATTTTACTTCAGTTATTAAGTTGTTCTTATCTCAACCCACGAGTTTTACCTGCTTTCCTGATTCTCCTCCCCATGCCACTGGGAGCGGGGGGGAGAGTGAGGCAGCGGCTGTGTGGTGCTTAGCTGCTGGCGGGGGTTAAACCACAACACCTGACTAGCGACTACAATGGCTTTTAATACAACTGTTGGGGAACAGGGTGGTTCTTGGGTAATACAGCCTTTACCTTACAGGCCAGTATTTCATAGTTAAAAATCAGACAGCAATACCACAGTGATAAATACAAGATGCTTTGTCAGACGCCCTAACAAACTCTCTCTCTTGGTTAAGAGATGAAAGAGTTAGTCTCATTCCAGCTAACTGTGATCTCGATCCTTTATTAGAAACAGACCATTGCAATTAAAACTCTTCTTAAATTTCAGAGATAAAGTTATAGAAATGTAACTGAGGCTCTACTAGTATAAATGATGCCTATGATTCAGAAGGCTCACTAGAGTCACAATATAACATGTCATGCCATGTCACCCCATGAGCACTACGCAATCTGTAAGTAGAGCACTACAGTCTCTCAGGTGAAATAAAAAGTATTTTTTCAGTATTTAACATCTAAGACAGAGGAACTTCAGTAGCTATAGTTTTATTAAAAAATGCATTCTAAACAAAGGTTTACTCTAAGTAGTCCGATAGGCAAAAATTTCACAGAATAAAAACCAGTACTGCTATCTAATTTTAGAGGAATCACTTGTTAAAATATTTTGTAGTTCCATATATATACACACAACTGCTTCAAAGGAAATAAGAATAATTCCCCATTATACTTTCTTACACCTCTAACGTGCATGTGAACGCAGAATGTTCTACCAAACTTCCAGATTAATGTTTTATGTCATGATAAACAATAGGCAAAGCGCACTATACTCTTTGCATCAATTCAGTTTTATTCTCACATAAATGTTTTTGATTGTAAAAAAAAATTTTTTTTATTCATATCATGCACTGGAGAAACACAGATATGTCTAGGACAGAGCTAATACTTCATAAAATCGAAAAGAAAGCTAAACAAGGATTAAGAGCAAGACCATAGTAAAAATGTTGCTACTAACATTGTAATGATAAATAGATTTGAACTGGAAAAATTTTTAACAGGCAAAATATAAAATTATCAAGCTGCGAGGGAAAATGTCACATCACAGATGTACATTGAAGATGTTTCTCTATGAAAAGGTTCCCTTCCTCAATATATTAAGAAAGAAATACAGTCTTACTTTCGTTAAGAAAAGACAGAAGTCAAGTTTACCTCCCAAAATGTCTTTTCAGCGGTAGCCTCCCAATGTCTTGGATAAAAGCAATCTGAGCTAAGAACAAAGAATCACCAGTATCATATTGGGTAGATCATAACACACATACAATTAAACGTACTGGAAAATAAATAATTCATAAGTTTAGTCAAGTATTCCTGTATATATTTGCAGTATTTTGGATATCAAAACACTGCATGTGCCTGTGTTTGGTTTTTTTTCAAACTGTTTACCACATTACCATAACATATTTACAGATTGCCTACACATAATAAAAATTCCTGACATTCATCAGCTGTGTATTTATGATGTAGAGTTATTATTCCACAGTCTACAAAATGAATTCATCCTGATGCCAAGGCCTTAGTTAAGACGTGAAGCCTTTTATTAGAAGTAATTAACATAGCACAAGCAACCCAGCTGTCTAAACAGTAATTTTTTGATTAGGTACCATACAAAGTAAATTTTTCCACATGCACTGTCTGCTATTGGATTACCTCAGGTTATACATTTTTTTAATGCACTGCAAACTTGGATTTTGTTTACTTTATCTGGGAAAGGCTTTTTAAAGCCTTTTAAGTCTGTTGATGTTACTGGAAAGGGATCAGTAAGCAATGAAGATCTAGTTAATATTGCCTACTAGGTTTCCAAAAGTCTTCTCATCAAATGCTCTAGTAGATTTAAAAGAAGCCCAAAGCCCAACAAAACAACCTAATTAGTAAAGTTTGATAAATAACTAATGAATACAAAGTAGGGAGAGGGGTATGAGGTAATAGTTAACTCTTGCAATGGAAAAAAGTTGTCAATACAGTTCTGCAGAGATCTGTGCTAGGACCTGGGCTATCCAGTACATTCTTAAATGTAACCCTGTGAAAAAACGGGGTGAAGAGTGAGCTGAGCAAGTTTGCCAATGCCACCCAGTTAGATAAGCTAGTAAGGATGTGGGCAGACAGAAAAACTGTGCAAGGACCTTAAGAGACTGAGTGAGAGGGCAACATGATGAAATTCAAAAGTACACAGATACCAGAAATCCATGCAGTAAAAAAAAGGGAAAAATGATTTCAAGTACTCCAACATGAGGACCCCATCTTACACATTTATAAAGCGTCATACATGCCTCACTTCTGCCAAGAGAGATACTTATTTTAATTCTTTCAGTTACATAAGTTTTAAAAATGTTCTTGATGTTGTTTCAACCTTAACAGGACAGCTTTAATTTTGGCTATGTTACTAGAAACATTTTTAGAAATCCGCTATATGCATGTACCGTAAGTATTTTTTTTTACTGAGGCAACAGCATAGATAGTATTGACATTTTGGGTTACAAAATTTTTCAGTATGCTTTAACGACAAAAAAAGAGTCCAAGATTAAGAGTTACCCCCATCTTACCTTGGTTTCTCATTGGATTTGCTAACATAGCAAGATAAGGCAATAGCTCTGTCTGAAGACACTCAGGTGGTAAACAGAAGCTTGAAAACAGAGATTTTGCAGCAAGGCAGTTTTCCTGATACTGTAAGAGTTGGGGGAAAAAGAAACACAAGTTAAAAAACCTGGTAAATCATTATTAATGTAGATATTCTGTACCATAAAAGACAGACTTTCTTTCTGCCTGCTAGATGACTACACACAAGCTACTGAAGAATGAGAAAAAAGATAAGCAGTTAGAGTTAACATATACAGATCATAAAAAACGGTAAATTCCTTAGTTTTTGCCTTTCGCTGGGCATTAAAATTTCCAGAAAATTTTTATCCCTCGATTACAGAATTCCCCACCCATCTAGGCCAATATTTTTTGCCAGATACAGCAAGAGAGGTATTAGTTCAAATGTAAGAAATAGCCAAGAGCTTTGGTATCTCATAAACAAGCTATTTTTGATAAGCACATAAAATATAACAGCAGTAATTTGTTAAACTTACACAACAGTTTAATGTGATTTAAACTGCACAAAAACTTAAACTTACTTTTAGGAATACTTTATAGTATTTCAACACTAATTGTGTCTTCATTAACTTACGATTAAGACTCTCCCAGCAGTATGCCAACTTGGACACAGGAATCAGATTTTGTCAGAGGCCTTCAATTTGTTTTTCCATTAAAGAAATAATACAAACATAACTCTTCAAGCAAGCACTTTTTAGAAGTAACTTATACCAAAATAGGATATTTGACAAGTTGAGCACTGTGAGCAAGTCTCATCTATACTAATCAATTGTCATATCTTACAAAAAAAAAAAAATTCAAGCATTTACCTTTTTATTGATAAAGAACCACTGGGGTTTATGTAAAGGCCGGAACCTCATCCCTCCTTGGTGGCGGGCAAAGGCTCTGGATGTATTTGAATGTATCACCCCTCGGGTAGCCACAGAGGCACTGTATTTTTCCATCACAAGCCGTGTCTAAGAGAGAAATCGGGCATTATGTGAACTCAAGGTCTCTGTACAGTGTGTCTCATTTGAACTAAAACACACTCTGTAATTGCAGTGACACAACATGCCCAGAATATGTTGATTACTGTGAAACTTTTACTCAAAGCAGCTGAATGAAAAAGCTAGCTCAATTACTTCAAGGAAAAGGCATACAGACTCCAATACATTTTTAGCATAAATATGTTCTACTTAAAAATACTTTGTAGAATACTTTACAAAGACTATAACCCACTATAATAAAATACTGACAGAAGCTGGACAAAAAGTTGGACCTGCATCTCTTCTATAGTTCATGTACTTTAGCATTCATTAACAATTCAGTGTCACCTACACTGTAAGTCTGAAGTAAACATTCATAAACACTTAAAGAAAAGCCTAGAAGCTCAAGGTCAGAGTATTAAAAAAAAAAAAAAAAAAAGGCGTGTATAAGATGACGACACTTACACTCCAATTACTACAAAGAACATCAGCGGTGCTCAAATATTCACTGGCTCTCACTACATCATCTATATCAGAAAAAAAGTCTACATAGTTCTGGTGAAGGTATAAATTAAACATGCTTCCAGACATATGCGATTTTTCCACAATATCCTATTAGGAAAAAAAAAAAGTTCAAGTTTTACTTAATGTATAAGGAAAAGCATCCTATAAAAGTTATGATACATTTAGATGGTTAGGGAGCTGGCACACATGATCTACAAAGTGATGCTTATATACAAAATGGAAGTTGGTTTGCTCCCAGAGAAGGCTAACGGTGGGGATGGAGGGGCAGAAGCCATTGCTGTCTTCAGCTCTCTTAATGGGCCGTAACAGAAAGGTGAACTCCAACTCCTCTCGGCAATGCACAGTGAAAGGATGAGAGGTAACAATCACAGGCTGCAGCAAGGCAAAGTCCACTACAAGTCTGTCAGTGAGGTAAGAGAATCTTTACCCCTGGAGATACTCAAAACTCGACAGATCAAGAGCCTGGGAACCTAATCTACCCTTGAAGTTAGTCCCCAGAGGTCCCTTCCAGATTATTCTATAACTTAGACAGACTGAATACACCTATATTAAGATCAGTGACAAAACCACTGTGCTTGAGAATTTGTATCAATCACTTAGAGTTTGTTCTGGTTTTTTTTTCAAACCAAACTGGAATCAAGTAGGTATTGCAGATGTACCTCAGGCTGAATAAGCAGGGTGTCTCGACGGTATTCTGATAAGTGAGCAGGCAGCTGAGGAAATTCTGATTCTGACACTGGTTCTCCTACAAAGGATTTTACAATCTTTAGTCTTTTAGTATCAGAAATGTTGTTACATTTCTGCACATAATCAAAAGAGCCAGAAGAAAGAGACACACATTTCAGATTAAATACTCAAAATTAGAATAAAAATTAGATAGGAGCAAGAACAGAGATGTGTAACTGCATGAAAAGTAGTTTTTCAATATATTGAGCATCATTTTTAGCCACTGTCAACTCTAGCAGCAAATAGATTACACCATTTTCAGTTCCCAGAAAGCTCTTGATGCAGGCATAAGTACTTAATTATATAGTCAATATTACATAGTCAACAACACATAATTAGTTACACTACACTTCATATAACAAATTTCATCTAATTATTTTCATATTCCCTCATCTCACTATTTATCAGTTCCAAAATCAACTGAGGAGATTGTGAATTATTACCAAAATGGGAACAGCCAGTGGCATTATGGATCCTGATTTAGCAGAGTGCAGATAGTACAAGTTTAGTAAGTACCAAATGCTTATGAATTATAGTTTTCAAATGTTAAAAAAACAATACTGTAACCACACACAGGCAGCAAATAGGTTCTGTAAATTTACAGAATCTGAGTGTATAAAAAGTAGAACTTTCAGTAGTAGTAAGGTGGAAAGTATTTTGGAGAGGTGGGAAGGGAGAAGGGAGACAGGGAAGACAGGGAGACAGAGAAGTGGAAGAGATTTTCAGGTCAGAAAGGAGAGAGCACATATTTCTGTTAAGGGGAAACAAAGAGTTGAGATAAAAAGTAGGGAGGAAAAGGCAGCAGATACACAAATAGGGGAGGCAGTAGCTATGAGGCTGCACGGCTGTTCTGTAACCTTTAGGAATACAAACGAGTACAGAACATAACCATACAACAATGTATAATTCTGCAGAAAAGCAAAGTTTGCTATTGTACAAAGCAACAAATGCACTGACTATCTATCTAGCTTTGTGTGCATGACAGTACGTGGACCTAATGCGACTAGAGTTATGTAATTTTATTACATACATGTAGTACATTTTAATGAAATGTTTGTTTACCTGATAGACAGCTTCAATCTCAGTTACCACAAACTTTTATTCCTGTTTTTATACTGTTATTAATGACCAAACATGTGAATTAGAGGTCACCCTAAGCCTTACTTTAGCAAATCTAGCTATTAGCAGCTGACATGCTTTGCCCATGGAAAGGAAGAATAAGTCAAAGTTTTCTTACTTTTGCAGTAAATTATTTTCCCCAAAGCATGGAAAAGAAAGATGGAAGCATCTTTGCCACCAATAGCTTGTATCTCCTGGTCTTCTGAAGTATCAGATTTACTTTTCTTTCCTACTTTAGACACTGCTGCTGCTTCACATTTTAGCGTGGAGCCCCTTTTCTTCCTTGACCAAAACTCTTTCTCCAATGAGCAGTCTATCAATAAAAGCAAAAATACAATGAGGATGAAGTACATGAATGCAAAAAAGTTCTCTATTATATTGCTACTGCTAATGTTCTAAACAAACAAATAAAAACAAAAAAAGAACAAAAAAAGTTATATAAATAAGCACTAAAAGAAAACTCATTTATTAGGAAGACAACCCACTCACCTAAACTACCATGCTTCATTCCACTTTTGTCCCTTAAGCCACAGCTAAGGTGCCAAGTACTTTTCTGAATAATAAATATCTGTCCTTAAAAAAAGCTAGCATTCTTGCTTATTCATTCTAGTGCTGATGCATCCCCAACTTGCCTTTCTTAAAAATTTCTTCTTTATAAAGTACAAGTGCAAATATATGTAAATTATATTTCAGTTACATTCTGTTCACTTATCAATTTATCTTCTATTTGCATTATCTGTGCAATACCCTCACTGAAATATAAGGCAGTCAAGAAAACCTTCATTTAGGTGATTCTTCCAACAGCCTACTAATTTCCATAATGTTTTGAGCTCCAAGGAATAAAACCCTTCTTCTACTCTAACTTAAAACTCAAAAATTTTCAGCCACAATTTGATTTAGTGGCAGGTGAACGTTCCTTACCGAGCGAAGATAACTTATCCTTTATCTTTCTTTTCTCCCACAATTACCATGGATCCATTTTACCCGTTAATACTACTACAAAGTGAATGCATCGCTTGTGTTTACACATATACAGAAGTGAAGGAAGAAATTATATATATGTAAAAACTAACACTGCATTCTCAGGAGATCAACAAGGAGCTGAGGTGTCTCCAAAATTTACAAAATATCACTGGCTGCTGATCATTTACCTAACTGAAATACCTGAACAACTGAAAAAATTTCTATTCAACATGAAGGCAGCTCTTCTCAATCTGTTAGAGAAAATGCGAGAAGAGAATGTTCAGTGCGGTACGACTTGAGTACATGATACTGAGATGTCACGTACAGAAGCTGTCAAGCCCTTTGCCTTTGTTTTCTCCCAAGTTCTCTTTATAACTCTCATGTTTTTACATTTCCAAGGTAATTTATTAAAAATTACACAAACTGGTCATTTTAAGACTATTTAGATTTTCTAGAGCATGTAGAAGCTACTGAGCATCCAGCAGTGAGCTACTGCAAACTTTTCTCGGGTATTACCAACCTACTATTTATTAACTTAATGGCATTATCATCAAAATGGTTTTACTGAGAGGAATTTTATATTTTTCTGATTAACACAGAACAATACAAATTTAGTATACTGGAACACAACATCGGAAGAATTTAGTTTCCATGTTTGCAAGTTAAACCTAGAAATTTTACTTTCTCCCTCATGTAATTTAACAAACACTGCTAAGTTCATTTCAATATACTCCAAAACTCAAACTACAACACTCCCTCTTACAACAAGGACTTGAAACTATATTTAATCCTGTATTCCATGAGCACATTTTCTATTTGCAAGGTGGATGGGAGAGAAAATGAGTAAAAGCAACAAGATCCTTGCCAGCTTTATGATATACAGCCGAAGACAACTGTTGAATTCACTTCCTTATTTCTAGGTTGAATATAAATGCTGGCACCATCTAATGGTTCTTAGTATGAATTACACATGCCAGAGTACTGCTTTTAAAAATCATAGATTGTGTAACTTGCATACATTGGCTTCTTAACAATTATTGACTTCCACTGCTTATAAAAGACATGACAGTAAGTCTCCTGTTTTCTTTCGATGTTGGAACATTTAAAATAATCCCAAACTAAGTCTGATTTGAGCATTGTCCAACCAAGTACTCTGAAGACTACTAAAACACTGAACTTCAAAGTTACTCCATAATACACTCAACAACTTCATCATAGGTCATGCCACCTCACAGCTTTTCAATTTACCAACAGCCATAGGAACTCCAAAGCAAAATCAATCATTACAGAAATGCTGTATACAAAGTCAATGGGATATTTCAGAAGTGCTTTAAGGGTAGAGATAGGGACATGGAGAAGCCTAAGAACCAAGCAATGAAAATATCCCTTTCAAAATAGGTTGCATCATAAAAGCTTTGAAGAGTAAACACACACCAATAGCAAAGATATCAAGAAGAAAAGAGGGCATTTCATGAAATTACATCAACACATACGTAGCAGATGTTACTCAGTTTTAAGACTACATGTAATAGTCATGAAATGGAATATTTTCAGCTTTAAGAAAGAAAAAAAACCCACCACTTTGTGCCTTTTATTCCTGCTCCAGAGCAGGATGTCAAAAATGTTTTGCACAGCTCACCTAGCTGTGCTGCAACAGTGAAGAGAATACCTTTACAGCAGAAATGGTCAAAACGTCATTCACTTAAAATCATAGGTATTTACCTTTCATAGAAGAAAACTGAAGACTGTTTATTGCACTTCTTATATCACCTGAACAACCTCTGCAAAGCAACTCCAGAGAAGTTCTATCAAAAGCATAATTCTTTTCTCTGTTCTACAAGGAAAAGCAACATTCAAAGTAATGAGAAAAAGCAGGAAAAGGAGTATTTGAATATTACTCTGGCTGTGGGGACCCATCTCTGATACACACCATAAACAGATTACATGAGCATCCACCATGTGCTCAAACCACGTAATACTGCTAACTTTAAAACATTTTATTCATTTAAGCACATTGCCACATTTTATATAGCAATATTAAAGAGAATAATGCACATAATTCTTTGCAAGGTGTCACTCAATATTAGACTTGGTTGTAATCAAAACAGTTTGGGAATAGTCCAGGATTTAGGTTCATGACCTCTTCTGGCCTTGCTGGATACAATGAAAATTACTTCTATTCCTATTATTTGTTTCATATATATATAGTTTCTGTAATAGGCAGCAGAATTTTCAGAAGTAGTTTTGAAGACTTAGACCAAGGATCAAGTGGAACTAATCTTAGAAACAAGACATCTTTCCAGTTTGCTCCTTTTTTTCTGTTGTGGGGGATTGGTGGGGTTTTTTGGCGGGTGTGGGGCTCTGCTATCAAAGATCAAACAAATACAGTAACAAATATAAATAACATATTTCAGATATAAAAGTCTGAAATCTTTTGGTCCTAGCACTGCACAGAAGTTATCGGTTTTGGCAACTTACCATACTAGCTTCTGTTGCAGCTATTCGATTAAGAACTTTCATCATATTTGTTGGTGCAACAGGCTTGAAACTGTTGAATTTCATTTAAAAAAAATTAATTAGTTTCTGACTTCTCATTTATTTCAATCAAGTTTTAATGAGATACAAGATCTTACCTAATATTGGATATACACAACTCCTCTAGAATTTCCGTTGGGAACAGTAACCTCTGGTTGCTATCTCCACTGAAGTTATCTGAGATTATAAATACAAGGGGACATCTACTTGTACGAACAAATCTCCTAAATTGAAAAATAAGCAAGTATGATAAGAATGAAACTCCAGTTTACTGCAAGTGGATAAAGCTAATCATTAAAAACTTATTTACAACTGACCTGAGAATTTCATGTAGACTGCTAGGGTCTCGATAGAATTGGTTAGGTATGTCCTATTCAAAACAAATGAGCTGCTGTCATTACATTCAGATGTACATATTCTCTCCCACAGACTGACTGTTATGGCACACTATGTTGCTACACATTTTTTTCTTCCTAGTTAGCTTGCTTTCAACTAAATTTGAATGCAGCTAACACTGAAGATAACCAGAGGAAAAAAAAAACAAAGGAAAAAGCCCAAAGAGCAGTATTTCTTTCTTTCATTATGGAAAACAATTATCTAAAAAGAAATATTTTCTTTCTGTCCTTGTTTCCTCAGGAACAGCCTTGGGTGATTATGCTGCCTGCTAGACAGAGTTTTTCCTCAGAGCATAAGCACTCAAGGTTGCAGCTCCACTGAGGAAGAGGGCAGGACACTTGAGATATGAGAGGCCCTACACAAGAAAAGTGACTTTATGAAGAGAAGTCACAGAAAACTATGCTTCCTAAATTCTACAGTACATCACATTACTCAGCTAGAATTTTTGTCTCATCTATTCTTTTTCTTGAAAGTTTACAGACAACTTGACTATCATAATTTATAAAATTCCTCTCAGAAAAAAATGAAAAGCTCAGAAGGAAAATGCTATTGAAACACACTCCTGAATAAGTAAAAATGAAGTCTTCTCCTGTACCTCCCAATATGGCTTATAAACCCTCAGAGTTCACATCTCTGCCCTAAATACCTTTCCCCAACCCCTCCGCATAATACCAGGGAATGCTAAATTTCAAATGCTTTCTGATTGTATCAGTTCTCACATATCTTCTACACTCTCATGCATCCTTAACTAACAAGAATAGTGGGGTTTTTTTCCCCTCTTCCTGTTTATACACACACATATTTCTAGAAAGCTAATCGTACAGAAACATGGGTATGACTTTTCAATATTGTTTTAATCTACATTTTCATACTTATTTCTGTACACAAACTAGTCTCCAATTTCTGCCTATTAGCTTATATAGTTTAACTACAGGTAGAACTTGGTTCTAGACTGCTGTAGAGACTCAAAAAGCAATGAAGAACTCATCTACAGTAAAGCAGACTAACTTTTGGCAACATCAATCCACCAGCTGAAGCTAGTTAGCATGTCAGTATTATAATAAAAGGTATTGTTTTCAAAACAAGATTTCACAAGTTTTCACTTACTTCAATAAGAATAAGCTTTTTATCATTTTCTGAAGACTCCCCAAGCATCTGAAGTTTGTTATACTTATTTGCTCTTAATAGAAAATCTTGAAAGAGAGCTGCTTGGGCCTGACTCGGAAACGTATGAAAATTTGAGTCTGAAAAAGAAAACTAATTAAAAATATGTATTCTATGTTATACCAAGTAGAATACAAACACCCACAAGAACTAATACCAACCCATGCTATTTTCTGACAGTAGCCATTGAACACCAGCAGCCAAGCCCTTTGGCAAACACATGACAAATACAAGAGAATTTTTAAAGGGTAGAATTCAATTGAGGATCTAGAGGAAGACAGACTTACCTATTTTTATTTAATTGGCTCAAATGATATCCAGGCTATTACATAGCTCTCTATACTGATTTGAATTGCAAATTATTTTGGAGTAAACACTGTTAAAAAACCCTAAACCTCTTTTCAGATAAAAACAAAAGAAAGATTCTTATTAAACACTAAGGATCTGGCTTACGTGCATGTGGATCTGATTTCATATGTGACAGAGACACAAAAGAATAAAAAATACAGAATACAAAAATCACAAAAGCAACTGAAAGGAAAAAAAAAGAAAAAAATCAAAATACTCACCATGGCCAAACATATTTCTTAAGTCTTCTTTTGTAAAGTCTAAAGATATTGGATTGGTCCACTCTTGCACCTGAGCGCCAAGATCTTTTGCTAATATTTGTATAGTTGCAGTCTTTCCACAACCAGGAGGACCAGTTAGCAGTAAAACAGAGCCACCCTGCCACAGGAAAAAAAAAGAAAAAAAAAAAAAATCCCAAACATGACAAATAAAGACTGAAAGTTGGCTGAGGTAAATATTTTGTGTTATTAATTTACCTGTTGAGTATTCAAAGAGCTAGACCAGAACTCTAAAAGCCTTGCTCTCAGTTTTTAATGTATCTGTTTAGTTAACTGCACACCATGTTGACTACCAACATAATACATACTGAACTGGAGAATCGGGTCTGAAAAACACTAGGCAAGACTGGTAAATTATGTATGTGTATAAGAATGCCTCTTATCAATCAAGAGGTTAAAAACATCCTATTACATCAAGTCAATGCAACTGGAAATTTGCCGAGATACTTAAAATTAATCTGTGGGAGATAAAATGCAGTTACAAGCACACACTGAAGAGTAATGTATGTTCATGCATAAACAGTATGAACTGACTGGATGCTAGAAAATAGTATTTCTGAGCAAAACCAGAATCCACCTCTTTTCAGCATGAGCCTAAAACAAATGTACAAGCTCTAATCTATGTTCTTAACAGATTTCTTATAATACAATAGATACATAATCACTACTTACAAGTTAAGGTTTTTCTCTGAAATTAAAGTAAAATTGCATCCAGCTTGTTTGTATGGTTTTATATCTCTAGCTGCTAATTTTAGCAATATTACCTGCTTTGGCTGCCTCTGAAATATGTGCATTTTTAACCAGGTTTCAACTTCTTCAATTTTCTTCTTTTGCACAGCAAGGTCATTCTAAAACAAGATTAAAATATATGAAATGCATATATACATCTCTTTGTTTCTAAGACTGAAACGATGAGATTCAAGAACAGAATATATGCTGACTAAAATATTAACAGACGTGTAGGTGTATATTCCAGTTATATACGTTTATGCTATGTAGAAATAAGTGCACCAGTTAAGGATAATCATTTCAACCTGTTTCCTCAATCAATCAATTCTCCATTGCTTGCAGTTGGGAAATAATGAATTCTGTATTATTCCTAAAGTAACAGCTTTACAATCGTGCCTGTTTGCGTCAGTACGCTTTATAGCTGTTGCTGGAGCTGGTACTTCTTAGGCTCTACTGACTCTAATACTACATAGGTTTTTGGAACTTCTGTAAATCTCATGCAGCTTACTCGTCTTCTAGCCTTGTAACTCAATTCCTCTCCAGAGGTGAGCTATTAAATATTTAAACATAAAAAACAAGTACTACACTACCTTACTTACATCAACGAGTACTCAAATCTAAAAGACAGTTAACACACATGCTGATACCTTTGAAACACACCATGAAAAAGCTGTTCCACAAGCAGAACCAGTGAAGACAGGTTTACTACAGATTTGAGTCCTTTCTCCTTGAAGCCCTAAGGTACCACAGTACCCCACACCCGCAAAGTCATGCCTAAGATGCATCAAGCAAGCAAGAGATGGCGCAAACTGCAATTAGTCAAGTACACTGACTACAATGCTAGACCAGCTAACTGACTACAAGACCAGCTAACTGCTGTCCAGTAACATGCAAGATAATTTCTGTTATCTTTCCCATAATGAGTGCACTAACTCAGTTCTCTCTCCTTTCATTAGCTGTGGATTTTCCTAGTACTTGCAGCTGGCCGATCTGGCTGAAATTCAATAACAGGTTCAAAAGTTTAGGAGTGGATGGACAGGAAAGAACATCTCATCAGTAGCTTCATCTCCTCAGGAAGCCTGGGGAAAAATGCGTCTCCTACAGATAAACAGCTCATTGATTTATTTACTGCCTGTAGTTAAGATTTTAAACTAGTACTTCACTGACCTAATGAAATAGGATGTACTTAGAACCTGACCAATACAGATCATGAACAGAAGCACATGTTACACTATAATGTTACTACTACATTAGCACTCAGAATAACTCTCACACCTGAGTTTCAGGTTTGTATCTATCTACCCATGGCTCGTCTTGAGATTGGCTCCAGTTTTGTCTGGACTTGTTACAAGGCCGATCTACTGAAGATGACTTTGCTCTTTTTCTGTGCAGAACTTTGTTCTTGCTACTTTCTGGTATAGAAGACAGGTCTTTCTTCTTCTGCTGCCGCTTTCTTCCAGAGTTGCCTTCTAGTGGCTTCACAGGAACAGCACTAGAAGAAATAGTCGTGTTTCCAAAGAAGTCATCAAATGAATGTGCCAACCAATCTGTTACCTGGTAAAATACAAACGTTTTGCTATTAATGTAGCACTCTCCTCCCCTTAATTGGGTATAGTTGTCTCTAGAAAATTGGAGATTTTTATCAAGTATATATAAAAATATCTCGTAGATGTAAAGAACTTCAGTAGCATTGAAAGGCATACTACTAGTTGGCAACAAATATGGGCACTTATGCTTTTTGAATGTGCCAATTACATGCTTCTTCAGTATTAAAAAAAAGCTACACCTTACACGTTGTGATAGAGTATTTCACAGCCAATTGGCAAATCAGAACAAGCTGGAAATTCTACTAAGAGGCATTCAAACTAAAGAAGTAAAATTATAACAGATAAGAAAGAAAAAATAGCATAAGCTTATTTACACCATTTTTACATTAAGGTCATGTTCATGTTGTCTCTGTATAGTTTTCAGTATGTGGCTTTTTAATTTTTTTTAACATTTAGAATACAGTCATTTGTGTTTAAAAATCAGAAATAGGCAACAGAGAAAAATTATTTAGGCAGCACAATAAAATCAAGTATTATTATTTGTTTGCTGCATGAGGAAGCTTGGACTGATCTTGAATCAGACTGTCACGTGCATCAGAAGTCTGTCTGACAGTGACAAGGAACAAAACTGCTAATAGCGTCAATATTTAATTTTGGATTTAAGAAATACCCTGCTAGGACAGGTGTACAAACTTACACCCCAGAGCCACTTTTCAGCCTACCTATGGTCCCAAAATAGTATCACAGTGGTCACACGCTCTCTGCTGCTAACAGCTGCACAATAAGCTTTTAGCATAGGAACTGCAAAAGGCTACATGCCGAAACACAGTTCTATGGAAACGGGAGTAACAGAATAGACACGTCATCTCCAAAAAGGTCTGTGAATACTCTACAGTTTACACGTCTTATAAATTAATGCAACGGACCATTACCAGACAAGACGTTCTCTGAGAATAAGAGGCATTAGCAACTGGGAAAGAGAATTTGTCTCTCCACAGTTTGCTTTTAACGTTAGTCTGACAAAAGCTACTTTTAGTTGAATTTGCATATTTACCAGCGGGCCGGATACCACCGTGTGAGGGGGTTTCCTTTTTACACACTGCACCGCTAAGTAAGAAAAGAAACATCTCACCCATGGGGGGGGGGGGGGACACACGCAGCTGAAGAGGAACTGCCAACAGAGAGACCAAGGACTAATTATCAGGCCGAAAAATACTGCTAATCGCAACCGCCGGACCCTTCCCGGAAGATACAAAAACCTTCCTCAGGGCAGACTTTGGGCCGCAGCCCGCCCCGGGCGGCGGAGCGGCGCCCGGGAACCCCGAGCCCCTGTGCCCCCCGCTCCGCGGCCTACCTCCGCCGGCGCCGCCTGTCTTCCCGAGGAGCTTCCAGACATCCTCAGCCCGGGCGGGGCCCATCCGCCGTGCGGCCCCACTGCGACCGCCGGCCCTGAGGGAAGAGCCCCGCTGCCGGGGCGGCCGGCACCGAGGCAGCACCCGGGCGGGCTGAGGCGGCAGCGGGACGCTGTGAGCCGAGCCCAGCCGGGCCGAGCCCCCTCACACCGGACCTCCGACCTCCCGAGGGGCCCTTCTCCTCAGGCGGCTCTTAGCTGTCCGCGGCGCGCCTGACCTACCCGTCCGCCGGCCCAGCGGGCAGGGCGGGTGACGCCATCGGCGTGCGGCGGCGGCGGCGGAGGCCCCCGCGCACGTGTCTCCTAGGCGACCAGCGGCCGCCGCCGGCGGCGCGGAACGGCAGCATGAGGCGGCCCAACGTTTTGCTCACCGGTGCGGGGCGGTGGTCGCGGCGGGCCGGGCCCAGGGCCGGCTCGAAGCGGGAGGACGCCGGTGGTGGCCGGGCCGCTTGGCCCCGGCGGGGCTGGGAGCGGCGGGGCTGCCGGGGGTGCGGGCGGGGAGCGTGGCGGGGCTCGGGCTGGGCCTGCGGGGGGAGGCCCCAGCCCTGTTCGTAGCCTGGGGTGATTTGGGGTGTGAGGTCCTTGCGGAGGCCGTGCCGGGCTGCTCTGCGTGAAAACTTGGGGCTTTTCCATATTCGCTAGGGCTTTTAAATGAAGCAACGTTTACTTTTGCATTATCCCAGTTAGAATAACACTTCTGCACAAAGTGAGGGTTCTCTTCATACTTTTTTTTTTTTTAATCTCTAGACATTGCTCTTATTTGGTTTTCCTTGCCGTGCGGCTTTTTGCTCCGTTTCTTATACAAACTTACCAACATTGACTGACAAAAGCTTCCTTTTTGACTTCTTAGAAGGTTAGAAGAGGATTTGCATGCTCTTGTCTTACGGTTTTATATGGGGTTTTGTCTTTAGGTACTCCCGGCGTTGGGAAAACCACACTCGGAAAAGAACTTGCGTCAAGAGCCGGGATGACCTATATTAATGTGGGTGACATGGCAAAAGAAGGTAGGCTGTATAACAAAGTAGCCCATCAAAGTACTTTAGATATTTTGGCTTTGTGTAACTGTGTGCTTGTAGTGCATGTATTCTATATTAAATGAAAATGCAATGAATTTGCTTTAACAGAAATATTTTTGGTGGCATGAGTTAAAAAAGCATTTATGTAACAGTAGCATACTTTTATTAAGTAATAAATAACAAACTTATCCTTATATGGATTTGTAAACAAAGTGTTCCTTGCTCTGAATACTCCTGAAATAAGCATAACAATATAAATAATTTTAGTAACTGCTGTTACTTCACAAACTTCCACAAATTCTTTTTGCTGCAGGAGAACTGTATGAAGGTTTTGATGAGGAATATGATTGTCCGATTTTGGATGAAGACAGGGTAGGTCCAACTTCAAAACCTACCATTTTTGTATTTTGACTTTCCGTAGTTTCAGATCAACTTACCTATCTTTGTTTCTTTTGTAGGTAATTGATGAACTAGAAGATAAAATGAGTGAGGGTGGTGTTATTGTTGATTATCACGGCTGTGATTTTTTCCCTGAACGGTGGTTTCATATAGTATTTGTACTTCGTACAGAAAATTCATTTCTGTATGACAGACTTGAAAGCAGGTATGTCAGTGGAGTAAATAAGGAGTAAAGTACTGTTGTGTGACTTCATCGGAGATTTTTCTAGGGTGTAAATTACTGATTTTCTATAGAATACTTTATAGTTCTCTGCATATCTAAGACTGTCTCTCAGCATTGTTCTTGTTTTCTAGGGGCTACAAAGGGAAAAAGCTGCAAGACAACATTCAGTGTGAAATTTTTCAGACACTTTATGAGGAAGCTATGTTGTCATACCGAGAGGAAATTGTACACCAGTTACCCAGCAACACTCCAGAAGACCTAGAGAGAAATTTGGATCAGATTATGCAATGGATTGAGCAATGGATGAAGGACAACAATTGACATTTGGTGAAAAAGTAACTCTGCTGGATCACTTGCTGGGAGGGTTTAATAAATGACATTCGTAATTCTTGTATGATAAATTAAAATTAATTTTATTGTAATTTGGTATGGTTGGGGACTAGAGGAAGGTTCAGAATAGCCAGGTTGTAAGGCTTTGGAACAGCTTCTGAAGCACGCTGGGAGAAGCACACAGGAGAACTGACACAAGTGAAAATTCAGCAGTGAATGAAAGGATGAAAATGACACAGTTGCCCTTAGTAGCAGGAACTAGGTTCAATAATTGAGAATATTTTGGAGCTTATCAAAACCAAACCTTCCCCCCCCCCCCAAGAAAACTGTAAAATCCTGGTAACTGATGGCAATTGAGGAGCTTTTGATTTCTAAAGGGTAAAACAGTGTCCTGAGAAGGAGTTAGTCTGTTTCTGAATTGCTAGACTAAAACCTACAATACTCCACTGTATTCTTGAATGTGTGGAGGCTCCTGTGGAGTGAGGGGTGTATAATATAGTTTAAGGAGGGTGCTTTATTTTGGAGGGAAGAGAAGTGACTTGTAAGAGAGATACTTTAAAATGATTACACAGAACTTCAGGAATTACTTACAGTGTAAGGAAACATCAGCTATGTCTACACTGGTGTGGAATATTAATAAGTTTTCTTTCTCCGTTTTCTCTCTGTATTGGCCATCACAATCATGGAATGTATTTATCACTGTAAGTTTATCAAGGAAATACGTAATTTGGCAGGATAACAAACCTGCAGCGGTCTAAAACATGGTGACACTTAAAATACTGGCAGCCATCTGTTCTCATTGCTTGTAAAGCCTGGGTCCCAGGAGAGCACGGCTGTGCAGAGCAGAAATAACTTTTCTTCACTGAAAAGGTGGCTTGTAAAGCCTTGTAACAGATTCTGTAGAAAGTGCTTGCTAATAAACTTTTTATATACACGAGTTTGAATAGTAAAACTCTATTTGCTTGAAAATTTCTATTGTAAGGAGTACTATGGTTATACATTTAAGATTCTGTACAGATTTTTTTGTGAGACTTACAGAGGAATACTGCATCAGCAATTTCACCCTTGTATAAACCGAAACAGTGAAAATCTGGAGTTTCCTTGCAGAATCGGGACCAAACGCTGTGGAAGCGCACGCACACGCGTATTGCTCTTGAACAGCCGCTTTCAGGGTTATTGCTTGAATGGGAAACCAGGCGGAGGGTGATCTCTGGCGTGGAAGTGCCTGGACAACACCGATTCTTGAGAATGCTTTGAACGACGTCTTGTAAAGCAAAACCCTGTTTGTAAACGCTGCTTGGGATTTTTGTAAATGCTGTTGTGGTTGGGGGGAAGGAGGGGACGACTGTAGGCAGAATATAGACCTCAATTAAAAAAAAACAACAACAAAAAACCCACCAAACAAGTAACTCCGCTTGTCGCTCAGTCTCCGCGCAGCCTCCTGGGGAGCTGTTCCCTCGCTTTCCGGGTGCCGGCACCGCGACGTGGTGCTCCCGCCGCCCCCGCCGCGGCTCCAGCCCGCACCGGGGCGGGACAGGCAGCGCCAAGGCCGGCCGGGCCGGTGGGTCGGGGGCTGCGGGAGGGGGAAGAGGACCGGGACCGGGATCGGGACCGGGAGGGGCGGCGGGGGGGCAGCGGCCGCGGGTCCGCCGGCGGGCAGGAGCGCGGGGGCGTCACGGGTGCCCGCGGGGGGGGGGGGCGTCACCGAGGCGGTGCCACCCGCGCCCGGCCACCGCCGCCCCCCCTGCCGCACCCTTCCCGGCGGCAGAGGCGTCCGCAGCCGGAGGTTTCACTGCTTTAATGTTTTACCGTGCGGCGGGGGCGGTGGTTTTTGGCAGCCTGAACCCGTGCGGTGAGCGGCCACGCACCAACAGCTTCAGATTTTTCACTTCAATGTTGTTTTGCTGCTTCAATGATGGAGTTTTTCTGTTTTTCTAGATAAAATACTTCTTGTTTTGGGGGAGGCACTGTTCACGTTGCCAGTAAGTGAAGTACCCTCAATCAGAAAGAGGGAAAAAAAAAAAAAAAACAACCAGACCCAGGAGAAGAAGATGGAGGAAGCAGAAGAGGATGACATGACATGTGGAGACTTGGGAAACGGACTTGGGAGAAGACCTGCAGGTGTTTATGAAGGGGAAAATTTACAAAACTCCTATTCATTTAGACCTAGGAAGGGATCTGGAAAGGTTTGCAATTCCCTCTTGTCAGCAAAGAGAGTGGAAGAAAGTGATGCTGCAGCTCTTCCCGGTTCAAAGCGAAACAGTTTTTACGATGGATCATCCAAAAAGCCTGTTACTAGTTCCACACGACAAAGTAGCTGTGGTAAGAGTAATTTAGAAGTTAATTATTCACCATGAGAAAAATCTCTGTTAGCAAAACTGAGCAGTTCGGCTGCCTCACAAGGTGTCATCAAGTTTAATTCAAACCATTTGCCAAAACACTTTGAAATCTCTGAAGGATTCCAAGAAGTGCGTGTGCATTGCATGCCTGCTGGGATCCAACGCAGCCTCACAGGTTAGTTGGTGCAGCCTGTAAGTCTTCTGTTAGCGTCGCAAAAGGAGATGCTCAGTGCCATCGAGGCAGCAGAGGAGTCTCTGTTCCTAGATCTTCCTCCCAAAACATAACAGCAGAATTGCTTTTCAGTGAATGAGGATGTGGCCCTTCTAAGTGTAAAATGACCATTTTTCAAGTGTTCAGTTTTGCATTTGAAAGTGACATTTAGCGAAGAGCATTCTGTGGTGGGGGACAGCATTGTTTTTCCCTAGATACATGTATGAAATTGAATGGAATTGCTTGGATTCCTGGTTTGTTTAAGTGTGTCTTCCTAGAGATTGTATCTAAAGCTTATGGCTAAATATTCAAAATCCTGTTTGCTATTTAGCCGAAATTTGTGAATTGGCATACTTTTTAAAGTTAAGAAGTTGTTTTTAGAACCTGCACATCTCTGTTCTTCCAGTGTTGGCATTCATTTTTTTGTGAAGACAACACTGCTGTAAATAAAATCAAATACAGGCAGTGCTGGTCATTAAACTTTAGCTGCGTTCCCTTATATTTTGAGCCATTTTTAGTATTTTGACTGAAGTATTTCCATATAACTTGCTTATTTCTCTCCTTTGGAACAAGTCCCCGCTACCCTCTCCACACACCGCAGTAAGCTAAGCCACGTAAGTATTGGTTTCAGCATCTTCCGTGCGAAGATGTTACAAGAGCAGCGTGATTCCTGTTGGTTTCACTGTCCTTCTGCTGGTCTCTCTGTGATGCCTGTCTTAGATCTAGGTCTTTCACACAGCAATATCCATGAAAGCATGACTAAAGTCCACGTGAACCTGACTTTGATTTAGTAGGAGGCTGCATCTTAACATGTCTCTGTGATGCTCAGTTTAAGAAAAACAGTACCAGTAGTGACTGCTTGTTCAGAGGAATATTGGATCTTGTGGGATACTCCACCATCGTACTTCATCTTCGTCTCTTGAGAATTGCCCCTACTTCTAAATGGTGCTAGCTACTGCTGTGTTGAGTTTGGTTGTTGAAAAGTTACAATCTGAAAAGAACCTAAAAAATGAAATTATTTTTTGAATCGGGATGGCAATCTTGTTGTGGGGTTTTTTTTAAAGGAAATTCTAACATAATTGTCCTTATGTTCGGTCTCTACAACTGACCTTTTTTTTCCATTTCACTTCTTTAACTGTGAAACAATGTGTTTAAGCTTGGTATTTATGTATTTCTTAAATCTGTTTATTAGCTCCAGAAGAAAAAAACCACAAAGATGAAAATTCACCTCTGCATGTTACCTGTTTTCAGAGTAAAGCAAATTTGCGTGTTTTCTTTTGTAAATATTATAGTATCTCATCGTTTAGTATCTCCTATCAATCCTACAGAATCTAATACTGAAGTGTCAAATGAAGAACTAAAGCAACAACTTCAGGAAGCTCTAGAGGTTAGTTACTGTGCCAAGTGTGCCGCTCTTGAAATCTGCATTTCTTTTTGATGTAGCAAAGTAAAGCACAGTGTTAGTTTAGCTGAAGATCTTGGCATGTCCAGAGTCTTGGATGAATTCAGGTTCTTGAAATTAGAGCAGTAGTTGGAAGCCTCACTAAATTTTATGCCAGGAAATCAGAGTGTGAGGTGCAGTTTATACTCTGGATTACTTTTTGTGGGGTGTGGGGAGAAGTATTTTTAAACATGCAGAGAATGTTAAAAGGATTGTACTCCTTTTCTAGTAGGTTTTCTTTTTTTATTAAGCTTTGGGGCCTGAAAATCTGCAGTGTAAACAGAATAGTCTTTGGGTTTTTAATCTGCATTTTTGTTGAAAGGTAGTTAACTCCTACATTTTAATTTTACTGTGGTTAAATGTGTTGATGTATTGGCATCAGTCCAGGCAGAAAGAGCAGGGTGATCTCAGCTGTAAAAATGTATTTTAGTATATATTTGTAATATGTACCACTGCATATATAAGAAAACTGTATTCTGTTCTGCTTATTTTAAAACTGCAGACCTACATTTATATATACTTCTTTAGCAAGGCAGAAAGGTTTATTTTCCAAATACACTGGAAGAGAACAGCAAGAATAATAATTACAAGTATTCTTCTTTAAGTATTTTGTGCTAGCATGCACTGTTAACATTTCTTCATTGCAAGCAAGCTCTTAGTCAGAGAAGAGTCATATAGAGTAGAAACAGGAGAAGATTGGTTTTTAAAGAGGGCAAATTTACATTGCTGCTACAGTCGAGTTTTAACAGGATTACCTTGGCTTTTACTCAGTGTATATATTTTATTTTGCTTCAGGAAGTTGAAATTTTGAAAGTTGAGCTTGAAGCATCTCAAAGACAGCTTGAAGGAAAAGATGAAGCCCTAAGAATTCTGCAGAGCATGGTAGGAGTTGTTCAGAAATCATTTAGGTACTTAGTGGTAAAGGAAGGAAAACAAGAAATCTTCCTGCCACTCTTCATCAAAACCTCCCAAACCATAAGTTCTTCCCAGGGCTATAATTTAAAGCATTGAGTCTGCAAGTGTCTACAGACTTGGCTTCTACAATTTACTACTTTTTCTGCATGGAACTAGTGTGGTTATTCAAGACGACTTTACTGTTGTAGCAAATTCTCCTAATTTTATCTTTGAGGATCCATGAGGATTTATCTATTTAACTTAAAGAATAAGGCCTTCCTTCCAGTCCTTTAAATTACAGATTTTGCCAGTGCTTGAAATTCTGCTGCAAAGCACAGGTATTTTCAGTTGACTACCCCATCTGTTGTCTTAGAGGACAGTATGCGTTAAATGTTAGGTCATTTGTTGATTTTGTTGTGTTTTGTTCACAGTTTGTAATATTTTTATTCACTATCACAATGAATTATGTTGAAATCAGTTCCTGTTTTTTAGCCTACTTGCAAAACGCATTTATAGTTCTGCTGTTTCTACCCTCAGACATTCATAGTAAGTTACGCCTGGATCAAAGTGTAAGTACGTTGTAACCAAGTTTTTTAAGAGCTGATTTTGTGGACGAGCCCTAAAGAAGACATGATCTCATTTTAAATGACGCTACATTTTTCAATAGAAAAGATTATGGGATTGAAACACAAGTTTGTTATGCAACATAGCTATTTAGTGACTTGAAATTAGAACCCACTGGGACTTACAAGCAAGTTGCTAGTGTTTGTAATTCTGCACACTCCTGTTTAACGAAGGATGTGAACTTCTTTTGATGTAAAACTGAAAAATTGGCTAAAGCCAAATTAAGTAAACTTAATTACAGTATTTGACAGAGTTGTGCTCTTTTTTTGCAGGCAGTATTTAATAAAGCCACTAGTCATACAAAAGCAATGCTTCAAAAAACTGAGGAAGAGAAGAGAACTTTAGAAAAGGTAAGGGTGCATGTTTCCTTCACACCTGTGCAAAAACATAGAAGTCCATGGCTATTAATAAGAGGTTATCAGACTGTTTATTTAAATCAGTACAAATCTGCCATTAGTTCCAGGTTCTTTTGAAAGTATTCTTATTCCTTTTTAGTAGAAAGGGAAAAAGTTAATGTATCACTCTTAATCTAGATGTTTTCATGCTATAGTGTGTACAAACAATATCTGAAAGTTACTAGAGTTCTTTCTGTACTTTCAGTTGGTCTTTGTTGTGAGTTTCACAGTCATTTATAGTGAATTGCACTATTTCTTCGTTATTAAGCTGGACTTCCCAACAAGTCTAAGAAATGGGTGCCCAATTTTCATAGAGAAGATGGGGAGGAGGAGGAAGGTGGCATTGAGCTACCTTGTTAAACTGAGTTTTGTGCTTTCTCTCTCTTCCGATGTGACCTTTCTACAGAACAGTAAGGGGACAGGGAAATGTGACCGCGTGGGCTTGTTTTTGTCATAAGCCACTATAAGCATTAGTTCATGCAACGTGGTCTGGAATCCGTAGATCAGTGATGCAGAAACTTTTTGGTATCTGGCATCAAATGTATTTTTAACAGTATCATAGGCAGATCTCTGCCAGTGCCAAACTCAGCACCAGCAGTTCCTCTTCTTCTTTTCAATGGGAGGCTTGTAAGGAACTGCTGCAGGTTTGTTTTGTTTCCACAGGAAATAAATATTTTGCAATGGGAAATTGAATTTGATCAGGATAGATTTAAAAACATAGAAGACACATGGACAGAAAAATATGACAGGTATTTGACTTACACTGTGTATCTTTGGGGGGTTGAATGCTGTATGTTATCTTTCTTGTGTTCCAAGTTTGCTTCATCAGGTTTTCTGGAGTTTTTGTGTTTTCCTAATTTCCTTCCAGATTTGGGAAGATTTATTTAATTTTCATGCTAGTCACATTTGTGTTTTTCAATTAAAACTACTAAAATTATTAAGTCTCACTTCTTTAGTGTGTATATAGGCTAGCTTTGCTAGGCTGAGTTTTCATTTTCATCCTATTACATTATTATGTTAGCCAGCTGGAGCCAGACTGTCCTTATTTACTTTAAATGTAAATGAGGCATAGAAAATAATGGTATGTGCATGCATGTGGAAGTATCATTTGCTGGTTAATCATTGCTTTATTTTCTTGCATTGTAGGTATGAGCATACGTACAGGTAAAATGGAATGCTTTTGAGAGGGGCTGATCAACTGGTTCTTTGTTCAAATAAGAGTTACTCTGGATGGACAGCAGGTGTGGTTAGGCAAGCAGAAGTAGTCAGAGGCACTAAACTAATAATGCAATAAGAGACCTTGAAAAATGTGACCAGCAGGCTCACTTATTTAGATGTAGAAATGACATCTCTGAAGTTGACGCAGCAGAGTTATACAATTATTTCAGCGGAGATTTTTATTTAAAATTGTCAAACTTTGAATCAAAGAATAAGCCAAAAGTTTAGAAACTATTCACTTGTAAGAAGAGTTTTGTTAAGATATTGTGTCTCGTTCACCTGTTAACTTAGTTACACTTGTCAAGGGATACCTCCTGAAAAATCCTTTGGCTTTCCTGATTTAGGAGATTCGCAGTGTAGCCGGGTAGTTTGGAGCAACAAAACTGATGTTAACTGTTGAAAGCTAGAGACGTGGCTTCAGAAGACTGCAAGCCAGGAGCTCAGTCCACTTTGCCAGAAGATTTTCTGATAACTGAGACAGCACGATGAGAAGAATGTGTATTTCCCTTTGTTTATTCAAGTGAAATAATTCAGGCTACTATTTAGTTTTAAACAAAACCACAAATTTACAGTATGCTGCATTTACTGACGGCTGAAGAGATGCACCATATAAATTGTATTGCTTTAACATTTAGGACTTTAAATTGCCACTTTTCTATTCAAGAAGGAAATACTTAAATACTTCAAGGGAAAATGCATTATAAATGCATATTGTATGTTCTCAGGTTGCAACACTTGAAAGTACAGCTGTTCTTGAGAACAGTATTAAGACTACAGGAAGTTTACTTTCTAAAATTCAGACCAGAGCCACGTTGTCACATGTCCAATAACCATTTTGTTCTTTCAAGGAAGTAAGAGACTTCTAGCAAGTGTTTCAGAGGTTCACAATTACAAATTTCTTTGAGTTTCTAGTGGTAATGTGGTACTTAAATTCACCTCTTGTCAAACTCTAAAGTTTGGCACCATCTACTTACACATGAATTATTTTTTTTAATTTCCTTTTTTAACATTCACTTGAACATACTTGGACGCGTTTAAATTGGTTGTGAGGGTGTGGTTTCATGAACAAGGTGAGCCTGTTTGAACAGCATATGCTATCTGGGTTGCAGAGAAACCTCTGTATGAGTGCAGAGATTCCTGGTTTTGCTTCCTGCAGAGCCACCTGCAGCCTGGATAACGAGGAGTGACTCCACAGAAGCCAGCGTGGCGTAGCCTGCTTTATTAGCCTTGGTTTAGTGCCAGTCCAACCAAGCCTACACACAGAACTTTCTTCAGAGAGTGAGTTAGGCATAGTTTTAGGTTGCTTATTGGCCCCTGGCTAGCAGATTTGGATCTAACAACATACTACATATTACTGGTACAGATATTGTTATGGAAAAATTTTACAATTTTTTCCATAAAAAAATTTACAACTGAGGAAACTGCTTGTATAATGCTGCATGGATAATATGTTGTCAAACCAAGTACTCAACTCTTTTCAGTTTTGATTTTTTTCTTCAGTCTTTTCAGTGATCCTAATTTTGATTTGCAGAAATATTAGATACAATGTTTTAACAGGCTAGTTTTTTTTTTCATTTGCCCATTTAAAAATTTTTTTTAAAAGATAATACAGCCTTTTTCTAACTTCTGCAGGATATATTGTGAAAATGCAGCTCTTAAAGAAGCACTGAAACTGAGAACAGAAGAAGTTAAAACTCTTAAAGCTGAAAATGCAAGTAAGCCACCAACAGCTATTCCTCTTAATATACTGTTTCTCAGAAATAATTCCGGATTTAGCTATGAACGAAGCTTTCTGTTGGGATAAGTCTCTTGTTACTGGCAGCTGATGTCAGTGGATATGCAGAAGCCCTCTTCGAACAGACAAGTTGTGTTTGGTTTTTTCCTCACATTGTCACTTGAACTGAAAAAAAACCATTAAATGATAGAAAAAGTCAGGTATGCATAGCTTAAAGAGTAGATCAGGTGTGAAAGAAGTATACTTATCTTCTCTCACTGGCATGGTGACACCCTGACTGTGGAGGGACATAACCAGACCGTGCTCCTGGTTGTGTCCTGGAAGGAGGCAACAGCAGCCAGGGGAGCCACCAAGTGCTCCTGCTACAATGCCAGTATGCGTTAAAGACATTCACTTTTAACATACCCACGTAAAGATTCCCATAGCACAAACTTTGAAGTATTCAGCTTGATCGCTTTATCGTGGAGCTTTTCAGACTGCAGGTTGTGCAGGTGTTTGGCTGGGTCAGAGGGCTCAAGCCCCTTTCCCTTATTTTTGGTTTCCAAAAAGCTTTAAAATACCTGACATATATCGTTATTTTCCCAATATTGTGCTATTCTAAAAGAGCAGCTGCCTTAGTTGTAAGTGTACAAAGGGATGAGCACTTAGTATTGAGGCAGAGTAATATATGAGATGGTATCTCTAAGTGGGTCATTAGCTCTGGGAAAACACAGGAGACAACTGGGATCTGAGTTTCTAGATCTACATAGTCTCATCATATTCCCAAACTGATGCTTAAACTATAGAATTGCTTCATTTGGGTGTAGTTAAACTCAGAAATTAAGAAGTCAGAGCAGCAGACTTTGTAGTCACTTTCCTTGTTTTATTTCATAGTCCTGAATCAGCAGTGCTTGGAATTTCTGGCAATGCTAGATGTGAAACAACAGAAGGTTGTTCAGGAAAACATGTCCTTGAATAAAAGTGACATTACAGATTTTACAGGTCTTGAAGTAAGTATGACTTACATGTTTTTCAAAATGGCAGGTTCAAAGCTATGTTTATATTAAAAATATATAGATAAATTTTGCTTACTGATTATTTAACTGTTTCTTTGGACCCGTTTTTAGCTAATGACAATATGCCTTTGCGTGCCTGTTGATCAGTTTTCTAATTTGTGGTGCATCATGATTCCTATCTTGCAAAGAAAGAGTAGACAGAAGGAGCATCAGGCTATCTTTCACAAGCCAGCATTCTTATTTTTTTCTTCCTAATATCTTAATTCTTAACTCCTATGCCTATTGCTTTACTTCATTGAGTGAAAAAAGAATTCTAATGAGGTCTGCAGGGAGTAGCGTACACAGGCCAACAATTTTTGCCTTTAGGTTATCCTGCAGAAAAATACATTTCATGCGTGTGGTTGTGAGTCAAAAAAAATCATGCCTAAATCTGTTGTAGCTTGCTTCCCCTGACCCTTACACTCCCTTTGTAGTTTCCGGATGTTGTTTTGCTAGTCATGTGGCATGTCTTGGATTGTGTTGTGTATGGAGATAGATACTTAACTGGTGGTTTGTTTTGGATTTTAAGCTGGCAGTTCTTGGAGCCTGCACCTGCAATACTGCTGGAGGGCAGCCTTGTCCCTGTGCTAAAACGGCAGCTGTAACTCGAAAGCAACTTCTTCATCTCAAGCAAGAGGTAACGCTGCTTGCCTTAGATGTGAACAAGCAGAGAGGTGCTTGTGCTCAAAACCAAATAAAGCCAGAAACACTCCACTGCAGCTTACGCAAACTAATGTGTCTTAAAACAGGAATGCTTCTCAGAAATAATGTAATGTTTGGTAATGCCCTAACTTTTGCTGATATGAAACTGTAATTATGATATCAATCAGCTTTACTAGTAAAAAAAAATTCTCTTTTTCCTTCCACCCATTTTTTTTAATCTAAAAAAAGGAAAAAACACTCTATAAATGTATACACCGTGTGAGCGTGGACTACCACTGACTCTTTTCCTTCCTTCCTGGCAGTGCATTCCACCCCTCCCTCACGTTGACAGCAGCATTCACAAGCCTGCTCGCCCAGCTAGGTCAGGAAGCTGATCTTGCTGAAAACTGTATATTTACATCACGCTTAAATCGATAACATGATTTTCAAGCTCTTAAGGTTTTTAATTTAGTGAAATTCTATAGTTTTAGAATGTTTATTCTAATTTATCTTTGACTCTGCAAATGTGGTAACCATCCTCGTGTTCCCACTGCAGAAGTTCCAGTTGACATACTGGTTTTGAAAATAAGTAGTCATGTCGCTTTTGTACCAAAGTTATTATCCCTGACATAGACACCATTCTTTTGCTCCTTTTGCTCCTGGCCCAACTGGCATGTGCTCTCCTCAAGCTCTGCTGCATGTGCAGAGATAAATAGGCAGTGCTGGCAGCTTGACTGTGTAGATGGGTGGTGGTGTGTGCATGCATAGAAGAGGAAGGGTAAGGACTTCAATACACATTTCAAAATGTATTTCTTAACATGGCAAGAAAGCACTTTGTTTGGTTTCTACTGCTTTCTTGATTATATTTATTTAAAAGTTGTTTGTGCTAATGGCTTCTGTCTGTCTCTTAATATACATTTGAAATCCGCTATTGCTTCCAAATTGCTTAATATACTTTAAATTTTCTCTGAATTAAAACCAGATTGAAAATCTGAAGAAGAGTAAAGATGAAGCTTATATAATGGCAGATGCCTTCAGAATTGCATTTGAGCAGCAGCTAATGCAGAGGAAGGACCAAGCCCTGAGGCTTGCAGAAGTGATAAAGATTAAGAAGGAAACGAAATTTATAAACTGGAGACGTCTGAAAGACGATGGTAACTAGGCATGCTATATGTCTATAATGGTTGACTAGAAAAGAAGTTAGTTGACAAGCAGCGCAGGCAAACTTTCTTACTGTATTAAATGTGTGGCTGTGGTTTAATTGCTGACTGAGGCTTCTGAAGAGTTAAGAAAAAAGGAACAAAGTTATGTCAAAACTGTAAATATGTTAAATAGTGTGTCATGTAGTTGAATTTCTACTGGAAGTTTTGCATGTGTAGGGCAGGGTGTCTGTGTATAAGTGGAATATGTAAATACTACTGTAAGACACTGGAGCTACCAGTCTAGGCTTTTAATGTAGCCCTTTTTTGTTACACATTCATGAACTGTATTATCTGAGTGAAAACGTGCTTGAATAAATAAGCTATTATCCAGGATGAAAATAACATTCTGGATAATTGTCTTGGTTTCTGCTGGGATAGAGTTAATTTTCTTCTTGGTAGCTGGTACAGTGCTGTGTTTTGGATTTAGTGTGAGAATGATGTTGATAACACACTGATGTTTTAGTTGTTGCTAAGGAGCGCTTATCTTAAGCCAAGGCCTTTTCAGTTTCCCCTGCTCTGCCAGCAAGCAGGTGTGCAAGGAGCTGGGAGGGAGCATGGCCGGGGCAGCTGACCCCAACTAGCCAAAGGGGTATTCCATACCATGGAACGTCATGCCCAGTATATAAACAGGGGGGAGTTGGGTGGGAGGGGCGGATCGCTGCCTAGGGTTAAACCATGACAATATTAAAGATGTTTATTATGAAAACATCACAAAAAAGCTAACATCTGGCAAGTTTAGCCTGGACATTTTATATACTATCAGCAATTTAATGTGCTGGAGTTTTTTCAGATGATCTCTATGTAAGTATTAGGAAAGGAGGAGAAATGCAAAAAATACATACTGAGCTTTCACTGAAATACTAAATACAATACAGTTTTTTATTATGTATGTGTATCTACATCAGTATTTATTACTTTTCTTATACTTCACATGGTCATCTGTGAGTTACAAAGCACTCTGTAAAAGAGGAAGAATTCTTATTATCCCCTTCTTCTTTAAGAAAGAGGATCAAGAGAAGTGTTTAAATGCTTATGTCATGGTCAAAACCATAGCAGAATTTAGGAGTGGCACTTCAAAATGTATTTGTGTTAGCCACTGACCTGGAGGTGCCAGGCTTAGAAGTTTGGTGGGTCTTCTAGATTCCTTGAGTGCCCTTGGGATGTAATACTAAAACAGCATACATCTTGAATATCTGTTTCCCCTGTACTGACATCATTGTTTCCAAGCTCTATATCCTGATACATACATTTCATGATTTTAATGTATTTTAATCTTTTTAGAAATCTTAGAAACTTTTAAATAGCTTATGTCAAAGAATCTTTTTTTTCAGGCTACCTACTGTTTAAAAACAAATTACCACGAATTATTGTTTAACTAGAGTGCCGAAGTGTATTTTCCATACAGCAAAAAGAACTTTATTTTCAATATGCCCACATATATGATGAAAAGTCTATGTAGCCTTTAGGTGACAGTAAGGGTGGTGCTGCATGCAAGTAATCTGCCATGTTATGTACAATGGGAGAATGTAGCTCGCATGGCCCTTTTAGAGGAGATGGTTCAGAATCCAGTTTTACGCATGCCCATTTTATCCCAGAATAGTTTTTCTCTTCCTAAGCAATTCCACAGTTCATGTACTCTTATTTTCCTTAGGGCATGTCAAGTTACAAGGGAACAAGAACAGTCTGGGGCAAAAACTATCCAGCCTGCTCTCATCAGATGTGGACTGTAGGAAGGTTGAAGAGCTCGACAATCCTCATGAAATCCTGAAGATGTTAATAGATTTGGTTAGTATTTTGTTAAACTATTCATCGTGAGTCCTTAGGGGAGCAAATATAACTGTCAATTTGCGTAGACTGCCTTGTTCTTAGCTCATTAACTAGTTTCTTTTCTTTCTCTTTTAAATAAATATACAGGTAAATGACAAAGAGGAGGCTCTGGCTCATCAAAGAAAGGTTAGTTACATGCTGGCTCGTGCAATGGAGATGAAAGAGGATGTTTTGGAACAGGATAGAGGAAATGGCACGCTGGGGAGTCGTCAGTATGAAGCCCAGGGGTCATCGGGCCCCATACATGCCTGCTGCCAAAACCTCCGTTCTCAAAACAGTATTTCTTCAGTTCCCAGTGCAAAAACATTTGAAAATCCGGTAAAAATGCTTCGAAAGTCACACTCCTGGCCGTCCGAGGCTACACACTGTGAAGAAAATCCACGTGGAAAAGCAGACGAAACTGTAGTGATCTCTATATAGCCATGTGCTGGAATAAATTTATTTTTAAAAAAAGAAAGGTCTTGTGGAAATGCCTAAAAACGTCCTGTGATTACATCACTGGGGGCCTAACCAGGGCAATGCATTAGCTGATACCGCCTTTAATGATACAATAATAGTGTGTTAACTATTGCTTTGGCCAAACAGCCAGATTTAATTAATTTAACAGTAGTTTCCAAACAAGTTGAAGCAGCGGTCAGTTTCCTGAGCCCTCGCTTTTGCCTACCCCTTCCCTGACTCCGCGTTGTCTGGTGGCGAGGCTGACGGAGTAGGAGTCGCGTCACCGCGGAGAGTGACGTCCAGAAAACAGGCGGGGGCCGGGGCACGAGCCGCGCACGCCGGCAGCCCCGCCGCGTGGCGGCGCCCTCTGCCGGCCGGGCGGGGGAGCGCGCGTGGGGGGACTGCGTCAGTCACACCGCCGGCTCCGCCCCGCCGCCGGCTGGGGCGCGGAGCGCTGCCTCCGCGCAGGCGCGGGACCGGGGCGGGATGGGCGGGGCCGCGGCGGCTGGGAGGGCGGGGCGCCGCCGCGCATGCGCCGAGCGGCGGCTGGGCGCACAAACAAGGGGCGCTGCCGCCGCCGTGCCGGAGCCGGTGGCGCGGGGAGGGGCGGCCTCTGAGGTGAACTGCCGGCGCGGCGGCGTCGCTGCCCGCCCCGCAGCAGGAGCGCGGCGTCCGCCTCCGGGTCGTGCGCGTCCCCCTCGCCCGGCGGCCCGGGAGGGCAGCGCTGCCCCGCCGCCCTGGGGGTGAGGATGTGGGTACGGGGCTGGCGACAGCCGCGGTGGGGCCGGGGCGCCGAGCGAGGCGCGGAGGGGGACGCGCGGCCCGACGGCGGGTCGCGGGTGTCCTGCCGCTGGACGGCCTCCTCCCGCCGGCAGCCGCGGCCTCCCCGGCCGCGCTCCCTGGCGGGGAGCCCGGAGCTGCCCGCAGAGCTGCGGGGCGGGGCGGGGAGCAGCCGGCCGTCGTGTGCCGGCGTCTCCCGAGGCTCCCGGCCGGGGCTGCGCGGCGGGGTCGGGGGGCCGCGCCGGGGCCGGGGTAGGAGCCGCTGTGGGCCTGGGGCGTCCGGGCGGGCGCGGAGCGCTGCACGGACGGGATTTCTTCGGAGGCGCTCGGCGCGGCTCTAACCTGCCCCCAAGGCTAATGGCCTCGAGTTAGCGCTCCCCTTGCCGCGGTCAGCTCTGTTTTGTAGGCGCTAACTACCTTTGTCTCACCTGATCTGTCAGAGATGCGTATCTCGATTGAGGAAAGTGTCCTAAGCTGGCATTCGGCACTGAAGTTTATTCCAGGCCTGAAGAAGGGCTTTGTGTACTTCAGAACTGATAAGACACTGATTAGTCAGAGAAACTTTGTGCAGTAAGGATTTTACGGTCTCAGTAGCATCAGCGAATGCACTCTTTGGAAATGGAAGATGGTAATGAAGCAAAAACAAACCCTTGTCTCTTAGTATACAGTTTGGTAGTGGCACACTGTAGCAGCTGACTGCACAGTACTCTTACAGCAGTTCGTGCTGTGTATTGCATATTAGATTGCTTAGGTGGATTAATTGCCCCTAGAGGTTTAGAGATATTAGTGATGTTTTTGCTTACTTCTGTTCCATTTATTTTGATATAGGGTACAGAGTATAATGGACATGCTTACACCATACACTTAACAGGCATTAAATGTTTTGAGACATGCTTCTGGATAAACTGGGAAACAGAACAGTTTCTATTTAAATACAAGCTATAATAGCAGAGAACTGGTTATTAGTACCTTCTGAAGAAATGAGTAGAGCACAGAAGAGGATCCAGTTGACTGCCAGTACTAGATGCTGTTAGCTGAGGTTGTCTAATAATATCTGGTTATTAATAATGCAAATCAGAGAAGATGAGAATATTGAGGGAACACTGGTTTCCATTGAGGAATGATCTTTGAGATCTGAAGTAACAATCATATTCTCATGACTCATTTTCTAATGCTGAGTAATAAATGCTGATACAACTAATGATGATGGCACTGTGGGCAGCATGTGAGAGATGCGTTTGTTCAGTTGAGCAAGTGGATTCTTCAGCTGTTGGCCTGGCTGCTGATGGTACTGCTGATGTGTTGGAGCACTGCTGAAAATCGGTAATTGTTGACAGACAATTTTTTCTGTGTGGTGTGAATGGTAGTATTTTCTGTTCAGAAGAGCAATAACAAATTACTGTGAATGAACGGAAGAAAATCTTCAGGAGCTGAAGAAGATGTTGGGATGGAGTTGTCTGGTTGATGTCAGTGATAATATCATAATGCTGTTCATAGAGTTCTGTTCTTCTGATGAAGTTGTGTTGAGCTAACAGAATGTTGCTCTTTAAGCAAGGCAGCTTAGTTTTTTGCAGTGTGCCACGTAAGCTTTTCCTTATGTGTCTGAAAACTGCTGTAACTTTTATCTTCAGCCCCTGATTCAGCTAGTAAATTTGCAGTGGCAGCAGCCACTGCAGTTTTTGGGTTGGATAATATGTTGTCTTGCTCAGCAAGAATCATTTTTGTGGACAATATTTAACTTTTTCACAAAGCATTTGCTCAGTTGTAATGAACTTCCCTGTTAGGTTGATGGCTGATGAACTCCATGGGCAGTTGTACCCTTGAATTTTTTTTGTCTGTAGGGCCTCAAGCCTATGGGTAGGTGTATGGCATAGGGATATTGGAGAGGGGCGAGAAGGAGGAAGCTGGTAATCAGATAATTAAACACCCTTAAGGTGGGAAAAGAGGCATACTGTGCTTGATGCAGCACTTCTATAGCACTGTGAGCTTAGATAGTTCTTAATGGTTGTGTTTCTATCAGAGGCTTTATTCTAGTTATGGTAGTTGCTGGGTGATGAGCTGGAAAAAACTACTTAAATCCTGTTGTGAGGATAAAAGCTTCAATATAGCCTTTGGCTCAGACTAAATATAATGATGAAACACGATGATGGAGTTGAAATAATGTAACTTTGCAGTGACCAAAAAGACTTTCCTGGTAACCTAAAATTAAGATGGCTACTGTGGTCAGCTTTCTGGACTGAAGACCTGTGCGCGTGTGTGTGTTTCTTTATCTCTAAACCTGATCTTGTGGTGTTTTAGCATGCTCCGTATAAAAGCATGCCTGGATTCTGCAGTGGTAATTAGCTGTGACTAGCTGGAGATCTGGTAATGCCTATATATATTAACACTAGAGAGAGTGTTTTTCAGGGATTCTTAAGCATCAAAAGGCAGCTTGTCATCAGACATTAAACTGGTTACCTGGTAATAATTAACTTACCCATTTTATTTTACGAGTTATCACCACTGAAAACTACTAACTGCCTCCATTTAGAGAGACTGTATTTGGAAAAAAAAAAATAGATAATCCATCCTGTAACGTGGCCATTCTCTATCCTAGCAGACTTGTGTTACCTTCTGTGTTAAATAAGAGTGTGTTGAGAATTCCCTAGTGGAATGTTGGTTTTGAACTCTGGAATATGTGCCTATTATTTTAGAAGTGATTTATAAAGTATACAAAAGAAGTGGCCTATAAAGTGTTTTTAAATGCACTGACACACTTGCACTTATTCCACAGACATCCAGATCGCAGGATATGCTCCCTTAGGTAGCAGGTTTTATGCAGCAGAATTATTGCCTCTGTTTCTTAAGATACTGTCTTTATGCAATTTAAAGTGCAGTATTAGAAGTTTGTCAGAGACCAAGCCCTGTTTGACTGCGCAAATAATGTAAGCAAACCTTTGCTATTCTCTTTTGTTCCATTTAAGCTTGCCTCTTGGAGGCCTCAGAAAGTAAAGAAAGGCATTTGACCAGGTGTTGATGTGACCTAAATATTAACTGTTAGAATCCTTCCTCAGATTGCCACAGAATAGCTCACTTCAGTATTGTTCACGTCGGCTGTTCTAGGTACTGGCTTCTTGGGTTCACCATGGTGACTGCTGCCTGGTATAGCAATTGAGTGTTGTTAGTTTTCCACTAAATAAAATTGGGTAAGATAATAAAGAATGCTGGTCTTGAAATCAGGGCAGAAGTAAAAGCTTTGAAAGATAAGAGACTTAAGGTGAGCTTCTTTAGAAACATACCAAATGTTTACCTAGAGAAGTGGCAAGTACTCTTAGTGTGCTTTTTTTGTAATACATCAACAAAAAGTATTATTCTGTCTTGAGGCTGAAGAATACTCAATCAACAAAACTGAGTTGACTGTTAACTGGGAAAAAAAAAAAATCTTTGCTAACCAATGTACTTGGAAACCCTTGTGATCGATGTGTTCTGTTCTTCAAGTGAGATTAGCAGCTGCTTAAGGAAGTGAGATGTACATAAGGACGAATGGTGTGATGACAGTTGATGACCTGTAACGGTGTAAAATGTTCAGAATGTGACCTGTGTCTATCCATTAATATGTCATCTTTGGTGTATTTCTGGCTGAAGAAGTAGTAAATGAGCACCCCAGCACTTCTCTTGACGTCAGGCCTTGTAGTTTACTCGTACACTAGACAGTCAGATGTCTTGAGGAAGTAACAGACCTAATTAGCTCAATCCAGCACAGTAATCTGCAAAAGTAAATCTCTAAAACTAAATATGAAAGATTTTTTTTATAACAGCTTCTGATGTTATTGAGATATCTGAACAAAATCCATTTCAGAGGACATTAAGTCAAATTTATTGGTGGTAGCTGTTTCTTTCCTTTGTTAACAATTACGGGTTTTTAAAAAACATTTATTGCTGATTTTAAAAAATGCTCAAAATTCTGATTGCAGTAAATTGGGAGCTTAACTTGCAGGGCTGTAACTCTGCGAACAGTGTTTCGTGTAGATAATTAAGAGTGAAGCAGCCAGATTTACAGCCCCTTGCCAGGACCGTATGCTAGGTTAGTGTTTGTTTCACTTTGGAGACCTGTTTTGTTGGAGAAACAAGCAAAAAAACTGACTTTGTTCTCCCTCTAAAGCACATGACTTTCTGTCTTTTTAGCTCTTTGACCTGGCTTCTTGTGGGATGAGTGAGAGTGGGTGCCAGTACAAACAAAGGCTTGGGGAATGTGTGGCTGGAGAGTGGTGAGGGGCCTGTGACCACCACTCCTTTTGGTCACAGCTGTTAGTCTGCACATTAGTTGTAACTTAAGTTGTACCTGAGTGATAAGGTTGTATAATATATCCCTACAGAGAATAAAAATCAGCATTATGTATTTCTTGATTCCCAGTTTTATCATAATCCTTCAGTATTTCTACTTTATGTGATCCGTTAGACTAACTTTTGACTGTCAGTTTTGTTGCTGTCCATAAATATATGCTTTAAGGATGGGATCTGTACTTTAATGTCTCTTAATGAATCACCAAAAGCCATTAACCTTGTAAGGCTCTTAACTGAAATAACGTCCATGTCAAGTTGTAATCTCCCACTTGCCAGGAGGTTGTGAAATGAGTTGATTGTTACAGGCAACAACTGTATTCAAATGGGTGTAAGAGAAATGGCATTAAGTATGTACTTGTTGCTATTTGATGCTAATTAGGTAGCTGTGTGAGACTTGACTTATGGTGCAGCGCGCTGAAGACTGCTGGAGTGACTAATTCATGGCCATGGATATCAATACAGTGGTATATTCAGATTTTTTATTTTTTGCTTATATATGGGCACAAAGTACTGCATTAAGTTATGATGCATACTCTGTTTCACATTTCTTGTGCTTTGCAAGTCTCTATTTGAACTATATATTAGCTTAAAAATTATTCTTGTCACATGCTTATTAATGTGGTAGTAAGTGAATGCACCTGATCTGAACCATTCAGTGAGAGGACACCTTACACCTCAGTGGAGTAAGTAAGGCGCAGAATCTAGATCTGTAGTTGGCAGTGTGGTGTAAGTGGTATGAGAGGATTTAAGTATTTCTTTGGGCTCTGAGCTTTGAGAAGAGGCAGTACTAGATGGTCAGAGTACATTGAATGGGGTAGGGTGTGAAGTCAGCCAATGCAGAGACTAAATGCACTGATAAGAGTAGAAGGAAAACTAAACGGACCTCCACAGGTCTGGCTTCCACACATTAGACTAAAGGGATCTGAGTCCCTTCAGTTTACTTAAGGGAAGTGTAAATAACATCTTGATTTTATGTTATAGGTAATTGCACAGTATGGGTGTTCAGACATGAAGATGTAGAATTAGAAAGCACTTCAGAGTGACCAAAAAGGTGTAATGTTGAGTGGCTGGAAATCTTCATTAAACAAGTGAAATGGGATGTTTTGCAATAGGGCATGTGATTAATAAATAGCTTTCTGATGAGTCGGTAAGTCTCTAAAAAGAGATTTAAAAAAAAAAAAAAGATTTTGTTTGGGTCTCAGAGAAAGTTAATGAGTTAATGTTTTTTGTGTTTTGAGTAGAACAGAGATGATGTGCTGAATTTCCATGCTGCATTTTTTTTTTTCCTGGCCTTGGAGGAAGGTTTAGGAGGAGGATTTAAAGGCAACTCATTGGTCATTGTGGGAGAGGAGTACTAACCTTGAGCTGCTTAAATGCATTGCAGCTCTGTGTTAAGATGACTGTGTCATACTTCAGTGCTTCAGGTGGTTATCTGCTTTATAGTCCTGATATATTTTAGGTTTTAGCCTGTGTTTAGTCTTGTCTGAAACATTTGGTCATAGCTGAAAGTAACTTGAGGTTGACTGGTTGGATAGCTTGGGAACTAAGAGAATCTGTTTCTTTAAGTGTCATGATCACATGCTCAATATTGAACTGGTTGTCAGGTTTGAACTCCTAAAGGAGGCTTTATTCTTGCTGGCACTTCTGCCAACAGAAGGATACTTTTTGTGCTTCCTACTGCAGTTTAAAGCATGAAATGTCTGGGATTATGTAGACATGGTTTATTTAAACAGTTCATTTGTGTTGCAAGGGTAATGATGGCCTTTTTCGTTTTTTGCCTGTGAACTGTGTGGTGTAAAATGTGTAGCAGGTCAAACTAGAAGATCCTAGTATCCTTTCTGGTTTTAAACTTCCTGACATTATAATGCCATAGTATGTGCTTTCAGATACATTTGGTTTTAATAAGGCAGCCTCAATTTCCTGATTTAAGGTGAATTTTTGAGCGTATTGTGCATAGTGTACTGAGTATATTGTAGAGCATATTCAGAGTACATAGAGGCTGACAGTCTGCAGCCTTGTTTGTACTTACATTTTGTTTACATGGAGAGAGAAGAAAGTGTTACTAAAAAGAAAAAATACTTCATAGAAGTTGTCTTCTAATAATAACACTTTGACTTTGTAAACAGCAAAATACTGTGAGTGAAACGCTGTATTTTTCTTTTTAGGTTTAAGAAGTCTAAAGCTTCACTAGAACTGTAACTAGAATGGACAGTTACTTTAAAGCTGCAGTCTGTGATTTGGACAAACTACTTGATGAATTTGAACAGAATACAGGTTAGTTTCTGTGCTGCCTTCTTCTCCAGCATAATAATACTGATCAAATGACTGTTACCTTGGAATTTGAAAGTAACATAAGCTAAATAAAAGCTTGTATTGATGAATAGATGGGATTTGGAGGGAGTGCACTGTGGAAAGAGAGGAGTTTTATAAACTTTGCTTTTGATCTCTTTTGGCTTAAAATAGATGAATATGACTGCTACAGAACACCTCAAAATCCATACGACTCAAAACACCATTCGCTTTCTTCAGTTCTGGATTGCTTACAACATGTATACCCAACACCAAAGCTGCAAGAGGATGCTAACAACTGTACTTCATCAGAAGAAGTCTCTCTAGCTAGCCACATTGGAACAAGTGAAGCGCTTCTGAGTTATTCACCACAAAATGAGAAGAGTGTTGCTGGACCTGATCTTTTGTCCAGTGTGGACAGTGGTTCCCTAAACGAAATTCAGGCTTCAAACCTGGGAAGGTGTAGTATACCTGTGTGTGATCTTGTTAATGACACAGGTAACTTAATCCATTCGGTGGTTGCTCATGAAGATCCTCAAAAGTTGCAGCCAGATGACTTCCAGTACAGTGAAGGTTTGGTTGGCTTTGGCATATCTTGCATACCTGTTCCTACTTGTGTGTCGTCAGCTGGTTGCAGTGGTGTTTCAAGTACAGAGCAGAGGGGTGGGGGCTCAATGCTGCAAGATTCAGGACATCTTAAAACAGAGGAGATTAATCATTTAGCTTTAAAATCAGCCAGTTATGCTACAGCAAAGATCTCAGATCCATGTGATGATAAACACAGGACAGAATCTGTAAAGTGCAGCGAAGTATTTGATCAGCTTGAACAAACTGCTCGCCTTGATACTGCATGTGTCCCTGTAACATCACAGAATTTAAATGTGTGCAGTCCCAAAGATGAGAAAGTATATGAAAAATTGCGTTGTGAACAACAAGATGAAAGTGCATGCTCTGCAGTAAGCAAAGAGATGTATGGAGGAAATGCCATAGAAAAGGTAGACTCAAAAGGTGAGAGTAATGTTGAATCCATACCTTCAGATCTGCTAAAGAGGACTCAGTTGCACAAAAGCCATGCAGCGTTACCTGGAAATTGTGTTTTACCAGGCTCCTCATGTCAAACAGGAGCTAAAATAGAATTGGAAAAGAAAATCACAGAAGAGAACGTAGGTAGTGAAGAACTTAACAACAGTGAAATACTAAACAATGTTTCAACTTCATGTATTTCAGTTGAGGATGTCCAGACCTCGCTGTCATGTCTTCCACTTCCTGTATCTATATGTGGTTCATTAGTTGTAATGGAAGAAAAAGTTAATCTTCTACCTCAAAATGAAATGGCGGAGGTTATTAGTGATATTTTAACTGTTCATGCTGGAAAGTCTAAAACTGATCTCTCTGGTAGGGAATCCTGTGAAAACACTGACTTGCGTGAACAGGAAGGATATATAACTACAATCAACAAAAGTATTGTGGAAGAGAGTACAGATGGAGAGAAGTGTGATACTGAGAATGTAATCGATGACAGTGATTCTCAGCAAATGAAAGCTTTTGCTTCTGCTTTTCTAGAATACGAAGCTGAGCCATATGGTGTTGGTATAGACTCTTATTACAATGAAAATATGAGCCCAGTTATGGCTGACTTTACTGTTGAGGAGAATGTTATTAAAAGTGATACTCTAATAAGCGATGCTGAGCTTGATGATTTCTTGTATGGACAAAGTCTTCAGTCCAGTGTGTTGAAGTCTTCAGACAATGATAGTAACTTAATGGAAGCTGATGCAGATGAAGGGAATTTAACAAATTTAAACAGCCTGGATTTCACAGACGTCACTGAAGAAGATATGCAAGCAAAACTGGAGGAGATAACAAGCATTAATAGTAATCTTCAAGTATCTCTTACTGCCAATGAATTGGAATCTGCAACAGAAGAGAATATGTCTCATATTCAGGACATGACTGAGAGTGGTAGTGAAGCACTAGTTTCTAATGTTTGTACTGAAGGCGCAAGACCAAAGCGGTTGCTTGGCCTTTCCCAAGGAGCTGTTGGTCAGAGACAACTGAATAGAACAGATGTACTTGAGAGAGAAAACCAGGAAGCCAGTTCTGTTACCCCAGAAGCTACCCTCTCAGGCACCAGTGTAAATGTTGGTAAAAATTCTGACCCTGCATGCTCTGGGGAAAGCAGCTCTGAAGCTGGAGGAAATCAAACATCTGAAAACGTAGAATCACTTAAAATACCTGCAGCTCTTTCACGGAAACAACCGTTGTGGGTTCCTGATTCAGAGGCACCCAACTGCATGAACTGCCAAGTCAAGTTCACGTTTACAAAAAGACGACACCACTGTCGTGCATGCGGAAAGGTAAGTTATTGGAGAGGGATCCTGTGTTACTGAAAGCAAATGAATTCTGATTTAAGGGTAACCAAAGTACAGAAGGAAAAGAATATTGACAGAATTTTTCTAGGCTCAAAGTATTTTATTTTTGAAAAAAATGAATTTTATTTTTCCTTTATAGAAACTTAAAGACAGTTGGAAAAGACTGATATTAATTAAGAAATGTATGACCTTTTTTGTGAAAATCATTAAAGAGAAGTATGGAGAATGTTCTTATTTTATCTTCCATTACTGGCTAGACTAATGTGTTTTGCATTGAACAAGGAAGATGAAACAGGGGACTACTTCATAGTAGTCATAGTGAATCAGCTTTTTACTCAGCTTTAAAGTTAGGCTTAAGTATTTAAGCTTAAAAAAATTGTGGTGGTGATGATGATCAGAATTCAGGTAAGTGGTTATACTAGCTGTAAAACACTGTCCATGAATCTGGAAGGTTTGCATTCTTTCAGGAGCTGTAGCAGCAGTGCCAGTGCAAATGTGTTAGATATATAATTTTCCAGCGGAGTCGTCTCGGGGGAAAAGTATGCTACTTCTGTGGGGTGAATGGTACTCACCAACTGAGCAAATAAGCTGTAGAACTTTTTTCAGCCTGTGGTCTTCTGCCGTGAGTAAATAATGTCAAAGCTACTGTGGCTTACACTTGTACTAGTGTATAAATGGAAATACTGACAATACTAATGAACTTCGTTTTCAGTGTTCCTCTGTAAGCTTTATGGATGAGGAGATATAGCAAAGACTAACGTCAGTATGTAGTAACTTTTGGAATCCCCAGTGTTGAGAGGCATCTGGAGAGGCTTCATAATTTTTTCCCAGGATGCCTCTTCTAGCACTGTGTATTCAAAGCATAGTACCAGTTTGCTTCAACTGCAGTAAGTGTGAACTAAAATGTAGATCTGAATTTGGGTGCCGAGAAAATGAAGAACTCATTGTGACAACCTAGAAGTCATTGAAGTTAATCACTTGGCAGAATATCCTGTTGAAGTTTAACAGTTTAAAACACAGTTCGTAAGAATAGGTTTCACTTTAGTCATAAGACTGACTTCAAGTTCCTGTTTACATTTGCTGTGAAATTTCTTGCACCTTGTCTAGAGATGGGGATAAAAGCACCCTTCACTACACAATCCTGTTTACAATGTGTTAACAGAGGGGTTTTTGGCAGAAGAACAGTGTAATTAGAGGGAGCATCACAATGCATGTTCGTTGGGAGAATGAGTGAAGGCAGTATAGATTATCTAAACTTTATGGATGCTGGAGTGCTATGCAGTTGTAACTCTGTCATAGCTTTTCTGAATGTGCAACAGCTTAACTTTCTGCCTTGTAAGACTCTGTCTTTTTAATAGTAACTTTTTGTCTAAAAGAAAAAAACCACAAAAAACCCCCCAAAACATTCCTTGTGGACATGTTGTGGGTTGTTGTGTTTTCAACCACTTGGACATAAGGAGAAACTGGTAGGAATTCACAGTTGTCCTCTGTGGACTATTCTGGAAGACAATTGTATAGTTTTCATGTGGTTCTACAGCTTTTTTTATCAATGAAAATGGCAACATTTGTGAATTTTGGCTTCTGTGCTGGAGGGAACTGTGAGGTTAGTGGTCCCTGCTTTCTCTCCCATCTGCAGCACTTGTGAAGCCAAACAACTTGCAGTTTATTTAGGTGTGTCCTGGTTTTGGCTGGGACAGAGTTAATTTTCTTCTTAGCAGCTGGTGCAGTGCTGTGTTTTGGATTTAGTGTGAGAATGATGTTGATAACACTCTGTTTTAGTTGTTGCTAAGGAGCGCTTATCTTAAGCCAAGGACTTTTCAGTTTCCCATGCTCTGCCAGCAAGCAGGTGTGCAAGAAGCTGGGAGGGAGCATGGCCGGGGCAGCTGACCTGAACTGGCCAAAGGGGTATTCCATACCATGGAATGTCATGCTCAGTATATAAACAGGGGGGAGTTGGGTGGGAGGGGGCGGATCGCTGCTTGGGCATCGGTTGGCGGGCGGGTGGTGAGCAACTGCATTGTGCATCACTTGTCTTTTCTTGGGGTTTATTTATCTCTCCTCTTGTTATATTCCTTTTTGTTACATGATTAGTTAGTATTTTATTTTACTTTAGTTATTAAACTGTTCTTATCTCAACGCACAAGTTTTACTTTTTTTTCTCCTCCTCCCCACCCCATTGGGAGGGGGGAGCGGCTGCGTGGTGCTTAGTTGCTGGCTGGGGTTAAACCACGACAAGGCGTTTATGTCTTGTTGTGGCACCCTTCCTCTTCCTAGCTCAACCAGAATCAATTTCTTTGTTCAGCAACCTCATCTTCATCTCCTTTCCCCAGTTAGATTACCTGTCCCTTAGTTTGTCTTTACTTCTTGTCTCCTGTGCATTAGCATTAAGCTGCCCCCTCTGTTGTGAGTCCCAGTGGCACCAAGTGTAAGAGGACGATACCAGTTGCAAAGGATTGTACTGCTTAGCATTTGAAGCCCTAAAGTGGATTGTAACTGCTTAGCAATTAGTCTTCACCAGTTACATTCTTAATGTCTTTACTGAGCATGTGCATTTTCAGTTGAGGTAAATTACCTGTGACACTAACGCAGAAGCACTTGGAATAGCTTCTTTTTTGAGTTCATATTGCACCGATCAAGTATTACTGTTTTTACAGTGACTTTTCTTACTTAAAGGCGTTCACTTGTAATCACTTAATTTTTTTTCTCCGTCACTACTGTTTGGGGTTTTTTCCCCCTTAATCCAGTTTGTTTTCCTGTAGATAATTAGGAGTAGCAGACAACTTCTAGTGTTCTTTCCACTTACTTAACTTTGGTCAGTGGTAGAAGGCTTCTGTCAGACCAAGGTTTCAGAAGATACCTTTTGTAAAGGCTAATACTCACTCTAGAGCCTGCATATAGCTAAAAATGGTGGGACTGTTTGAAAATTTGCAAATCACCCTTGAAAGAACATATGGGAAAAGTGAGAAAAGCACCAGATATTTATGGGAACTCTTGCAGAAAACAACTTTACTAGAGACATAATTCTTTGAATGGGATTGTGCAGGCATAGTCCAGGCTAGAGATGCACTTTTTACCCCTTCTCTTCTTAAAAATAGACAGGATATATCCTGTTGGAATAGAAGAGCATATTCTGTTCTTTCAAAGCAGTCTTCAGCAAGCTTTTAAAATACTTTGCTGAAGGGAGCTAGTAACGTGAAGGCAACTATGTTTATTCTTTCTGACAGAGTTGGGGAGCCTGCTTAGCTGATATAGTTCCTGAGCCAGCATTAGTAAATAGCTTGGGAAGCAGCGAGCTCTGGCTTAGATAGTTGTCCGTGAGGTAGAAGAGGCAGCTTGGAATTTCATGACAAACTGATAATGCTTGTTGTGGAGACACTTGGTGCAGCGCACCATGCTGCAAGATCAGTGGATAAGGAATGGCTCTTTGCCAGTATGAGACTAAATCGTTTTAACCATTACCTGAATTCTAATGGGAGATTGCAACAGTTATCTTCAGAGATAATACTAAAGCGGTAAAGCAAATCTGATGCAAATCTGGGGTTCAGTCCTTGTTCCTATCACTGTTTAATGTAAAATAGTTATGGGATTAACAGAAGTAGGAGTGAATTTGGGAATAGGTGGTGCAACCTGGAATTCTTTTCATCACTCCAGATAAGAATTTTCATATGGTATCAGTTGTGTCCTCCCTGTTGCTGCTCTTTGTTGTGTACATATTGTGGGGTTTGTTTTTTTTTTCCTGAAGGTTTCTTCATGAGAGATTAAGATACAGGCTTGAATATTAGGCTACAGAGGGTTTGGAATCAAACAAGTGTATTTCTTGAAAGAGTTTTGTAACTGCTGTGCAGTGGTATACCACCAGCTGCTTCCAGCTATGATCTTAAAAAAAAAAAAAAAAAATCCAGTTTTAGCTATTTTGTGGGCACCTGGCCTTCTGTGATTAGATCCGCTCACAGCAAGAAATTTTAGGCGCTGCTCTGTTTCATAGCTGAATCTGAGAGTATTGGCAAGAGCAGAGTGCTTAGCTGTGTAATGTGGGCGTTCCTGGCCATGTGTGGAAGGTTGGTTTGTAGACATCTAAGAATTGCTTTGGTCCAACAGAAATACCTGACAAATTTCAAAAGCTTATGGTATGGATAGGTTGTGGTGCAGTTCTGGGGAACAGGATAGGAAGAACGCCTGACCAAAAGCAGACTTGGTGGACTGCGCAGTTTGGCCCAAATTGTGGAGCTTTTGAGATTCTTAATCATAGCATCATAGGATGGTTTGGGTTGGAAGGGACCTTTAAAAATCTAGTCTAACCTTCCTGCTGCGGGCAGGGACATCTCTCACAAGATTAGGTTGCTCAGAACCCCATCCAGCCTGGCCTTGAACACTTCCAGTGATGGGGCATCCACGACTTCTTTGGGCAACCTGTTCCTGTGTCTCATTGTAAAAAATTTCTTCCTTATATCCAATTGAAATCTACCCTCTTTCAGTTTGAAACTGTTGCCCCATGTCCTATCACTACAGGCCTTGGTAGAAAGTCTCTCTCCATCTGTCTTATAAGCCCCCTTTATATAGCGAAAAGCCACAATAAGGTCTGCCTGGAGCCTTCTCTTCTCTAGGCTGAACAACAACCTTTCTTCATGGGAGAGCTGTTCCAGCCCTCTGACCATTTTCTTGGCCCTCCTGTGGACCTGCCCTAACAGGTCCGTGTGTTTCTTGTGCTGGGGACCCCAGAGCTGGATGCAGTAAAAGTCTTTTTAATAAAAGCCTTTTTGGCCTAGTACTTCCACTTCTCCCCAAACAGAAATGTATTGTAAGATACATATGCTTAAGCGCCTTTTCTCCTTCCATACTTCCAAAAATGTGTATGCATGCTTTATATAATGCAATCTGTTTTAGTAAAAGGAGTAAATAATAATAGGAACTTAATTCAGGAAGTACTGGGTTTTTGTCTATAATATTAATTCATTCTTTTTCTGGTTCAGGTTTTTTGTGGTGGCTGTTGCAAACGAAAAAGCAAACTACAATACATGGAGAAGGAAGCAAGAGTCTGTACTGGCTGTTATGATGATATTAATAAAGGTAAAAAGGTTTTTAATAATTGCAGTAATCATTAAAGAAGAACAGGTACAGCTGACATCTTTAACCTTTGTTCTTTTGGGGGATCTTCAATACTTTAATTGATATGTTTTCCTATTTCTGAGATGGAGGGAAGAAGATAATAATTGCACCTCTTAGTTGGATTTCAGTTCTTATTTTAAACTTTGAGTAGCAAGCTGGTTATTTTTTATTTAAAAAAAAAAGTAGCTTTGAACTTCATAGGACTAAATATAAAGTTATGTTATTGGGTCATCTGTGGCAGGAGTCTAGCAAAAGTGATCCTCCCTCCACAGTAACCTTCTATGTGTTTAAAGGCCATACCCCTGCTTGTTCTCATGTGTTATTTGCCCATTTTATGTGGCTTTCTGTCCTGATATTTTTACGAGTCACTTAACAGTACTACAGTAATTGAATCATAAGATAACCTTTTGTTAACTGAAAGCTAAGCATGGATGCTTATGGAAACATCAGGAGAAAAAATTGAGATCCTGATTATTAATATTTAAACAACAAGTTGAAAACATACCAGGTTTTTAATATGCCACCTGAATGGAATTTGACTTGATAAATGTGGTACATGTATTTGCACTATGATACAGGGATCATATGGTTCAATGTAGTCACTGCGACAGTAGCAAGATGTACAAGGAGGTCTGTTTCTATGTTAGGAACAAATTAGGCAAATGTGCAAGTAGGAAATGAAGAAATCTAAATTTTCTTCTGTACAGTAGCTTGAGCATTCATTTTTCATAACTATCATAGCTCACAAATTGTGCACTGCTCTTGCAAAAAACCCCACCCATAATACTGCAAATCAAATTTAGTCAATTGTGAGATCTTAAAAACTAACCACACTTTTTTAGCACAGGCATTTGAAAGGATGATGAGTCCAACTGGTCCTGTCCCCAATTCCAGCATCTCTCAGCATTCTTCTGCTGTTCCACCTTCGGAGGAACTCCAGATATCTGGTAGTGCTAGCTGTCCTTCACCTTCTGCATTGTTACCTATCTCAGTACTTAAACAACCTGGTATTGAAGGTATGCTAAATATTGTGTAATATATCTAACACTTTCAGGATCTCTTTGGAAAGTTGTTTATCACACCATGGATACATACTTGGTATAGTGATATTTTTTGTGAGAAGTGGAAACTCTGTGAACTGAAACACTGGGAAGGTACTTTTAATTCCCAGTTTTGATGCCATGTAGGAGCTTGACCAAGTCTGTCTTAAGTCCGCATTTATGAAATGTGGACGTAACTTTTTTCATTGTCCTCTCTGTTTATGTTGTAATTTTTTTTTTGTGTAGATACTACTTTCATTATTTTTATATAGGTTAGGAGATGTCTGGCTTGTGTTGCAACTGCCAGTCTTACAGTAAAAACCTGTTCGGGGAAAAGTTGCTAGGGAGCAATAGGGGTTCATTCTCTGTGTAAATACGACTGATTAGTGGCTAAGTAGTGTCTTTGTTCCACTTCTATTAAACATCTGACCTTGAATGAAAATAAATTTTTAACTTTTTTAGAGTGTATTTCATCTTTTAGTTGTGATATGCATTTCACTCTTATCTTACTACAGAGGGATGATTGAGGAAGTAGCCTTCCTTATATAGGAATTGATAGATTTAACTACAGCATGGCAGCTTCTTCTGCAAGTATGAGATTTTTTTGCATGTCTTTGCCTGACTAGAGGCTGGCTGATGTCAAACTGTCTACCTGTGCTTGATTCCAGTAAACAGATTCTCTACATATCTGGGGGGAGAAGGGCTTAATTTTTATCCCTTTCACCTCCTAGAACAGTACAATAATACAAAGTCAGTGTTGTTTTCTTAACCTGTCCTAGGGCTGTGCCCCAAAGAACAGAGGAGAGTTTGGTTTGCAGACGGTATTTTACCAAATGGCGAAGTGGCAGATACAACAAAACTTTCATCTGGAGCAAAGAGGTCATCACAGGACTTAAGTCCAGTAAACCCCGACTTCCCAGAGATGCATACGGTATGAATTAAGAAGTGTGTGTAGGTGCATTAATTACCTCTTGAAATACCTTTGCTTGCTATTGATGGGGCCCCTTACATACTGTAATACAAGTTTTGCTTCACAGCTTTTGGAATCTGAGACGATATTTGATTATTTTTGGGGGGTGGCTGTGAAGTCCTTGGATTGAAATATTCTGTAGACCATACTTCAAAGGAAACCATGTTTGTTTTGGGGTATATGTGAACTTTAAAAATGGTATGGCGGAAAATTTTCCAAAACAAGTTGGTTTTTTTTTTCTACACAGCCTTTGGTTAATTACTTTCATGAAAGGAACCTCAGCCATAGTTCTGAAACATGTCATTAACAACATGCTTATAGTAGAAGTTTGTGGGTTTTTTCCAGTGGCTTGCTGTAGTTTGCCTGCTGGATGAGACTAACCAGAAGTTGCATAATGCCCTAGAATACTACAGTACAGGGTGCAGCAAAATCTACGTATTGCTTCTAATGTGAACTAATATTCAACTGAGAGGGGGATTGGCTTTTTTATAATAGATCATATTCATGGTGTTGAACTAGTTGCACTCGACAAGAAAAGTCCAAAGAAGTGGTATAAGTTTGCTGTGGGAAGATTGGGAGAGATTCCTCAGCTGGAGCCTTTTTAAAATAAAACATAGCTCTGAAGCGCTGTCTCAAGTGATAACATAAATTCTGTGATTCTAACAGTGTTCAAGAGTTTTTAAAATGAATTAGTAAAGCTAACAACCAGAACAGATCATTATTATTTGTATATGGAGGATCTGAACAGGTACCAGGTGTATAGCATGTAAATCAGCCTTAATTCATGAATAATGGATAATAGCAAATGTGACTTCATTTGAACAAGGAAGGACTCTAATAAGTTGCAGTAATCAAAAGGTATAGCCTCTCTTCCATTTTGGGGAAAGAGTAGGATATTTTCACTTGCAAAAGGTGGGCAATGTCTAAAATTAAAAGCAGTATGGACAAAGTGAGTGGGAAACAATTAGTTGATGGCTCTTGTATGCAGCTTCAGAAGCTCAAACAAAACCACCATACTGCAGCTCTAAACCAAGGGATGTACTTTACTAGGTAACACATAATCCCGAACATACTGCCACAGGATGCTATGAAGGTCATAAGTATAAAGTGATATGAAACACCAGCAAGCAAATTCGTGGGGAAGAAGTCTATTAGAGGCCAATTTAGTCATGTTTTTTGTCTGTGTGTTTGTGGGATGTTATTTTGGGGGGTTGTGTCTTTTTTTTTTTTTTTTAATTTTTCTGACACCTGTATTCTCTAAACAGAGGATTTGCTGGAAGCTGATGCATACCAGGAGAACTATTACAGGGCGAACATAGAGTTGTTAGCTTTTTTCTTGTTGCAATGCAAAGTCTTCCCTATTGAGATAGGATGCAAGTCTAACATACTTGAAAGATGATAGCGCACCTCTTGATTTGTTGGGTTGTTTTTTTGGTGACAGCTCATATCCTAATATGCCTGTGCTCATAGCATATTATATCCATTTTGCTGGGGGAGCAGCATAGATAATATGCTGCAGTACTGAACTGCTGATCCCAATGGTGGCAAATTACAATGATGACAGTGTTCAGTAGCTGTGAGTGGGGAAACAGTAATACTAAACAGATTCTTGGAGAGGTACTTGGTTTATTGTTGATCGTGTTAAAAATCTGACAGTTGTGTGCTAAAACGACTAATCTGCAGCACTCTGATATGAATTTTGTGTTACTGAACAATTAAATTAGTGATGCATCATACCTAATGTAACTCCTAAAGATGGGGGGGGAAGGAGGATCCAGGAGAGATTTGGTGGCTTTCTTCTTGTTTAGAGGAAATGCGTTCTCCGTATTTGTGATAGATTTCTTTCTCTTTTTGCTTCTAGAATGCTAGTAATGAAAGTTTAGCTTGTTTTGAGACAAGAGTATACCTATTTTTTTTTCTTCATAGGCTGCAAACCCAGAGGAAGATGACATATTAACTGATGTAAATCCAAAACCTAAGGAAGAAATTGGTATTATTACAAGAATGGAGGAATTATGTCCTTCTGTTTCTTCAGATGATGCACAGCAGGCCATTCCAGGCCAGACTGAGCTGGTACATAGTTATAAATCTTTAACGCTAGAAACGAAAGAGTGTTCTCCTACTGCAGAAGCTGAGAAGACTAGTTCCAGTTCAGTTGATCAGACAAGTGATATGCCTGTTAGTCCTTCAAGTTACAGAGCGCTGTGTGGTGTTGAAAACTGTGTTCGTAAAGAGATCAACCTTGTTCCTGACGGTGATGAACTGCCACCACTTTTGCTTGCAGTGGGTGAAAAAGGAAAAGGTAAAATGTGAGAAAATTGTTACTTAATCACCTGATGCAAGATTTCTAAATATGAACTCGTGTGTGTATAATTTGTATTTTTATCCAATTCTAATCTCTCACTTTATTTGCTGCTCATTGGATTGTTGGATAATTGAACATGCATTATTAACAAGATCAATATGTTATGAAAAGTATACTTCATCACTTAAATGCATTATAGTAATGACTGTGCTCATTGATGGTAGGTAACAGTACCAGTATATGGATGAGGAGACAGCATACACGATGAGTCAGTAATTACTAAATGAATGGTAGCCCTCATTTGCTCCTTTGTTACAAGTTACCCTAAGATTCAAGGAACATATAAAAAATAAAGCAGTAAGCTATTCGTGGGTTGATCTGTAGCTATTCTAAGTTTGAGAATAATTACCACCCTCTTAAGATAGGAGGATGGGACAGTCTTTTGTATGCGATGATCTGTAATTCTTGTTTTAGGTAGTTGGCTGACATGTTGAACTAAATCGAGTGTTAATTTATTTAGATCCTCTAGTGGAAGAACATCCATCTCACCAACAGGTCACCTTGCTTCTTGTGGAAGGAGGTCCTAATCCATTAACTTTTATCCTAAATGCGAACTTGCTTGTGAATGTCAAGCTAATAACTTGTAAGTAGTGCACATTTTCTTGTCCATTAAATCCAGAGTTGTTCTTCTGACTGTAAAACAACATCATTGTGCTATCTTTTTAATTAAAGATTCTTCAGAAAAGTGCTGGTACTTCTCAACAAATGGACTACATGGTTTGGGTCAGGCAGAAATCATAATTCTCTTGCAGTGTTTGCCAGATGAAGAGATTTTTCCTAGTGAAATACTCAAATTATTTATTGACATCTATAAGGATGCAATGAAAGGTACGTAATTTTAATGTCTAACTTTATAATATGTTCTTGCTGATCATTAAAGCTGGAAGTTGTTACGTTATTTTTCTTGAAGTATTTGTAGGTATCTAATGATTCTGTTGAAAAACCTTTCAGTGTTACCCTTGGGTTCTAAATAAACAACAAGAAGAAAAAATTTAAGTTTCTTTGTTTCATATACTTCTGTAAACATCCTGTTTGCAGGTTTTTTTTGTTGTTCAGTCATTGTGTTGGAGATTCTGGGTATATGTCCTTGAGTCTATGGTTTAGGACATCTGGAACTTAATTTGTAGAAGTACAGTACTCTTACGTATATAAATATTTGAGGTCTGTTAATCAAAGTTCATCAATTGATGTGTGCCAGAACACTGTACACTTTAGGGTTTTTGGCATTTGTTTGGAAGAACCTAGTTTTCATTTAGTTAATAAATATAGAGCACTTAGTCTATGGGTTTAGATGTCTGTCAGACTTTCAGTAAGATGTGAGATACACCGTATGGCTGACAAGTCTGTAGGAGACCACTGGTTAGAATAGTTTTCTTGACACTAATGTATTACTTCTCCAGATGTGCAAAGACTCTCTGTCCCTCTTTCTACAGGAAGGTTAATAAGAAACATGGAAAACATTACTTTTACGGAAAACTTTCTCAGTAACAAAGAGCATGGAGGATTCCTGTTTGTTTCACCAACTTTTCAGAAACTTGATGATCAAATTCTACCCGATAACCCTTTTCTCTGTGGCATTCTCATCCATAAGCTGGAAATACCCTGGGCAAAAGTTTTTCCAATCCGTTTAATGTTGAGATTGGGAGCAGAATATGGGGGTAAGTTTTAACACTTTAAATAGCTGTATAAATAGAAAATTCCCTTTGGAAAATACAAGGTTTTTAGACAAGCAAAATATAAAATACTGCAAAGATGATTTTGAATATTATACTTGTGTAAAACTGACGTTTCATACATGGGAAGCCACCTATTGAGATACTTGGGAATTTACATTGTCCTGCTAGACTCTTTTAATTATTTTTTTTTTCTCTTCTTAGCTGATGAGAAAGCTAAGAAACCAAAACTGACAGTAGTAAAGTATCAAAATGTCTGACTTTTATTGTCATAGGAGAAAGGTTTGAAGGGAAGTTCACAAGCCCAATTTACAACTCTGACAAATTGGTTTTTTGAATTAAATTACTGAAATTGAGTATATTGGCAAAATACTACTGCTTCATAAAATGAATAAAGATATTCATTACTTAAAGGATAACTTACTAATTAATACATTTGAAATCTCTAGGCCTGTAGAAATGCAGGAGGCATTTTTTCCAAAGTGAAGTGGATGGAGAGCATGTAAATGTGCACCGCCAGCGGTTGTGCAGTGACACAACTTCTGTGTGGGAATTGCCTTCCACAGTCTGTTGCAGGTTGATGTGAGCATTTTCTGCTCTCCCATTGAGATTTACGTTGACTCTGCTCCAGGCTCACCAAAGGAAAGTTTGGTGATTCAGAAAGAATCACCAAAGAAAGAAACAGATTCCCATTGCCTTGAAGAACAGATAAAGCTAGCTTGAGCAAGACCTGAAAGTAGATACTGTCCTAAATGCCTTCTAGAGTTGCTTGTGTACTTGCTTGAATAATGCAGACATTTAATTTAGTGATACAGGTGCTGTTTTGTTTCCTGTTGCGCTGCTGCTCATGATTTAGAGAGCAGGAGTTCAGATAAGGTGCAGCATACAGAAGTTGCTTAAGTGGAATGGATTTCAAAAATGTATCATACACAACTTTCCTGACCTGAATGCATTTTTGATAAATAAGCCTACCATTCTAGAAGCTGCAAGTCCATAAATATGTATTACTCGCCTGTTCATGGATGTCTTGAGTCAATAGCAGATTTCTACTGGCCAGGCTTCTGTCTGAATGTTGACAAGGGTGGTAGCTTCTTTGTCATTCTTCTTTCTCTTACCAAACTACTTGTCTTTTTTTTTTAACCAATTTTGCATCATTGACCTCACAATCCTGACTTTGCTACGCTAGTTGTTTTGTTTTCGAATGGCTTCATACTGTGGTCTGTGGTCTTCTGCATCTTACTGCCTTCCCTAATTTCCATCTGCGTGTGTTTCCTGTTGCAGCCATGGGACTTTAAAGCATGTTACTTTGTATGAACATCCTCACTATATTCTTGCTTATCAGTACTAAGTGGTGCTTCACTTTGTATTATAGCATTAACGTAGACGCAGATGTTAACCTGTATGGTATTCTTATTCAAGCAACTACGAAGCCTTGCAACTCCTCCTGCAGCTGGTGACCCAAAGACTGAACCCAGGATGTTTCCGTCCAGATCGCCTATTGCAAGACACATAGCTGACAAAGCACATGAAAGCAGCAACAAATCTCTGCCACAAAATTACTGCCACTAGGAGAGTGACTCCATGCAATGACATTGCAGTAGGATTTGACTGTGGGTGGGGAAACAGTGCAGTGGGCCAAAGGACAGTCCATGACAGAGGATCAGACAGGGGCTCTAGTTCCTTTGGCTGGTCAGATACTGAGATTAAGAAACATAAGCTATAGCCGAAAATAAATACTTGGATTAGGAAGTTTTACAGTTGTTAATAGGTAAACATGACCTTTTCTTTTCTCTTCCCTGACCCTAGCATATCCAACTCCTGTAGTAAGTTTCAGGCACCGGAAGCCCCTCTTTGGAGAGATAGGACACACAATTATGAATCTACTTGTTGTGAGTAAATGTCTTATTCTCTTCCCTTCCTGTTGTAATTTAGATTATGTAGAATACCCTCAAAACTGTGATTCTTGAAAGCAGCGTTATTTTTGGCAAAGGTAAAGAGCTAGTATTTTTGTTCTTCATACTTGGCTTGAAACTTTCTTACCAATGAGTGTGAGCAAGTTAGGAAAGCTGTCTCTTTCATGTTACATTGTTATGCATTAGTTCTGGTAGTAAGAAATGGCTTTAAATGAATGAGAAAAATGTTGACATTTACGTTGAAGCTGGTAGTAATCATTGTTCAGTTGCATTTTTCTCTTCCAGGCATTAGTGTGGTATAGGAATTCTGGTCTCAAGTCTGGCACTTTAAATGTGAAGAAGGACTTAACAGGCAGGTGCTGTGGTCTAACTGTAGTAGTAATTACTTTGTCACACAAACTTAACCTTACCACAATTAACCAGTCTGACTGTCTTAAGAAGTTTTTGGCAAAATCATCAGAGTAAGTCAAGTCAGAATTTATGCCATTCCCTGAGGCATTTTTTCCTGTTACCCAAATAATTTGATTTAAACTTCCAGTAAGCCTGTATTCCTGACCAGTAACATTCCTGTTCTAATACTTACATAGAACTTATCCTTAATGCTGTGATGAAAAGTGCTGTAAGGCTGTGGAAAGAATTGCATGTATTAGGTGATCACTAAATCCTCTCCTAAGAGTCGAGAGACCATTGCAGCTGAGATGAAACTGCAGTCTTTGGCCTGTCTTTCCTTTTTGCCACTGTTGATGTCCATGTCATTACATGAGGAATCACTCAGAGGAGTTGCACCATCTGAAAAATAGGAGGAATGGAGGAATCTTACACTTTAATTCCATGAGCCAGCTCCTTGCCTGATTGGTGAAGTGACAGTACCAATGCAGAATTGCATCTTCAGACTTTGAGGAATCTTAATGTTATGCTGCTGAGGAAGGGGGCTTCTGTGGAGTTTATTTTCAGCTGGATTAGAGTTACTCTGATTCTCCTTCATAGCTGTGTTTGTAGTGTCAGCTTGAAGCAGGCAGTGGGAGTACTTGCTCCTTGGCAGGACTACCTCTTTTGATGCAGCAGGAATTTTAATCATTGTCAGATGACTGCAAAATGTTCTCTTGATGTTACATTTTTAACTCCCTGTGGTGCAAATCCTCAGTTAAAGATCATATTAAATCTTGTACCACAGAAGTGACTGAGGTAGTGGTAAATGATGGAGGCAAAGGGCATCGGTGATGTATATCCTTAATATTGCTAAAACAATGCCAGTTCAATTGAAACTTGTAATGCGGTGAGATGTGTTCATAAATACCCTTCTTGCTATAGCTGTGCTGATTGAGGAATATACTGATTACCTGGCTCAGCTAGTGATGAGCCTTTTCTAACCTTTTTTCAGCTGAGCTAGTCAAGGTGAATGAGACCATTTTATATCTAATGTTCTTCTGGAATAAAACAGAATAGGGAAATTTTGCAGAAGTGGCTGAGATGATGGATGATAACTTCTGTCAGAGAAAGGTATAAAAACAGTGCAGTATTCAAGCTATAACTCAGACACGTTAGAGCTGTAGGGGACGGTGTGAGCCTGGAAACAAACTAATCTTCCATGGTTTGTTTTTCTGTCAGTGAGGGAGGGTGTTGAAGTATGTTGTTGTCTAAAACACTATAAGATTCTAATGTGTATAATGTAGCCATAGTCTAAATAACCCACTGGTAAATAGAGCTACCTTGTCAGTGCTATAAATTTGTTAATATATTCACTAAGGTACCCTTCACGTGCATCACAGTAGGAAAAAAGTGATCACTAAGTCTTTAGCCACCCCTTAATATCATTACTGTTTAGAAGTCAGAGAGTTGTATGTAAAGTACTCTTCTCTAGGTGATATTTGATATAAAAGGTAAGAAAATGATACTTAATTGTCTGCTAATGTAAAAACTTTGTCTGTTATAGGACCTTAGAAATTATCAGTATACTTTGCATACCATAGACAACCTGTTTGTTCACGTGGAAATGGGTAGAAGCTGTATTAAAATACCCCTAAGGAAGTATAATGAGGTGAGTAAAACCATCTTGATAAGCAGTTTGGATTAGAAAGCTATAGTCTTTATTTTTCATATAATACCAGTCACATCTTTAACATGAGCAATTTAAAAAAAAAAAAAAAAAAAAAAAAGGATGGTTCTTAGAGGCTGTAATGTTTTTATTCTGTAATCAGTTTCCAGGCAGTTCTGCAAGTGAATTCTCCACTTGATAGTCGCTCTCTAGATTAGTTTGCTATTTCGTGTGCAGTAGGCTCTTTGAACTTTAAACTGATGTAAGCGTGTGATGGGGGGAGGGTATGAAGTTATCTGAATGCACATTTCCTTCTTCCTGGATATGTTTGAACGTGGATTATGATGAGTGAAAAGTTGAGCTTTAGGATAGCTGTTAAATGCTGAAAAATCAGCAGTTTCTTCAAGGTCTTTTAGCATGTATTTTCAAGGATTATCTCTTCCACATTTCCTGATGATGGTGTTTTACTTAAAACTTTAAAAAAAAAAAAATCATGTTTCTTGCCAATGTAGCTTTTATTACAATTTGTTTACTTCACTTTAACAAAAAAAAACTGAATAGTAAATTGCATGAGGCTTAATGCATATTTTAGCCTTAAAACCAACAAAATCCCTACAACTGATATTCTGCATTGTCCAGCAGTAGTAAGACTTACTCATCCCTCTCAACTGAAGGAGTATTTTTGATCATGCTTAGTGTTTCTCCAGCTAGCGATGGCAAACTGCGTTGTTCAAACTTTCTGGAATTAACTAAGTGAATAATTCTTGGATTTGTTTTGAGAGCTGGATTTTTCTAATGTCTTGTATTTAAAAAGAGTACTGCAAAGTGAGATTTGTCAGTTTAATGATAAATTTTGTATTGACAGGTGATGAAGGTGATAAATTCTTCTAACGAACATGTAATTAGTATTGGAGCCAGTTTTAATACTGAAGCAGATTCTCACTTAGTGTGTGTGCAGAATAAGCATGGCCTCTATCACACACAAGCAGTCAGTGCTACTGGATATCCTAGGAAAGGTAAGCTGTCTAGTTTGGCTTGTGGAGAAAAATCACATTTCTAGAGCAGAAATGTAAGTTCACTTCTAGGCTGCAAGGAAAATATGTCTTCTCAGTAAGTTGTTGAGACAAAGTTCAGCATTCAAGCAGCAAAGTAATTTAAATGCAAAATAAAATATTGCTGGTTTATATCAACACTTAGCTACCTTTTGCAAATATTATATTAAATGAAGATTAATATTTTTTCCTCTGTTTCCAGAATGTTGCTAATATAGCTTAAATTTTCAGACATAATCAATCCTTTACATATTTCAAAATCTAAATTTAATATTAGTGTGAATTGGGCAATATATTTACATATGTGAACAAATAGTCTCAATAACTGAGTGTGTAGAAATACGGTAACAGTGAGTACCTCTGTACAACACATAGAAAACTGATACAACCACCTGTACGGAGAGGAGTGCAGAGGTACCTGTTGGGTTCTGAAAGTAATACAGCTGTGCAGCATGGCAGTGCGTGTGGGCTGATGAGTCCTGCTTTTCAACAAGGCACATTAGTTGGGGGGAGATTCCAGATTGATAGGGCTGTAATCTTGCCATCTCCGGTGTCAACTTGAAATGTTGTTCCGTACTTCATAAAGCATAGCTACGTAGCGTGTTCTTGTTGGAAGCACTGTGTGTAACTAACAAATTTGTGCAAAGGTTTGTAGCATGGAAATTCAATTACGTCATCTTTTCTTTCAATTCCTTTTAGTACTACTGAAAATGATCTAAACTTCAGGAATATCTTCTGTAAATAAATTAAATTTAAAAGTTGAGTGGTGTTTGAAAGGACAAAAAAAAACCAAACAAAAAAACCCCACACCACTGTTTCTTTAACTATGTCTTCTCTTTGTATACAGAGCTTTTTTAGCTTGCCTGTGTTGGCTTGCCACCAATATCTTAAAAGCATACTGTATGCACTCACAAAATAAGTTAACAAAGGTTGTCTTTTTTGCCAAGGTCTGACTGGAAAAATTCTTTCTTTAGAGAGTTATGATTCATATCATCCTGTCAGTAAGGGATTTCTATTAGCGTTTTCAGTATAGTAGTACCTTTTTTGCCTGCCTTTTTAAAAAGGAGTGCAAGTTAAATGTTAGTAATGACAAACTTGAGTGATATGACATGGTACTCACTTTGTTCCTACTTTTTGTAGTTACAGGTGCAAGTTTTGTGGTGTTTAATGGAGCCTTAAAAACATCTTCAGGATTTTTAGCTAAATCCAGTATAGTTGAAGGTAAGAATTTTGACCTATGTGGTTTCTTCTTAAGAGAACTTTAAAAAAAAAAAAAAAGCAGTCTTGTGCAAGATCTTTATTCCTCAGTAAGCTAAACTCTTTGTTTTCAGGACTTTTAACTTTGTAGAAAACCTATTGCAAACACATGCTGTATGAAAAATACATGCTAGTTCACCTGCTTGTTTTAAAACATACTAAGTTTTAACTCTCTTTGCTTTAGTCAATGCAAGTCTTTCCTTTACGGCTGCCTATATCTGGAATTATTTTCATTGCTGTATTGGTGAAATACATAGATTGACACAAATGCAAAAAACTTCTAAGATTAGTGTAAGATTGATCTTTTAGTCTTAGTTCTGTTGACAAGAAAGGTTTTCATTACTTGCTCTTTCATGTAACATTTAATGCTGTAGTTGGGGGATGGAGTCCATTTGATGTGCATTTATTAATGAGCTGTAGGACAGGGTTGGTCCGACTAGAATTTAAGCCAAGATTCTACTGAAAAGCTGTGCTACTCTTTCTGTAGATAAGCTGGAATTTTAACTGGTTTTCTTCTAGATGGACTAATGGTACAAATAACACCAGAAACGATGGAAAGCCTACGTCAGGCGTTAAGAGACAAGAAGGACTTTAAAATAACTTGTGGCAAAACGGATACAGGAGACATAAAAGAATATGTAGATATTTGCTGGGTAGAAAATGAAGAAAAAACAAACAAAGGGTAAATGTATTACCAAAGCAAAACATCTTAGAGAATTCTTGTTCCCAGTTTTCAAATACCCACCTTTAATTTCTTGAAATTAATCTATGGTATTTTTATTGAAAGAAAGTACTTGATACTAAAACCTGAAAGGGGATAGAACTGTCAACTACTTGCAATCCTCTAGGTGTCACTAACAGAACAATTTTGCTTGTAGTTCACAAAAATTAATACAGGAACTGTATTAATGACTGTTCAGGAACTTGTCAGGAAAAGTGTGTGAACCCTCAGTTTCCTTTGAAAGTCCTCTATCAAATCAGTCATCAGTTTGTGTGAGGATGCAATTAATCCCTTTAAGCTTCCTTGTTAGGGGAGGCTTGGAAGTGCATAGTACTGCCCTTGGCCATTCACTGCTTGGAATGCCAGCATTCAACAAAGCAAAATGAGATGGAAGACATCTTTATTGGATGTGATTTGAATGCTTGTTTGTATAGCTTCAAACTTCAATTATACATCACTAACTCAAAACTTGTCTCATCTTAAGTTGTTTCTCAGGCCACAGGCTTGACTTGGTATGCCTTTTTCTGTGGCTTCTCTGACCAGTTAGAACAAGCAGTGGCTTTACATAAGATGGTTTATAGCTTCTTAAACCTGTAAGATTAGGTTTTTATGAAGTGTTGTTTGTTCCCTATTTAGGATATTTCTTTTTGTAGCATCTGTATTTTCATGACGCAAGTCCTGTATTCCATCTTGTTGTAAAGCTGTTTAAATAACCTTTAAGGATGGCTAAACATTATTTCATATAAGTTATTCAGTCTAAATCATAAAATACTGTTTTAATTATTAACCAAACTATTATCTTCCACAGAGTTTTAAGCCCAGTCGATGGAAAATCAATGGAAGGAACTCAGAGTGAAAAAGTACCACAAGGCAAAGACTTCGAAAGAGAGGGAAAAGTTATCAAGTGTACCGAAGTTAGTCAATTACATTGTTCATGAGCCTTTTTGCTACTTTTTAGAATAGTGAAGTGGTAAAGTGATCATACTAAGTGATACTGCTAAAGAAACTTAACTTATTTGATGTATAGCCATACTGATAGGCAGAATGTTCTGTGTAGCTCTTTGATAAGTTTACATACTTTTCATTTTTCTCCTTTGAAAAAGACTATGTGTCTGTTAGCATTGATAACTCTATAAAAGTATAATCCAGATATTCCCATGATCACTTAAGTATTTTGATTGAATAGACGAAATACTAGAATACTTTGCCAGCAAACAAGCGTTATAGCTTGTCCTGTATTATATGTATACTGAATTACTCTTTTCCTTACTTTCTAATATAACCAGGCTGCTGACTGTCCTTATCCTTTCTATAATTTCAGGTATACTATTTTCTAAAGGACCATGACCTCTCCAGTCCTCTTCCTCACCAGTTTGCTAAAGAGATTGCTGTTGCCTGCAGTACTGCTCTTTGCCCGCACCTTAAAACGTTGAAAAATAATGGGATGAGTAAAATAGGCCTAAGAGTTTCTATTGACTCAGATATGGTAATCTTTCAACTTTTATTGCAGACACTCCATTTCAACTGAAACCTTTTGTGGAAAGACTTTGGATCTCTTTCTGAATGTTTTTAGTTTTTTACCCTACCCCAGATCCAGACTGAGGATGAAATTTCATGAAGAAGCTGTCTTAATGACTAGTTTTTCTTGAAAGGAATAGTCCTGTTTCCTTATTCTGCCCAAATTCCCTAATAGCTGCTTGCAGTAAGCTATCAGTCCTTCCCTAGTTCTGACTCTCTCTGGCACTCATCTGCCTCCAAGGTGAGTCAATTTAGAGAACCACAGAGCTAATTTTCTGATACTTTTCTTGAAGTATGTAGTTTTCTGCTGGTTTTGCTCCCTGATGTAGTTCAGTAAGGGATATTTGCATCAAAATCTGTACAGCAGAAAAGGACAGGTCTGCCCAGCTGAGGATGGAAGAGAGGAAAGGCAAGGCTATCCAGCATGTAATGCCCCTCAAAAGATTACAAAACTGCAGAACATAGAATCATTTAGGTTGGAAAAGACCTTTAAGATCAAGTCCAGCTGTTAACCTAGCACTGCCAAGTCCACCACTAAACCATGTCCCTAAGCACCACATCTACATGTCTTTTAAATACGTCCAGGGATGGTAACTCAACCACTTCCCTGGGCAGCCTGTTCCAATGCTTGATTGGAACCACCTTTCGGTGAAGAAATTTTTCCCAATATCCAATCTAAACCTCCCCTGGCGCAACTTCAGGCCATTTCTTCTTGTCCTATTGCTTGCTACTTGGGAGGAGAGACCGACACCCACCTCACTACAGCCTCCTTACAGGTAGTTGTAGAGGGTGATAAGGTCTCCCCTCAGCCTCCTTTTCTCCAGGCTAAACAACCCCAGTTCCCTCAGCTGCTCCTCACAGGACTTGTTCTCCAGACCCTTCACCAGCTTCGTTGCTCTTCTTTGGACGCGCTCCAGCACCTGAATATCTTGTGAGGGGCCCAAAACTGAACACAGTATTCGAGGTGTGGCCTCACCAGTGCTGAGTACAGAGGGATGATCGCTTCCCTAGTGCTGCTGGCCACGCTATTTCTGACACAAGCCAGGATGCTATTGGCCTTCCTGGCCACCTGGACACGCTGCTGGCTCATATTCAGCTGGCTGTTGACCAACGCCCCCAGGTCCTCCTCTGCCAGGCAGCTTTCCAGCCGCTCTTCCCCAAGCCTGTAGCGTGGCATGGGGTTGTTGTGACCCAGGTGCAGGACCTGGCACTCAGCCTTGTTGAATCTCATACAGTTGGCCTTGACGTATTGATCCAGCCTGTCCAGATCCCTCTGTAGAGCCTTCCTACCCTCAAGCAGATCAACAGTCCTGCCTTACTTGGTGTCACCTGCAAACAGTTCAGTTCCTTGCCTCTGAAGGTGTTCTGTTACACTTCCCTATCTTTTTTGAGAAAAACTGGAAATACAGTCCTGAAAATCTAGTTTTCAGTAGTATATTTTGAAATTAATCTAATAGTAACTGTGATACTAGGATATAATCAGATCACTCTTGGATGGAGTGAGGCAGCCTGGGACGCAGAGGAAGAGGATGTGTGGCCCTGTAAACCCAAGGGGAATGTTGCATGCTTCTCAATGGCAAGCCTAATCGTTCACGATTGACCTTAAAACCCATCCAGTTGCCAGTGTTCAAACGTTATTTTGTCACTTCATGCTAGCTGAAATAATCTTTTACCAAGATACTACACTTTTGCATTGTCTTGTTAATATAAAAAGTGTTAATATCAACATTAATATGTTTTCCTTCTAGGTTGAGTACTTAGCTGGATCTGGAGGTCACCTTCTTCCACAGAACTATCTGAATGAATTGGACAGTGCTCTGATTCCTGTGATTCATGGTGGAATGTCAGATCCTACAAGTCTACCATTGAAAATTGAATTAATATTTTTCATTATAGAACATCTGTTTTGATGAAGCTGATTACAGGCAATATACTGATTTGCTAGATCTGAACACCAAAGTTACAATGCTACAAACACTAAAAATGTTGAAGTTTTAAACCTGTTATGTTTTAAGAGATTTTCAGACTTTTTAAAAACTCAAATATTCTGTTTACTTCACCACAAAAGAATTGTAGTTTGTAATGTTTCCTAAAGTTCTGAAAGTTTACACTTAATACAGGTGCAGAAGAGGACAGGTTTTGTTACCTCTTTACACAGTTGTAGCATTTACTATATGTAGTGTAACTTTAAGCCATACTGTCTTGCCTCTTAACCTCAGACAAATGTGTTACTAAAAATTGCTATGGTTAGATCTAATCTCTGCAGCATGTGCTTTCCACGTGCAAATGAGCTAAACACTGAAGTAGAAGCTGGCACAAAACTTTTCTTGCCATTTGAGATTCAAATATGAGATCTTCTGTAGCTGACTGCAAACTTCATGTGTCAGTACAAAATACAAGTGCACACCTTCTGACACTTGTTTATGGTCAGCATGAGGAAGAATTTTGCAGGTATGTTTATGAAGACTTTGTAGTTGAAGTCCTTAACATTAGGATGTTATGCTGGTGCTTCAGGAACATATGCTCTGAATTAATTTTTTTATAGAATAACTGATTTCTTTCTTGTATTTATAAGGATTTATCTAACTTAAATGGATGCTATTTTTATAAATACTATTTTTTCTTTACTCTGTGTTCAGAAATCCTGATACAATTTGACCTTTCAAGGATTAATAAAAAACAGATTATCCTTGACGTAATCTACATGTAGCAGTAAGTCAGACAAGAATTCTGCAATATCTTTTCTGCTCCTGTCTACTATTTTTGCCACCTCTTAGTAGCCACCTTTACTTTCAGGGAGAATAGATGTATTAAGTGTGAATTTTCATGAACAGATTGATTTTTACTATACCTGAGGTTCTTGTATAGTACGTATTTTTGATATTGGGTCATGAAGATCTATTTATGTATTTGATGCATGTGATCTGTACTGAGGTGCAGCAAACCATAATTGGCGTTTGATAACTGTCACACAACTGTTTATCAAGAACAGAACCAAAACTAAATATATACAAGATCTATATTGTTTTCAGTAAAAATGCTGGTACAATTTTATAATGAGACTATTAAAACTTTGATGCCTTCTTGATGCTAATAGGGGATATTTTATGTTTTTGTATCAAAAACAATTTGTAACTTAACCTAATCTGCTCTGCTGTTACCGATGCTTCAAAATACCGGTTCTAGAAGGGTTCAGGCTTCAAGATCTTACCCTTGGAGGAAACTGAGGCTGCATTTGAGCTAATTAATGTAACTTCTTCAGAGAAACTGCCGCTCTGGAGAAGAGCCGAAGACCACACCACACGCAATATGAACAAAACATGTCCTTGCTTGAAAAGAAGCTGCAGCTGAACAGTCGAGGAAACAACAGTGAAAGGCTGAACAGTAGTTAAGGGCTGTGACTGGGTCGGAGGTGGCTGTTGCCCCTGGTAGCCCGTACCCCATGGGTAAAGCGGTGTTGCCCATCTCCCTTCATAGAGGTAACCAAAGGAACAGCTGACTCTTGCCACTTACCCTGTACTCTAACTCAAGTAATGATCAATAAAGTTAGTTAACTGAAATGCTTGATCTCTTATCTCTGTTATTAAAAAAAAAGACACCTTTTCGGTGTATTTGCAGCTTTTGGGGGACTCTCTTCGCAGTTCCTTTCCCGCTGCGGCCCTTGGCGGGGCCTGCGGCCGTGCTGTGCTCCGGCGGGCTGCCCGTTCCGCTTCCTGCGGAAACATTCCCCACGACCCTCGCCGTCAGCCGCCGGGAACGAGGGCCCTCGTTGCCCTTCCCCGGGCCGCAAAGCGGCGGCAGCCCCGCGGGGCTCCGCCCGCCTCAGCAGGCGGAGGAGCGCACCCTCCCCACCACCCCAGCCGTAGGGGCGGGGCGGGCCCCGGCGAGGCGATGGCGGCCGAGGCGCAGGGTAAGAGCTGCGCGGCGGGTACCGGGTCTACCCCCTCCCTGCCGCCTCTTCCCCCGAGTCCTGCGGTGGGCTGGGCCTGGGGCCGGTGCCGCCGAGCGGCGGTGCTGAGGGGAGGTCTCCCTTCGTGCCGCCGAGCGGCGGTGCTGAGGGGAGGTCTCCCTTCGTGCCGCCGCAGGCGCCTGGAGCGAGGAGGCGGTGGATCACTTTCTGAGGTCGCAGCGCATCAGAGCCAGGGACGGGGCGGCCGTCAGGTGGTTCCACGCCGCGAACAGCAAGGCCCGAGCCAGGGAGGCCGCGAGAAGTGAGTGTGAGCCGCTGCCGGCCCGCCCTGCCTTCGGGTGGCCGCCTCAGCGTTAACGCTGAGGGTCGATGGAGAGAGGGGGCCTGGTCGTTCCGTGAGGCGCTCCTGGTTTGTCTTCTTCTAGGCGAGGCCTACCCCAGGTCGGCCATCTGCCCCTGCGAACTGCTGGTCCGGCATCGTGAAGGCCGGCAGGACGAGGTTTGGAGGCGGAGGTGGTACCCTTTTATTGGACAGACTCGTTTAGTTGGAAAAGACAGCCAGCTTCCAGGCATGCAGGCCTTCTCTCAGGTCGGACCTTCAGATTAACAAAGCTCTTCATCCCCTACCAGCAGACCAGAGCCACGGTAAAGGAGTCTCCTGGTTTTGTGCACTCGAACTAAGCTTATCTGGAGTGTTGTTCAGTTTATATGTTTGCACAGCAGAACAAAAAAGGTTCTGCTGCAGGTAAAACTGGTTTCTCTGATATGGTTGTACAGAGTTTAGACCGCAGGTCCCTGGTACACCAGCCTGGGCAGTAGTGGTCAAGTTGCCGCTGTTCTTCCTGTTTGTTCTCATGGTAGGTCACTCTTTCCCAGTGTGCTGACACTTCTGTTCGTGGATCTGCCCTGGAAAACAGAAAATGGAAATGACCTGATTGAAAGTCCGTTCATCCTTCCTTCCTTCCATCCATCCCTTCATCAGATGAGGTTCGGTATCAGTGCTGTTAAAAGGGCAGCAGGCAGTGGAGCAACACCTCTTGGGAAACTACCGTAACTCTCAAGCTGGCTTTGCCCCAGATGCCTGCCCATTGAGCAGCAGCTGCCGTGCTGTGAGGCTAGGTGCTTGTGACGGCTTTGTCAGGGCTGTGCTGCAAAACTTCTCCCGTCTTCCTGAAACAGTTAAGGATTCCCACGCAGTTTTGACTTTATGTGGATGGACCTTCTTCTAGGTCTTTTTAGGATAGTTTGAAATTGTGTAATGTTGTAACACACTGGGTAATATTTCTTGGATTATACAGGACAGTTTTATTACTGCTTTCCCCCCCTATTTTGTTCAAGATGATTAAAGTACTTCAGGTTATTTGTGAGCAGTTTATTTCAGTGAATTTTAATTGAATTTATGTGAATATTGGGGAAATACATAATTTATTTAAGTAATTTTATATGTAATTTGCTTTCTATTGGCTGTATAATTATTATTATCTTTGTTATTACTATTTCAGTCTAAGTAACTGTATATATTGAATTTTTTGCAAAGCTGGTAGCACTGCCCAGACTTTTGGATGCTTCTCATTATAGAAAGCTGTTTTCAAGAGCTTGCATCATTCCTAAGATTTCCGCTCACTTGTCTTGTGTTTCAGCTGCCATTTTCCTGGCAGATGTGGCTGGCTGGCTGACTTTTTTTTAAAGTTTTGGCTGAGGTGGTATGGTCAGTTTTAAGAATGAGACAAGGGGAGTATTCAGTCTGTGCCAGTGTTAAAATCTTCTGGTCACCTTTTCTCTAAAAGGCTCTGTCTGAAACCCTGTTTTCAGAGGAAAAGATTTGAAATTTAGCAAGAGTGGATTCACATTTTGGATATTCATTTTGCTGTTCCTCTGAAAAAAATGTGATTATTTGGCCAAAAGTATCTACTAAAATCAATTTTCACATGCTTGTAGATTTCTGAAGTTTCGTGACTAAAGTACCTAAAGAAATGTGTCTCTGTTGCTTCACAGGCAGCAACCCATACTAGGTGATCTTTGTGGAGTAAGTGTGCACAGTCCAGTGTAGAAGGACTTGCCCCTGTAATTGTTACTCTGAAGCAGACTCTGGAACTATTGGATTTGCTTGTGTTCGAGCATTCATTTTTTAAATCAACAGGTGATGTTCACATGATAGAAGCAGATGTTCTTCTTCGTGGTGGCAAGGGAGGAAATGGAGACCCTATCATGGCTCATCCACCTGAAACAGACAGTGACAACACATTGCAGGAATGGCTAAAAGAGATTGTCAACACAAATAAAGGCATCAAGCTGGATTTTAAGAGGTATCTCAAGACAAAAAGATTTTTATATTGTTTGCATTCTTACTAATTAACAATTTTACAGGTAGTGCTAACTATCTTTTGGTGACAGTAGACCAAAGTTTTTCTTAATGTGCAGTTTAGTGTAATGCATTCCTTCCTGAACAGAAAATGAGGAGACATAATCAGTATTACTGAATGCATTGCAAGAATAAAAGCTTTAAAAGTGTTTTGAACTATAAATAATTATGTCATACTCAGTGAATTAGTTACTGAGTTGCTATTGAGCAAAGTTTTCCCATCAGGAAAACTGAAATGATAGTGCCTGTCTGGAAAGCTCCTATAAGTTTTCTGCTTGTGCAAAGAAATTGGGAAAGACAGCCTTCCAACTGGGAAGTCAGACAGTGGCTCCCAGGCTGCAAATGGGGCTGAGCCCCGTGGGTCTCTGCCTGGCAGCACACAGGTGTCTCCTGCTGTCATCCAGCTTTCTTGGTGTCATTCTCTACCATGGAAGGGGAATGAGAGTATCAAGGTTTTTCAAGGAGCTTCTGAAAAGTTTGCTGAAAAGCCAATTCCTGGTCTAGATCTGCTGAAGTTCATAATAATTTAGAAACGTCATCCCATACCAGCATGAATATGTTTATTTTCCCAGAGCTTTTTTTTTTCCCTCCTGAAGGAGAGGAATTCTGTTTCCTGATCAGCTCGAATACTAACAATCTATTGGGGATGTCTCAAGAATTAGGTGTACTCCTTTGAATATCTGATCTCATACCACATATGATGTGGTGTTTGATTTCTTCAGCATGGTTTGTAATATAAGAAAGTTGTCTTGCTTTTTGTGTGGTAAGACACATGTATATTGAAGTATATTCAGTTTCTTTGGCCTAACTTATTAATTAAATCTTCAGAGGTTCATTTAGAATTTTAGCCATTAGCTGTTTCATTGTCTTTAATGGAAAATACACCTGAAAACCCCATGAGAGTGCCTTGAAAAGTTTGAAATGGGGTTCAGAGTGAGCTGTGATTTTCAGACGTACACCTCTGCAACTCCCAACTTTAGCTTTGTCTGAATTTGCATGTACGATGTCTATTTTTGCAGCAGATGGAGAATCCACCTCCGCATTAAAAAAAGCTTCATCAATGCCTAAGTATGCTATAGAAGTGCAAAAAAAATGGTAGTTAGTTGTAAAATGTGATTTGTACCTGTTGTTCTGTGTAATGCAATCACAGTTTTCATGTGAAAGTTCATGAAAATACAAAAGATGTGGGCAGGCTAAATCCTTTTATTGTTACAGAATCTGTAATGTCTGCCTGGACAGAGAAGGGAAAGGATAAGAGAAGTAGGCATTTGTTTGGGTTTATTTGTTGGAGTTTTGGGGGTTTGGGTTGGGGTTTTTTTTTCATTTTAATTATTGTTTAAATTAATTTTAAAACATCTACCTCTTATTTTTCCACAAGGAATTTCCAGCCAAGTGCAGTGATTTAAAAAAGCTTTTAAAATTATGTTGCATTATAAAAGTCTAATTGTATAAAAGCGTTTAAAAAATACAAGCACACAGTGCAGATATAGTCAAATGAGTGATAACAGAATTTGATGTTCTTTTGGATAATATTTCTTGGGATAGCATTGCTGAAGTTTTGAAGATTATTTCAACAGCACTTAAATATTTAGTATATTTCTACTCTGTCAGCTTGATTGACCACATAATCACATTTCCTGCTGGCTTTATCTACAGGAATGAATGTACTCTGCAAAAGCACTTCAGAGTCCCACTTCAAAAATGCCAGAGTCATTCAACGTGAAGTCAGCAATACATCTGAATTTTCCAAATGCTGTGCAATAAAAGCAGTGCTGTCTGGGTTTTTTTTGTTTATTTCAAGAGATACTGCTTTGGGCTTTTTCTCTTTACATTATCTTATACTTTGTAGTAAAAAGGAAGGCATTCCACTGGCTTTGACAGTGCCTTGTATATGGGAAATGTGAACTGTTCTGGCCTCAGACAATGTGAGAAACGCTTAAGCCAATAATATTAACTCAAGCCATCACTAGCTTTTCTCTAAGAAGACTTGAGCTAATACTGACTGAAAGTGTTGAGTGGAATTCCTGCCACTATGCAGCTTTCTCAACAATACAAAAGTTAAAATGTACAAAATGACTTTTCACAGGAAACAACACAGGCAGCTCAGGGGACAATTTTTGGCTTTAGAGCTAACCTGATGTTACAGCTGGCTGCCATTCCCATTTTTGACCGCACATCCTGACACGATTCGTCTGACCTCATCATGAGCCGGGTTAGGGAATAACTTGGTACAGAACCATCCCTACAAAACAATGAGAATAGTTGTTTTCCACTTTATATCCCTGAACTCAGACACTGCTGCTAAGGCAACCATCAGTACCGGTGTAAGAGCTGGAGATGTGCAGCTAGGAACTGGGAAGATACAATGGCCTTGGCCTTGGGAATTGGGAAGATATGGTAGCAGTGAACCATCATCTGTGTTGTTCAAACAGGCACCATGGAGCTTGTAGCCTGTGGTTTCTCTCCATGTAAGCTGGAGCAGTTGTGATCCTCTCCTTGCTCTTCACAGTGCGTTCTCTCCCCCTTCCTTTTCCTGGTGCTCCTGTGACACCCAGAGGGACCAGTTTAGGATGTTGAACAGGGAGACTAACCCTGCAGAACAACATGAAGAATTTTATGTTGGCTCAGCTCTGTATCAGATAACTGCAGGATTTTGAGGAAAAGCTAGAAGATGGCTTATTCAGAGCTTTTCATGAGTCGCAGGAGAAAACGCAGGTCCTTGCTATTAGTAAGGAAATCACAACTCTGACCATAATGATTGTAAATTCCGAAATGTTATATAGAGTGTTAATTCATTTGCTGTGAGAAAAAAAAAGTACATGTTTTCTTGGCATTCATTCCTTTTCCCCATTATTCTGCATTTCCTTTCCTTCCACAATACTGCTGTTTCGAAAGTTTTGGTAGGCTAGAGAAAGGTTGTTGTTTGCCTTCTAGTTATGCTTTTTCTTTTGATTTGAGAGAACAGTGAGAATATGTGACTTAAGGTATTTTGTTAAATGCTTACAAGTGGTGCTACATTGGTTGCTCAAGTGACTACATCTCATATTAATAATTAGCTGTAGGATGAACATCTGATGGGGAGAATTCTTCATGCCACACTTTTGAGCTGTGGGAAGAACCACTACAAAAGTGTTAGAGCCTGCGGTGGCTTGCTTAATTAAAATTCTTCCTAAGAGTTCAATAACATCCAAGTCTTAACAGGTTGGGAGTTAGAAGAGCCATGAGATATGAGCCATGAAGCAGTTCATATTGGGCAGCAGGGAGACAAGAGGCTTACACTACTTTACACCAGCGGTAATACTCACCTGGTGGTAGAAAGGGTCCTCAGCATTTGCTTTCTGGCTTACAGAGACAGTTTCATTAACATATCCATCTATATATGTACTGTACATTTCCTGTCCTCAATCAGAGTGAGGTGTCTCATCTCACCCATGTGTTATTGGTACAGTCTAGAAGCCATATGGCCTTCCTTGGAGCTTCTTGAACATGTGAAGCAGCATTTGAGGCGGCCCGTTTGGATTAATGCAGACATCCTACAGGGACCTAATGGAGATAATGCTGTAGTGGATGCAAAAGGGTTCCTCGACACTGTCACTTCATTTTTCCCAAACGTAACCTTATCGCTGGGATGGACAACTGGCTGGCACCCTGACAAACACAATAAAGGTAAAGATAGAAAATTTACTGCTTACCTTGCATGGTCTATTTTCTTCGCTTCGTGATTGATTCAAAATAAGTTATATGCCACCTGGTCAGTTTGAAAATAATAGTGAATGTAAGAAGAACTGTTTTCTTGTTGGTGTATATTTGACAGTGTTTTGTAGCAATTAGTTCAATGTTTGAGTTGCAGCAGAACTGTATAAAAAACTGATATTTTTGTTGTTAAACAGTATTTTGTTCTTCAACTCATTCATGCATATTGAGGAGTTTTTGCGGACAAATTGCTTATGCCCTGTTTCAGGTAGTCTGCTTCCTGAATCCTATGAGGATTGGTTTGGTAATTGGAGTTCTGGCACGTTTCCTGAAGAAAAATAGATTAGCTGGAAATTTAAAACCCTATCAGTGTGCTTTTGCAGTAGATAGCTGAAATCAAATTGTAGGTCAACATTGTTTTTAACATTTCATGTTGAATAATTAATTTTTGCAATAAATTTTCCAATTTATTGATGTTAGTAACTTTTTAAAATCTCAGTTTTGAGAATCCAGTTGAAGCTTCCTATTGTTAATCCCTAACTTGAATTTAGATCCTGAACACGTAACCATTATTTAGGGTCCTTTTCACAGGCTTCCTCTCATAATTCTCATAGCTGCTTCGTTGCGGTGTTTTACTCCAGTGCACATGCATTTGTGTGCAGTAGCATAGTCCCCACCAATATGGTCTGTGACTACAACAGCAAAACTATACACCTTTCCAATTGCTATTTGTTCATTAGCAAGATTTAATATTGTGTTATGAGGATTTTGTTGTATGTTATACAGTAATTTTATTAAACTATATGGTACTTTGTCCACAGTATTTTCAGTGCAGTAGAAAGTTGCTGGAAATAATGTACTGGAAATAGTGTACTCAGTAACCTTTTTTTAATAAATGCAACTTTATCTCCATTCTAAATTTCAGTTTATGGTGATGCTAATTAAGGATATACTGTAAGACATGAGAAGAACAGCTTATTTGACTGATTTCAACTACAAGTTGCTGTTTGCCCAACAAAATCTGTTTTTCTAAGATTTGGTGCTTGAAGTCTTTTCAGTCACAACGTTGTGTACGAGTACTTGAGAAAAAAAATATTAAGTTATTATTGAAGTTAAGATTTTCATAGCCTGTAGAAATAAGAGAATATTAAATACTGGTTTAACTAGCTCCAGTGCTTGTAAAAATCTCAACAGCAGGCACATGAAGTGGTTTAGATGGCTTGATTTTAGCATTTTTTAAGTCCAAAACGTTTTACATGCTTCGTTTCTCTATAAAATCTTCTATTGCATTCATTCAATTTTTTTTCTAAATTTTTCAAAATGTTTCTGTTTTTTAAGGGTCACTGTCAAGTTAAAGCTAGTCCATGTTGAAGTCAATGGCAACACTGTTTTTTAGAGAGAGAGCAAAGATGTAATTTCCTGGACATTAGAAAATGTCACATTCTATAGCTATATGTAAAATAACTGCAATTAATCGAAATAAAGATTTTCAAAATAAGTTTATTTTTCCATATTAGTATTGCTTTTCTCCTCTGGGACAATTACATTTTTTATTTATAATGATTTAGCGATTTCATTTTAGAGTTATGTCATGTTCTCAAAACCCATGTTTGCTCTTATATTATCTTGCAACCTAACCATTCTAGAATTTATTGTGTCTTTATAGAGGTTGTATTTGTGAAGAATTCTTTTTAATCAAATGGTCTTTATTGTAGGCTATGATTGGATGATGGTGAAAGAAATGGCTCAGATATGCAGTACACTTTCCCAGCCTGTAACTTTCCCTGTAAGAGCAGCATTAGTACGACAGTCAATATCTGAGCTGTGTTGGTTAATGCAACAGTCAGATAGGTAAGTTTGAGGGCCTTTATTTTTAGCTGTCTTTATTACAAAGGCACATAATTGTTTATATTAAATATAGCACAGTTTTGTGTACATACTTATCCCAATTACGTTGAAAATATTTTTGCTTCTAGATTATCTCTTCAGTTCTTTAATTCCTTCAGTTCTTACATTGTGTCGTCATACAGAAGTGGTCACCATTTCTTTAAAATAATAAAATTCCCAAAGCCTCTTTTAAAGTTACTTATTATAGGTAGTGAATCCTGTGTAGGTTTGTAATCCAGTTGCACTATAAACATTTCATAAGAGTAATGTGGTTAAATAGACCAAGTAGTTGGATGTTGCAATTTGGAATTAATTAAATTTAAATACTTACATTTTATAGCTACTTTTTATTGGATTCGGTATTTATATTTTCTGTAGTAACGTGACATAAAAACATTAAAGGTGATTTTTAGGCTGGAAGTTAACGAGTATGCTACGAAGCTGATTTTGCTTAGGTACTTGAAATACGTTCAGTGGTTTCCAAACACTGACTTAATATTTCCTTCTAAAAATAGTTCTTCCAAACCCATAACAATTTCATAGAAAAAATTTATTTACATGTAATAGAATGAGAATAAAACCTGCTTTGTACATATTGTCTTTTACTCATCTTTTTCACCTACTCTGTCTACCTACACTTTAATAAAGTTGTTCCTTAAGCACCAACCAAGGTCAAAGCCCAAGACAGAAGAATTAAGACAGTGACTTGTATGGAAAATTTCTAAGTAATTAGAGACAACAGGGTGGAAAAAATAAAGTGCTTTTCTTCTCATTTATAGTGATGAATCAAGAGAGAAATTAGAATTAAACATTTGAAACTGGGAAATTAATTTCAAAATATTGTTAAGAGCATGTCTTGTGAATTGTGGCATTCTCAAATACATCCTCATTGGATACAAGCACTATTCCCACTGAAATACTAGGGTTTTCTCTTTTACCTCAGCATAAAAATCCTGATTTTTCTTAGTGGCATGATTAGAAGACAGAAATTCCTGAGCTAGTTTTGCTGACATACAGCTAAATTCTGATTTACCTGTATTTTAGATTAATAGAGTTTTAATAAACGAAGGGGAGAAATGAAGTATTTGTCATGTGGAGATTGTGGAGGGTAATGCTTTTAACTTCAAATGATACTTCAAAGTTCTTCAGGTTTTTTTAAGAGTTAAAATAAAGTCTGTGCAATTAATGAGAAAAGTGTATGTGATAAAGTACAGAAGATACATTCAGTTAATCAGATGGCATCACTACACATCATGTAGGTGACAAAACATAGAGTGTGAAAATCACCTACGACTGAGATTGCCTCATATTTTCTGTTACAATGCTCTGCTTGTAACTGTTTATTATTTTGTCAAACTTCAGATGCTCAGCCTGGTAAATTTCTTTGCTGAATATGTGTCCAAGATTTTTTATTTTATTTCTTACTAGGTTTGGCAGAACAGTCCACACAAGGATCAGGCTGCAGATAAATTGTTCTGGGCAGTGTAGGATTGTCCATCTTAAAAATTTTGCGGTCCTCCTTGAGAAGTTCTAGCAAGTTTAGCCTTAGGAGCCAGAACTTGAAGTTTGACTGGGGCCAAGTTGTGTGACTTACCTACATAATGAGGAAAAAAAAAATGTCAAAGGAATAGACCTCTGCAAATTTTAGTTTGCGTGTGTCTAGTAGAGGTTTATTTAAAGACTATCAGTCGTATTCTGCAGCCAGTCTCTCTGTACCAAGCATTCCGTGTGCCCTGTGTGCAAACTAGGATGTGTTTGATCATGCCTGTTTCTGGAGGTAGCATTTTGATCCAGCAATTGCTTTTCCCAGTACCTTGAAGTCACTGTGGTAACCACAAAATTGGAGAGACTCTCACTGCTGTCGGTTTTAGCACAAATGCAGGGTAGAGGGTGATGACTTACCTGGATGTAGAGAGGTGAGGAGGGCAGGAACATATAAAACTGTTAATTCTGATAGTTCATAAATTGTGGTTGCTTAACTTTGGAATGTAAAGGAGATTAAGTTTTTGGTACATAATTCCATTCCTAAAATTAAGGTACCATAGTCCTGAATATTTTTAGGAGCTTATTAGTGCAATGTCTTTCTGTCTTACATGTTTTATCTTAAGATAATAACATATTCTTTTTTCTCTTTCTCTTTTTCTTCGTTTTTTTTTTAATATAGATACAGCCTCACTGTTTGGACAGGAAAGGAAGATGTGTATTCTGTAGAAGATTTGCTTTACATCCGGGAAAACTTTGATAAAAGTAGGGTTTATTATGACATCTTAGAGCCACAAAATTCTGAATTCAAAAAAGCCATAGGATTAGAATAGTAAATACAGAGCGGGCAATCTCTGACCTTATAAAACTTAGCCTCTTTAAATGTGAAGATGTCTTGTTTAGGGAAATACATTTTTCTTCCCAAAAGAACTGTATAGAACACAGCTGTGGTTATTGGAGGAGTTTTTGTATAACACTTTATTGAAAGGCTTCTTAAATAGAAATTTAATGCCTTCTTTAATAGGTCAGAATTGTTACTTACTCATCATGTGCATATTCCCTCTCATTCACCCAGTGGCGTGTAGTAAAGGCTACTCACGTTACCTAGATACTTCTTCCCTGCAAACATATAAAGGGGAGAATGGCCCCAGCTGATAGTTGTGGACCAAGGTAGTTTGCTACTAACTGCTTTTGTGTCAGACAAAGTCTATGGGACACTCAGTCTCTACCAAAGCCTGTTTTTGCTTTTTATAGGGGAGGACAAGAGTCAAGACTGTATTAAGTACAGAACTATGCAGTTCCCAAAGGGGTTATTTTGTAGCTCATCTTGATACACTCCATTTTTAATGCCATTGTGATTGATAATGTTCTCACTCTTAGTCAACAGAAGATTCTGTTTGCTAGATGTGAAGAGTGGGATCCGTGATGCTGCACATTCCAGGGAGAAAGAATGGTTATTTTTACCGAATTACAACTAATCAGGTTCTCTGCAGTGTGGTAATTGTGCATTCCACGCAATGGCTTGCCTCCATGCTTTCTGAGCCATCAGCAACATAGTCCTTGGATTGTGAGAAGGCTGAATTGGAGTTGCAGCTGCACTGCAGAAGGTGCTGGGGCAAACGGAACCCCCAAAATGAAGAATAATCCTGTCCTGTACATAGAGCACAAAGATGGATTACAGTGAGGTACACATCAGCGACAGCATCAAAAGAGCTGTAGTGTTTTATAAGAGAGAAGTGCTGGTGGTTCTTTCAAGAGTTTGAAACTGAATTTTAAGTATAACAGGAGTTATGTAAAATGTTCTCCTGCAGTCTTTCTGAACACCAGAGGCTCTAAGAATGAAATAGCTGTACAGTGATTAGTGCTTACAGCAAAAATTGTACATTTCTGTGATAGCACAGTTATTTTCTGCATTTTCCTGGTTTCTGCATCTTTTTAACTCTCAGAATACAATTTCACAAATTTTCAAAAGTTGAACTTCCCTTTGAGAAAAACTAAAATCATTGCAAGGCTGCTTATCACCTGCAGGAAGAGTCCAACCTATTTCCTTTTAAGCATTTTTTGCCTCTTTTGCTTCTGCATCCCTTAAAATTAATACAGGTATTGAAATCTGTGCAGATTGAGACACAAGCTGTGTATTGTTGCCTTCTGCCAAACGTTACAAAGGTTTTTTTCACAATGACGGAGATTTTGATTTCTAAATTAAAGCAGATTCTGTGAAGAGACATTACCCTGTCATCTTCTTGTCCTCCTTTTCCCGTTCCTCTCACATGCTTCCCACAGGAATTGTGTTAACTTTGATGTTTTACACAACACTGGACAGGCTGTTAGTACTAAAGAGTTAATTACAGCAATTTTTGGTTCTTACATGGCATTAGTACAACTGTGATAGAAAAGTTAGTTATATTTATTAATCCTAAATCTTGAAATACGGTGATTTCATGCAGCCATTAAAATTCAGGATTCCTGGTGGTTACCTACACTCCTTCGCCAGTTTTATCCAATAGTTGTTTTACATTCTTGAGGGGTAGACCTTTCATAATTTTTTTCACCTACTAAGATACAATATACTTGGATAAAATTAAGAAACATTTTTCCAAATAAGGAAAAAAACTATCTAGTTGTACTTGGAATAGTTAAACAGAGTACGTAATTTAATTTACATAATCAGACAGCATGAATGGTGGTAACCATCAAAAGGTCAAGTCTGGTAGCGTGATTCCTTTTAATGAATAGGGAGAAATGATGTATTTTGTAGTTCACTGTGACAACATGATCTGATTTGAACAGATTTAACCTCTCAGTTCATTATGGCATCTCTTTCTTTGAGCTTTGCATGCACACTTTGCTATACCATGGGAGGAGGAGAGATTTAACTGTTTCCTAACTCATCATAACTCTGGAAAATACTTTAAATACTTCGAAGACCCTTTTCTGACCCAGATCATTTTGACTAAAACAGGTTCAGGAGCTATTGCGTGAACAGGCGTGCTAGCAGATCTGATCATGCGGTATCCTTTTCTGGATGGTGACCCTTTCACCTAACTCCCCTTCAGGGAGAACAGGATGTATGAATGACCAAAGCTCCAGTTAAACCAAAGTTATAGACATTGCTTTGAATCTATAGTACGTACAATAAACTAGTAGGAAATAGTATAGTTCAGAGGGTTTTATTTTCTGGGATATACCATTGAACAAGAAGCACTAGGGGACATCAGCCAGCTTTTGGAATCAAATGCAACATAGCTGCATTAGCCAAAATGAGTCAGGCAGGTGTCTGAATAACAGAATTTGCTTTTGAGGGACATAAAGGAAATAGCTTGAGGACACATCACTGTAGCCATGTTCATTTATTGAATGAAAGGTACCATTAAAGAGCATTGAGTTTTTTGTATTATTGCATACTAGTTCTAGGCTTAGTCTAGATTTCTTTTCAAGATAGTGCTGGTCATTCAGAAGCAGCAATACTTTCTAGCCATACATTTATTTCTAATAGATTCAAAGACAAGAGTGTCTCGTCATCCTTTTGTTCCACAATTTATATAAACATTTAGGACTGGAATGGACTCGTAGATCTTGTTTCAGCTCCTTGTTGCAGGCAGTTACATTTATTGACTTAAGGGATTTTGTCTTTCAGTTGGTTAGGCCTTTTTGCATCCACACATGCAAACTTTTCTGTTGTTTAGAAACCTTTTTCCCACTTACCAATTCCCACCTGAAGTATTAGAATTTGTTAGAACTGGTTAAACTATTAAGTAAAAACCATCAGCAATTGCCAGAAGTATTTTTAAGGGTGCAGACATCATGGAAGAAATATCACTGAGTAATATATGTGGATATGAATAAACAGAAATATTCAGATAAAATTAAAAGAAGACATGATCTGGATTACCAGAAAAATTAATTAAGGTAACAAGACATGTAAAACTAGATTAAACAAAATACTAGAAATGAATTCTGTGAAGCATTCTTGCAGTGACAGAAGGGTTTGACTATATGGTGAATTTGATTATTCTGTATGGATTATCCTATATATCTGAATTTCTGTACCTATTTTTTACCCATGGATCTCTGTTAGTTTCCTGTGAAGTCATTTAGATTGTTTATGTCAGTCTGGTCTGATTCATTTGAATTTGTTTCTCTGTTTTCATGCCAGTCTTCATACAAATGCTCTCCTTCTAAAATAACATGTGTTAACTGTGAGGCTGGCAATAAGATAATAAAGGTGAGATGAAAGCCAGTTACTTATTCTGTTGGAAACAGGGATCTGTGGCAGGTCTATGTTACTCTAGCTGTTGCTGTCTTTTTTTTTTTTTTTTACCTTCTGTCAGGGCTCTATTCCTTGTACTTAAAACTTTGTTTAGGAGCTATAAATTCTGCCACCTCTTTGTGGAATCACTTTCTCTATCAGTGTTGCTTCATGTCTGTTGCTATCTTTCAGCCAGGTTTTTAGACTTAATTGTCCTTGTTACATGAAGAATCTGGTTGACTTTAATGGAATTAGGTATGGTTCAGGATGTCCAGGTGAGTTAATTGATTAATAAAACATTTCTAATTTACTACAAGTGTAGTTCAAGCTTTGTATTTTTCTGTGAATTTGGTGGAACTTACTAAATAGATAAAATAACATGTTACAGAAGAGAACTGACATCATTAGTCCTGCACAACTACTCAATAACATCCTGCAGTAACATGTGAGTATACTGATGAAAGCAAAACAGAAGCTGATTTTCTGAGGTTTGTATTGTTTAAATGTGCTGTGGAATTGAAGAAAATGCCCCCAAAGACACATTTTCCAAAAGCAGTTCTCCCCATCTTCATCTTCAGCATTCATTTGAAGAAGTACTCAGTTTTGGCCTACTCTGACTGAAAAAAAACTCAGTCTTTTTCTTCAATTAAAACCTTCAAATTAAAGCCTTTTATGTTTTATGTATCAGCCAGGTGTCTGTGATCAGGCCATTTGCTAATGTTACTACAGACTTATTTCTGCACTGTGCATTAAACCCTATTTAGTGTTTGAGTCCAAGCACTGTAAAGCTTTCACTTGTGATTTTTATTGTGCTTTTTGTGAATACTGAAGAATTTAATTCCAGCACCTGGCACATGCTATCTTTCGTGCAACAGCCCCAGGAAGCTGTATTTGAACCTTCCAAGTCAGAGTTGTGCAGAGTCAGGTTTACATAAACCTGCACTTCTGCAGCCCACCGTCAGGAATTTGTGTTATTGGTGATTAAGAAGACAGAGCTAGGGAATTACACAGAAAGTCTTTATAACTCATTTAATATCTTGGTGATGAAATGGCCCTGTCCTTCCTTTAAGAAAAAAATACAGAAATGACAGTTTGGGGGAATTAAAAATGTGTGGGCTGGTTTGGGTTTTGTTTGTTTTTTAAAGGTTAGGGAAAGCCTAGTAGAGTATTATGAATTGCATCCTACATTATATCTAAGAGTCAGGGGAGCTTTTCCATAGCTTTCAATGTTCTAAAATTTTTTACTTGATTTAAAATTTCTTTCAATTTTCAGAGAGTATTTCTTTTAATAAGGGTAAAACTGCTAATAAAAGATACTAGGAAGTGTTTGGACAATTTTTTAAAGAAACATTTTTTCCGTAAGCTTTATGTTAATTAGAAGCCTTTTTCTACCACAAAACTTTGATTTCTTGAAATTTTTACTGAAAACCAATTTTTTGTTGTTGTGTTTTGATGCTCACAGACATTTATTCTTTAGTTTGTTCATTCTTTGTTGCAGGAATTTCTGTTTGCCTATGCAGTGTGATTCCCTGATGCCTGGGCTTATCTTCTATGTATTAGCTTGTTATATTTACTGTCAGTTTTACCAAGAGTTTTTCTTGTACTAACCTATATGCAAAAGTAAGAGCTGCTGGGTAACAGCCAAGCCAGGGTGTTGTATTAGTCTTTAGTTCTTTTCCTCTCTTCTAGGGCTTTGCTGGATGAGTTTTGGCATATGTCTTTGCAGTGAAGTAAGATGTTACGACCTTCTAGCTACAATTACTTCTGATATGTCTTCACTGCAAATTACTGTAATTATTGTATCGTTACCCTTTCAGTAGCATGGTTGAAGAAAATACTTACTCCACAGTGCAGTTACTGTGGATTGCACTGGGGCATTAAGGTCGGTGTTCCCTCATACAGGAGCAGTAACTTCTGGCACATTGGTGCAATAAGCAGCTGGGGATAACATCTTAGACTGCCACAGCAGAGCTTATTCATTAAAACCCATAATAAGTATTATTTTTGATTGTGCTTCCAGTAAAATTCAAAGTGTTGTACTCTATTGTCTTCTGAATTTTGAACATTAAAATGCTGGGGCAATTGTATGTTGTTTTTTCGTATCCATATACTTTGGCTTGGTTCCCTTGAATTTTTCAGTGATCCTTCTGTCATTATAGCTGTTGCTTTCACTGCTTAATTGTGATTCCTCTCACTGCTGTAGCAGAAAAAAAATTGCATATGCAAATTCATAATCTCAATAGGAATCTGTCCAAGCAGAATTAAAATGTGGTTTAAAAAGGTATTCTCATTATTGTGTTTTTAAAATGTATGTACAGATCAAGTTTATATTTTAAAATGGACTAGCTTTTGAGAGAGAAGGCTGTAACTCATGCCATCTGTGGCAGCTTGTGAAAGTGTTCAAAATGGCTAGCTGATGTCTTCAGGGAAAAAATACAGGAATTAATTACAGTTCCTCAGCATGCATCTGCATCTGGATTTCAGAAATTTGGGAATAAACTGGACTGTATACAATTCTAAAAAAATATCTTCACTGTTCAATTTAGTATCTTAGCATGTTTTTTAAATGGCTGAACATAAATTCACTTTTTTTTCTGTTTGGGACAAAACATCTGAATTAACATTAGATCTACAGTGTGGTGCTAGCACAGGAGGTGCCATCTTTATGGTTAAATTTAAAATAGTGGTTTTGACTTAATGTTGATAACTCTGAGTCCTCTGGTGCTTCCTTAACTGTTGAACTGTTGATACCTTGGCTTCCTGAATCCCTGTTCAGGTGAGCAGTATGGCTGAGGCAAGCCTTGCTTTGGGCTGGAGGTTGGACGAGACCTCCAGAGGTTCCTTTCAGCCTAGATTTTTTTTATGATTTAATGACACATTTCACCTGCTACATAGTACGTACTACCATAGAGGATTTATGTGGAGGCAGGAGGAGTTTTAAGTAATTCTTCTGTAATTCCTGTAGTTTGGTTATTACAAACTTACTTTTGTCTTTGTTGAGCTTTAACAGCTACTTGCAAGGCACTTGTTTAAGTAAAGAATTTGTATGAAGTAACTTAACTGCTCCTGTCACCAGAGTGCCTTGGCCCCTAATCAAAGTCCTCAGGTTCTGTTGCCCATTCTGTATCACCAAAAAGAAGCAAGCTTATGTTTTAATTGTGTGAAATGCTAAAGCCAAGGACATTCCTACGAGGTCTGTGCTTTCAACCAGCTATACGCATCATCAGCCAAGGAGATGCCTGTCTCAGGTAACAGGTGTCCTTTGAAGAACAGGAATTTTGCAGGAATTTTGCATATATATTTTTTTTAAAATAAGGTTAACTTGTGTAAAGGAGTATAAGACCTATTGTCTTTTAAAAAGGATTAATAGCTGGGTATTTCATCAGAACAATTAGTCATAAAAACCGGAATTTTATCCCTTTCACTCTGAAAAAAAAGAGTCTGAGTTTTCTTAAGATGTATCCATATCAAACCTGATCTCCTTGAAGGTACTGCAGCGCCAGTAATACTTTAAGGTGAAAATGTGTGGCTGGGAAATACTGGGAAATATTTTACAACAGGCATTCCTCCCTCTAATTCTGGATTTCAACATTAATTTAAAAAAAGCTTGTCCCTTTTATGAATACAGTGTCAAAGTTTTTAGTAGGATGGTTATTTGTGACTAATGTTAGCCTTTCTATAACAAGCCATGCTCTTGGTACATGAACAAAATAGCCAACTAATGGAATAATGGTTTACTAATGTAAGAATCCATTTATTTATAAATACCTGATTTTAGTTGGAAAATTAATTAGTTGTACTGCATAACAGATGCAGAAAGATGAAGGTCTTATTAAGGACTGATGAGAAAGGAATTTAATGACTGTTTTAGTTTACTATTTTTCTTGTGTAGCTGCATCAAAGTATGGCAATATTCTTTTGCAAGTGCTGCATAATTGTAAAAGACAAAAATCAAAACAAAGCCACTCCAAATACCTTTCTCCTTAAAGCAAAAACAAACAAAAAGTGCAGGGAAGGATATTTTTAAAACTGTACTTTGAATATCATGCCTTAGACACAACCTTGAAAACTGCTTTTTTACAGCATTCTTGCGTAGTGACTTGCTGTTCTTAAATTTCTTAAACCAAAAAATGAAGTTTTTTAGATGATCACTGTTTTTTGTGAGGCTACCACTGTTTGTCTAGAAGTTACTTTCATTGTATGGTTTCACAGCATTTTGCAGAGAAAAGGAAAACCAAAAGTAAAAAAATGTTTTTCACCTTTCTAAACTTATCACGTAGATTGAAAATCAGTAATCTCACAGGTAGTGTGTTTTACTGAAAGCTGTAACTTACGTTGACAGAAATACTTGCTCACAGAAATGCCACTTCCATTTTATATGGTTTAAATGTTTAAGGATTTTATGCCATTAATCTTTCTCTAAGTTAGAGTGGATGAGCTTCATTAATTTCTCACTGTAAGGTGTGAGAACTAGTCCAGATGGTTTTCTCTGGATGGGAAGCCACAGCTCTTAGAAGAAAACTAGCAAGGAAGAAGTTTCAGCTTGTGGTATTTTCTTTGTCAAGATGCATAAAGAACACCTGAATGGTATTTTGTTGTTTGTAAACTTCAATGTTTCGCAGGGGAGTGTAACATTAGAAATTCAGGTCTTGCTTCCCATTCTTTGCTTAAAAGATACTATGAATGACTGGAAAATGACAAGGATTAAGACTTCAAAGATAACAGAAGTGTATCTCCACTGAAGCGGAACCACAGTAAGCTACCAACAGACAGAAAGAGCCTCTATCACACAATACTTCGTACAAATTCAGCTATGTTGGATTGAATCTAATCAACTGTTCCAATTTTCCTGTATAGAGACAGCCTGAGAAGCACTTACGAGCGAGTACCTTTGGTAGTGACTCAGCGTCTCCTAAGTGGTGAATAAAAGCATGTGTCTATTTCCATATTCTCTGAATTGGGGAAAAAATAACTTTTATTTATGCATCATAACAACATCAAGAGGACAAAACTGAATTGTTTTTCTTTTGAAGGTCACTTGTAACATTGATGCAACAATAAACATTGATGTTAACCTTTCACATTACTTATGCATCAAAATTAAGCACAAAATACGGGCAAACACTACGGAAGAACTTCACTTCTCAAGACATCTGCCATTTTCCTCATTGTCTGAGCATTTTGTAAAAACTACTGTTTCAGTTGAGGGAGCAGTAATCCCATATATGTAATTAATTTTAAAATCAATACAGCAGAAATCAGCCTTTATACCTTCAGCAAAGATACCAGTTAGAACATCTGATCTGTTAGTTGTTTTTTTCTAAAAAAGAATTTGTATTTTTTTAAAGATACATTTTTAGCTTCAAATATTTAACTTCATTATGAGATGAACAGACTACAAATTGTTGTTTCCATTTATAATATCATAAAAACATTTGAAAAGTATGTTGTGTATGTATGTGGTGTTTGTAGGGAACAGTTTGTACCCAGTTAATAGTTTAATACTGACATATGTTGTTCTCTGCCTGTCCTGGTTTTGGACACTGCCATAAGAAGATTCCGTGTAATCCTTGTTTCTATCTGGTATATGCAGATGCTGATCCAGCAACATCTCCTGAAGTAAGAGGCAGAACCTGAATGGAAACAAATACTCCATCACCTTCACCATGATTCCAGTGGTATTTAATAGCTCTTTAAATGTACATAACTTCACTTTTGGAAATTTCTGAGTTTGGGATGCTTAATGTGCAAACTAAGGTGGTTTGTTTGGTTGTTTTTTTTTTTAACATAGTGAACACTCCTTGTTTGTGTATGTGCAGAGACTAGAGTTTGCCAGCCAATCCATAAATGACCAAGAGTGTTTCAGTGGATGAATAGTCCATCTCCAATTAAAAAAACCCAACATTTTTGTGACTGGTACTGATTGCTCTTGAGGGGTGAGAAACTAAACAAGTGTGACAATTATATTCGACTAAGTCAAATGCGATAGCATAGTGCAGCTCACTGTGGGCCTTCCCAGCTGTCACCGGAATGCTACACATCCCAAGTTAGCAGAGCCATGACCGGCAGAGAGCAAAGGACACCACGGCTTTCAAGACCCGTATTTTGTGGGGAAGAACTAATTTTGACAATTGTGATACAGTTTTGCATCTTCACTTATTCTAGCTACCTTTGAGAGCTTGGCCAGAGAATCAACAGTAAGATCATCTGCCTTCTAGCAGTCATCACTAGAGATTGGAGAGATTTTGTGCAAAATTGATTTCAAGATTTAAATTTGTAGTTTCAGATCAGCACTTGATATACAACTCTGTTGTGTAGTGATGTAAACCATACTCCTTTACTTTCCAGATGTCAAATGTTCCCTTCTTCAAAATATGCATATTATGAACTTTTGGACATTTTTATATTTTTACATAAGAAGGTATTTACAGAGACTGTATGTTCATCATCCACTTGAAATTGTCTTATACTAAGGGCAAAGCTAAATAACATGACAGTTATTTGTTAGGCAATGTCAGACTGGGTGAATTTTGACTGAAGCTGCAAGAAGGCAGATAGTACCCACTGTGTATTTTCAGGAAAAAAGTATCTCATTTCAGTATACAGAAATTCACATTATACAGACACAATTTCAGTACAATTAATTTCTGTAAATTACGACAAAACACATTCAATATTTCTCAGTCTTTAGAAGATGAGTTATAAAATGCTAAATGCAATACCAGAAATCAAGCATCTATGGAATATGCACAAAGACAAGGTAGATGTTTGGAACCGCAGCACGCTAAATGGGAAGGAAAAACAGATTTTAGATAGAGATACTTAAAAATATGCAATAACTTGGAGGTAAAGGAGTATTTCTCATCGGTAGGAAATTCAGTCCTCTGCTTCAAATTAGGCAAAACGAGGACTTCAGTCTCCCAGGTGAGTATCGTACCTGTTGGATTTTTTTTTTAGGTCTGTCTGAGCAGGAGGACAGAGCTCTTCCTTGCTCCCAAGCGTGTGTGTGAAGTGTCCTCGCTGATCAAGACAGCATCTGGATGCACCCCACCATCTGTATCTTGTCTTGAAAAGAAACCCAGGCCTATGACTGGGGAGAAGGAGCTCCTGCATGATGTGAAGATCTCTTTTTTTGGAGTCTGGAACTACAGAAAGTAACGGACCCTAGTTTGGATACAGCGTCTGCCTCCCCCCACCCTTCCTTTTTTAAATGAGCAGATTCCAGCAATCCAATAGCTTGAGAAGCCCAAGTTGATTGACATGCCTAACTGACAGTGTGAGCAGGGTTTGGTCATTTTACATGAGATTATTCAGGACTTCTAACTCGCAGTGCTGGCTTCTTGACTCAGCTCCGAGGCATCGTGTGCTGAACTTGAGCTCTCCAGTGCTTTGTGGATCACACTGACTTCCAGTGGGCAGCAAGGCATCTAAAGCAGGCTCCCAGTCGTTAGCTGGAATTCCCTGGACATAGCTACACATGGAACACAGCTCTGCAACATGAGTTTTGTTGACTCTCTGTATTGTCTGTTTACATGCAGTAAAGCCACTGAAGACAGAAGACGCTGCCTATGTACAGTTGCCACTGCCCACCCTTTGTGCACACTGGTTGTGTCTGGGATTTCTGGATATTGCACAACTTGGACAGAGTCAGTCTGGTGTCCAGCATCACAGTCAAATGTTTCAAGTTCCCAAATTCCACGTGTAGCACCTTTCTGGGTGCAGAAAGGGTATGCATTTGGGGAAACCCAGGAAGGATAGTATTTCCAACCTAAAATGAGGACTGCAGTTCCTAAGACCCTTTGTGGGTTCAGCCTGCCATGGTTAAGATTTCAGCGCTGAAGTTGAAATCATTATGGAAACAGTATAATAAATAGTCCTCAGTTTGCAGAAAGCAGCATCATTAGTTAAGTGTATCTTTTCATGTAGTCTCTAAGCTATTTAACTCATTCCAAGGCAGAGAGCTTTGCATCACAGACCTGCTATCATTTGTGATGTGTATCATTACAATCAGTAATGATTGGTAGTGCAGTGAATATGTACATATCATAAAGGTTTTGTAACCCTTTAATCCCCTGTTAAAAATTCACTAATTGCTTAATCTGCTCAGTCTGTAATGACTGCCTCCTTAGTAGCATTTTTGTATTTTTGGTCTCCTTAGGGAAAGCAGGTGCTGCTGGTACTAAGTGTTTTTGTCCACAAGAAATCATCCCAGAAACCCTGTTTATGAAAGTAATATCTGGAATTGGGGGGTGAGGATTCACATTCAGTGGTGGAAGAAAACCTGGTCTTGTCTGAGCAATATGATCCCACAATAAGGCTCCTGAACCATGTCTTTCTAGAAAAGCTTGATTTCTGCTGCTCAGAGTAACAGGAGGCATGTTCTCCAGTACTTCTCTAGAACTTGGTAACAAAGAGTGAGATGGAGAAAGAATCTTTTTCTTTCCTATCACTGACTTACTGTCTTCTGCAGCAGCAGGACTTAGACTAGTAGTTAACTGAGAATCAGAACTGTAGTGATTTGCTCCTAGATTTCTTTTCTGTATAATACTGCTGAGATTTGAAATAAAGCTGATTTGTCCTGAACTGGCATCCTTACCCATAGGAATCCCACTGGGGTTGTGTTTCTCTTCAACATAAGGAGTCTCAGAGTTTATTTCATCATATGATAATTTCCTTGATCCAGTTTGATCAAAGGTTTTCAATAAATGAGCGGTGTCTTTTATGTCAATACTTTGGTGCCTGGTGATGAATCTCTTTGATAAGGCAAGGCCATTGATTTTAAAAGAGAGCTCTTCTTCTGGAGTAATATCCTGAAGTTCTTGTAAAGAGGCAATTTTATTCTGGTGAAACAGTGTCGGAGAGCTCTTTATCCAAGGCTCAGACTGTAGCCGCTCCACTTGTGCCAGCCTGGACCCTACTTTCGTTGAGCTGGATTTTCTCGTCAGTGAAACTGTTTGAGATGAGTTGTCCACACTTTGTGGATGATCCAGCTCTTTAAAGCTGAATAGTGCTTTTTCAGTTTCATTTGAACTTGAAAGTGGGGATGGGGCCGTTTTCAGTTGTATTTCCGATGGGGAAGTGCAAGCAGTTGGGGAATGGCATTGCTCCAGGTCTGCAGGAGGCACATTGAGGTACTGCTTCGTTTTCTGCCTTCCTGAGAGGGACTTGTCCGTTGTGATGATGATGACTTCTTTTCCTCGTGCCCTGCAGGCATTAAGAAGAACCTTCAGAGTCTCTTTGTCTTCAGAGTTTATTGCATACACAAGTGCAGAGCAATTGGAGTGATCTTGCAGGCTTGGGTCAGCTCCACTTTTCAGTAGCAGAGATACCACTTCAGGGCCTGCTTTTTCCAAACAAGCGTGCATCAAGGCCGTCTTTCCAGATTTGTCCTGTATGTTCGGATCAGCCTTGTTTTCCAGTAGGTATTTAACCATCTTTGCCTTGCTGACACTCTGGGAGTCCACATGTTTTGTCCTACAAGCAATCATTAAAGGGGTTTCACCTCTGTCATTGCTCTCGTTGATGTAGGCGCCACCCTCTAGTAACAGTCTGGTGAGGCGAAGGCGGCTTTGATAGACGGCTCTTATCAGGGAATTTCCCTCTGCTGGCAACTCCACCGTTTCGGTCATCACACTTGTCTCACTTACACCTTCCTAGTGGCTGGAAAGAACACCTGGTTTTCAGAGAAAGCAAAGAAGCCCCCCAGAAAAAAGAAAATAGAAAAAAAGGAAAAAGAAAAAAGAGGATTTAACTGTTCAAATTGCTCCTGTAAACACCCCTGTACTTCGTGAAAAGAGTACGAAGATAAGGAGAGGGGAAAAAAAAAAGGTATTCCCACCTCCTAGACTTCAGGAAATGCATTAAAAACTTAAAATAGTATTTGGATATAACATTTATAGATGCTTAAAGCATGGCTGTCACCTTTTTTTTTGACTGTTCTCCCTTTTGTCACACTCTGCCAAATAAGCTGCAAAAAAAGTTTAATTCTCCACACTCTAGTGGCTTTATACTGACTACACCCAAGTGGCTGTGCTACCATTGTACCACTCCTGATTTTCATCAGTGCAAGAAGCAAGAACTGAATGAATCCTGCAGCATTTTTTTCATTGATGTGAGATAAATGTGAGATAGTGTCACATTCACTTATTCTTTCTCATAAAATGACAATGCTAAATATCTAGAAATTAATGAGAAAAAGAAAGTTCATGGGTCTTAATAAATAAGAAAAGCAAGCATAGTAAAATATTTTTTATCTAAGAAGAAACTTAAATGGCTTGAAAACAAATATTAATGTATTTTATAAAAGTAATTACATTTGTGGAAGTACACTACGTTCCTTACGCTGCTTTGAAAACATACTAGTCTGAGTGAAACAGCATAAACAAAGTGATGCACTGTCTGTCCCACTCACCGTGGGGATCTGTGGGCCGAGAGGAGTTCTGTACCTGGGCAGACACTATCAGCTCTAAAACAAAAGAAACATTTGGTAGCATCAAAGAAAATCTGGAGGTTTCACACAAAAAAATTAAGAGCTTAATGTGGTATAAATAACAAAAGGTCTTGTATGAATTTATACCTTCATACATGCAACTAATACAATTAAATTACTTTTATGTGCTTGCTTACCCATGTGTAGGGAAAATCTTTAGAGGGGGAAAAAAAAATCGATATTTAAAAGTTGGCAGAGCAATGTAATTCCAAGACAAGATTAGACATGGATATGAAAATTACATTTTTTTATTTACAGTGTATTTCCAGAGAAATAAAAATGTTTCATTAGTTTAACTGCAAAGGAAATTAACAGAGACTCATTTTTATTTACCATTGAAAGCACCAGTAATGTTCTGGTGAATAACTGAAGAGCAGTAATTTCATTCTGTTTTTCTTTGATATTGGAGTTTTACTTTGAATTCCAAAATCAAAGGATGATATCAATATAGTTTGTTCCGGAAGTCCAACAAGCAAACAAAAAGTCAGTTGAAGTACACATGACGTTTTACCACAGATTTCCTCCCCCCTGTTTATTTCACTCCATAGCATCATGCTCTGCAGCTATAGGTGCTTTTGCTAAGCAGTGACATTCAGTGGCTTATCAGTCACAATGAGAACAGTTAGCTAGGGGGCTTCATACTTGCAATGTGTTAATTAAGTGTTTAACTATTATTCAATATAGCCATTGTTTGGTGACACCATGTAATAATGGTCACACGTAGCATGTGTTTGGGTAAGATACCTCACAATATCTGGTATGTCAGGGAGAAAAAGAGACAAATGCATGAGATGAACCAGTTCACCTTTGGTAGCATTTATTTCTGGGCTTATGGCCCTCACAGAGACTGTTCATCGTGTAAGTATGACTGCAGTCCTGTTCTGAGCAATTAAGGAGGATGAAAGAGGGCCAGAACTTCTCTGTCCATCCTCCTGAGAGTAAACATCCCACTTCTGATCACTGCTGAGAACAGGGGCACCACTGTGGTACTATCATCTTCTTCTGACCGGTTGTTGGGTTTTTTTGCCTCTGTCTTGATAAAATATTTTTAAAAAGTAATTGCATTGAAATGACTTTAAGGATGCATTCCATTATACTGAAAGTGCATGATTCAGTAGTGTCTATCTCAGCTTTCATTGGCGTGCATATCATTATTATGAAATGCATATTTTTGACAAGTAATATATTCAAGATGATTATCAAGTCTTTTATAAAAGTATCCAATTAATTTGTGCACTTAGGTTTCCAGAAACAAACTAAAGAGAAATATCTTTTAGATAGTACACATACTGGAATTTATTGTGTTTTCCCTTGTTTTTGACCTACCTGGAAGTCATCGGTGATTTTACCTTTCTTTCACACTTATCTAAAGCTCTTTTGATACTTAACTGCTTGCTTTACTTAAGTGATGGCAGATAGCACTTCTTACACAAGTCTTTTCATCTGTAGAAATACCTTTTATGGCCACAAGAACATTAAATATTAAACAGGCACAGAAAGAGAATAATGCTACTTGAAGTCACACAGCAGGTCAATGCTAAAAATGAGACTGTTTTTCTGACATCTGATCAAATGCCTCCAATTGCTTAAATTCACTGTCTCCATAGACTTTACCAGGACTGTTAATGTGAGTGAGGGTAGAGGAGAGCTAGCCTAAGCCAATAGTTGAAGTTTGAAAGTTTGGAGTAGATTGTGTTGCCAGGATGTTGTATGAACCTGGCCTGGAGAAAGCCCAAGACGTTTTTGTGCAGGCAGGTCAGCAGTTCCAGCGTGCCTGAGATCTCACCGGGGCTTGTAGGTACTAATAAATTTCATTTCAGAAACCCAACTAATCATTATATATGCAGGCTGGGATGGTCACGTCTGCAAAGCAGGCTGGCTAATCCCTGAAAGAAGGAGCACAGGCGCCAGTGCTGCTAAGATCCAGCCACGTTATTTATAGGTTGATCTGCACTTTGCACTGCAAAGGATAAGGGGGCAGCGCAGGGGCAAAGGCAAGTGGAGAAAGAAATATAAAATGGGGAATAAAAATCCATAAATACTTCAGAATCAGGTACTATATGATTAAAAGGAAGTGTTACGGATTTGCAACTGGAACAATATAATGCGGAATACATTGCTGAATGCTAGATGAAGATAACTAGGATTTCATCTGGAGAATGTGCTAATTACAGGAGAATGTGCGTGGGGCTGCGTCATCCTAAAACTGCCACTGTGGGACCAGAGTGCAGCTGGGCTTCTGTGAGACCCACACTGACACTGGCTCAGTGGAAATACACGTGCCACGCCTGGACTGGGTACAACCTGCTCCAAAAAAACCACAGCTAGCTATTTTGAAGTGAAAGACCACAGTTCAAGCAGATTCCCTAAAAGAGTAGTTTATTTGATAATTCATCACAGATTGATGCTGAACAGATTTGGATCATAAAACATTTCTAAATCTGATTAACTGCGATGGCAGAACCACTACATGCGTTACTGTGATGTCAGGGCTGACACAGCTGCTTTTCAGCTGTGGAGGTAAACTTGTGCCAAGATAGCAGTTTAAGGAATGAGGAACTATGCAACCTAGTGTGTGACACTGAATCATGAACTGATCTTTCAGATCATCCACAAATTTCTGGTGTTCTGGTACAAATAATATTCCTGGAACACTCTTTCTGTCATTTTATTTTCAAAAAGCAATGTTGTCCTGGAAAGTGCTCTGAGATGAAGTAGCACAAAGCACCTCGGAGTATGAAAATCAATTTTTGAAGCCGATGATGATTTGTTTCCAAGAAGTAGATAACCGCTGCTGTGGATTTCTGCTGGGTCCTATCCTGAGGTCAGGCTAGCAAATGTAAGAGTGATAACCCGGAGTCCTATTCTGACACAGGTCCTGCTGCCATCGTAGTCGGAAAAGCCACTAAAACTTAAAAGTTTTAGCACTTCTTCCTCCAACCCTTGCTTCTTGATTTGTAAATAGCATTTAATTACTAGGAAAAACTCTCACAGTGTTTTGTTACATCTAACAGTGTAAATAATCACAGAAGTAAGGGGGAAAAAGCTCATCAATGTTATAATGTATAAACAAATGTAAACATAACCAACATTTTCACTACGCAAAGGAGTGCTATGAATAAACGTTCTTGCAAGGTATTCTTTGCTTTTTCAATGTGAAAGCCAAATTTTCTGCCCTCTGTGCCTCAGCACTCTCGGAGTTACACAAACAAGCTTTCACAGTAGTGTTTAGAGAGTCTAGAATCATTCCAGTAAAATTAAGTCATTGATTCTCATCTCTGAAAAAAGATGTGCTTACACACTTAAAGAGCATAAGCCTTTAAATATTTTTGTGATTCTTCATATCCATGTTAACCCCGAAAATTCTCTCAGTCAGTATAACAAGAACTCTGATTTCCTACACTGTCGTAAACACGTTGAAATCTACCACATACGAGAGCAACTTTTGATTAAAAAATTACCATTCTAACACAGCCAAAACTACATCACCACCACCACCCCACCACCCCCCAGGGCTGTCAGAATCAAGTCCAGTTTTGGAAACCTAGCCTGTAAAGTGCAACTTTACAGCGCGAAGCATCTGTCTCTTCAGCCTTGCTGTTTTCCAGGGTTAACTGCAGGACGGTCAGGGTCTGTACGTTTCTCACCCGTCTTCTCACTTAGGATGTCCCACGTTTGTACTTCTGAGGAAAGTTTGGAGAGGTCCAGCCAGCTCATTAAGTACCTTTTCCCTGTCACAGCATTTATCATCTTTCCAAGTACTCTTTCTCATTTGGAGGTGTTTCCTATGGTAACGACTGCCAGAAAGTGGTTGGAGCATGGTGGAGAGCGCTAGGAGAGGAAAGTTTTCACTGGGGCTCTACATTAAGGTCAATGTTGTTGCTCACTCCTGTTTCACAGCATCCTGACTTGTAACCTAACAGCTATAAAGTTTTTCCTGAGGGAGATCTGGAAAAAACAGGGACAGGCAACTTCTCTACAGAGAACACACCTGAAAAATATAAACGCAGGCTAGAACAGTAAGCATGTTAAAGGCTTTTCCCTTAAAAATTCACCAAGAAGGAAGGGACCGGTGTTTGAACTACGCAGTGCCTGACGGAATCGCTTTGCAAGACAAACATCCCGCGTACAGACCTTCAGTCACCGACCTGAACCCTTCCCTAGCATTCTGGCCACCCTGACGTGCTACAAAACGTTAAAAAAACGGCGCCATCCCCTTCGTGCGGGGAAAGGCGAAGGCCAGGCGACACCGCGCCGGGCAGAGGCGTCAGGGGGAGGGCGAGGGGAGCGTTTTTACCTGTCGCCGTCGGGCAGCGGCTCCTCCTCCCCCATCACGGCCCGCCGGGCGGGAAGGGACGCACCTGCAGCTCCTCGGGCAGCTCTCGGCGAGGGGGGCGGTCTGCCAGCCCGCACGGCATTCCCGCGCCGCGCCAAGAATCACCCCCGCCACCAGGCACACCGGCAGAGCGTGGAAGTTCAGCCCGCGCCGCCCGCTGTCCTGCTTTCGGCAACACCCCCCCGCCCCGGCCGATCCGCCCAGGAGGCACCGGCGCGGCCGCGGGAGCGCGCACCCGGAGGGTAGACGGCGAGGAGGAGCGGGCTCCGCGGCAGCCTCCCTCCCGCCACAAGCGGCGCTGAGGGGAAGCGCGGAGCGGCCGCCGCCCCAGGCTCACCTGCGGGGCGGGGCGGGGCGGGGCCTCCCCGCCGGGGCTGAGCGCAGGCGGTGCTGCCGCCGGCCCCGCCCGGGCTCCGGCCGGCCCGCGGGGGCGGAGCGGGCAGCGCGGCGGCGCCCCTCAGCGCCGGCGGCCGGCGGAGCGGGGAGGGGGGTGGCGGCGGCGGCGGCGGGTGGGAGCGGAGCAGAGCAGAGCGGAGCGGAGGTGGGTGGCCGCCACCCCCGCTCCCCCTCACTACCTCCTCACGCCCACCCCCTCGCCAACCGCCACACCCCCTCACACTCCCCTCAAAGCCCTCGCAGCCACCCCCACACCCCTTCACACCCCCCCAACCGCCGCCTCGCACCCCCTCAAGCCCAGTCCTACACTCCCCTCACACCCCCAACCCCCCCTTCACACCCACTCCCACACCCCCTAACACCCCCTTATGCCCACACCCGCTCCCCCTCACCCCCCCTCAAACGCACCCCCCCTCACACCCATACACCCCACACACTTACACACCCTTACACCCACCCACCACCTCACTCTCTCCCACACCCTCACACCTCCTTACCCTCCCCACACCCACATTCACTCACACCTGTCTCACCTGCTCACATCTTCCCACAGCTTCACACCCCCACACCCTTACACATCCTCACACCCCATCACCTCCACAACCCCTCGTCCACCCCACCCCTACACATCCCCTATGCCCACACCCTCTCCCCTCTCACACCCCCATACCCTCACACCTGTACACACCCCCATCCCACAGCACCTCCAGTCATTTCCCTCCTGGTGATGACCCTTCTTCAACAACCTCACTGCTTCCTGCCACCCTGGGGCACGAATTTAACAGTGTTAATAGGAATTAGAGGAAGGTGAGCCCAAAGAGATGCTTCCTTCAGGTGTACCCAAGTTTTACTCTGCAATAATCCTCGGCTGTTTTGGGTGGCAAAACTGCCAAAAGGCAAAAAAAGGATTTGGGTCCTATCTGCTTGTAGGAGGACTAAGAGGTCCCAGTTCTCTCACAAGACTTCTTTGTTATTAAACAATCCTAAATCCATCCAGCTGGTTAAATTTTTTATTATGAGTTTTTTTCTTCTGCAGGACTACTCATGGACCCTGTTGGAGATGAAGGCCCCTATGTCAATGTGGGATTACCTGATGTCATGGATTGTCTCTCTGCTGCTTGCTCCATGCCAGAAGCAATCTGGTCAAAGCCTGCCAGGAAAGACCTTTTCTTCTTTCTTGATACTTGACATTGCCCACCACCAAAGAACCTGGCAGCAAGTAAGTCCCAGTTCCTGGGATTTTCTTGTGTGGCAGGCACGTGAAAAGTTCATCTGCAACACCGCTTTAACGCAACATCACTTTATACGGATTTGTTTCCTGAGAAGTAGGTTACGTTATGTTTTCGAGTGGCTTGGAATCAGCCTCAGCACCCAATAAGCTTCAATAAGAAAAATTAATTCCAACAAAGCCAAGGTGTAGGCTCTTGACCGTAAAATTGGAAAAAATTTGCAAAGTAAAAAATTCCTGTCAAATAGTAGAATCAATCTCTTCTCACAGCTGCCATGTAGTATTTCTCTGAGGTTATCTTAGCTCCTTGGGTCCCATTTTTCTAAGCTTATTGTCTCATAGGACTTCTGTTCCTACTGGGCGCTTTCAGGTTACTACTAAGATCCTATGAAATTTTGAAGCATGGTAGAAGCTGCTTCTTGATTTTCATGCAAGTTTAGGACACCTTCAGAGAATTGCAGAATGGTTGAGGTTGGAAGTGACCACTGGAGGTCATCTGGTCCAACCTCCCCCCTACCCGATCAACCAGGGTCACCTAGAGCCACTTGCCCAGGACCATGTCCAGACATTCTTTTAATGTCTGCAAGGATGGAGACTCCACAACCTCTCTGGGCAATCCGTGCCAGTGCTTGGTCACCCTCACAGTGAAAAAGTGTTTTGCAATGTTCAGAGGGAATCTCTTGTTTCAATTTGTGCCCATTGCCTCTTGTCCTGTCACTGAGCAGTACTAGAAAGAGCCTGGCTCTTGTCTGCTTTGCACCCTCCTTTCAGATATTTGTATACATTGATAAGATCCCCCTGAGCCTTCTCTTCTCCAGGCTAATCAGCAGCAGCTGTCTCAGCCTTTCCTCATAGGAGAGATGCTCCAGTCCCTTCGTCACCTTCACGGCCCTTTGCTGGACTCTCTCCAGTATTTCCATGTCTCTCTTGTACCGGGGAGGCCAGAACTGGACACGGTACTCCAGGTGCGGCCTCTCCAGTGCAGAGCAGAGCGGAAGGATCACCTCCCTTGACCTGCTGGCAATACTTTGCCTAATGCAGCCCAGGATACTGTTAACCTTCTTTGTGGCAAGGGCGCATCGCTGGCTCATGTTCATCTTGGTATCCACCAGGACACCCAGGTCCTTTTCTGCAAAGCTGCTTTCCAGCTGGGTGGCCCCAGCATGTCCTGGTGCCTGGGGTTGTTCCTCCTCAGATGCAGGACTTGGCACTTCCCCTTGTTGAACTGTTGAGGTTCCTGTCAGCCCATTCTCCAGCCTGTCCAGGTGGCTGCAAGACCCTCTGGTGTTTCAGCAGTCCTTCCAGTTTTATGTCATCAGCAAACTTCCCGAGGGTACTCTCTGCTCCATCATCCAAACCATTAATGAAGAAGTTAAACAGGACTGGACCCAGTATTGGCCCCTGGGCTACACCGCTCATTACTGACCTCCAACTACACTTCATGCCACTGATCACCACCCTCTAGGCCTGGTCGTTTAGCCAGTTTTCAGCCCACCTTACTGTCTGCTTATCCAGCCCATACGTCAACAGCTTCTCTACGAGGATCTTCTGGGAGACAGTGTCAAAGGCCCTGCTGAAGTCCAGGTAGACAATATCCACTGCTCTCCCCTCACCTACCAAGCCAGTCATTTCATTGCAGAAGGTCATCAGGTTCGTCAAGCCAACTGACTTGGTTGACTTCACCATGACTTGGTGAAGCCATGCTGACTACTCCCAATCACCTTACTGTGCGGTAGTCTTGTTTAGCTGCTTGGTGCCTCTAACGGGGCTTGAGGAGTATCCTTAAGCACACCTGTGAATGACAGGACTTCCTGCTGATATCCCCGATATTCCAAGGATATTTTCTTGGAATGCTGATTCCCACAAAAGCACGCTGTAACAGTTCTACACCACATTTTGCCGAAGTTTTGACTGCCTTTTGTCATGCTAACTTTTTGTGGTGGCAGTGCGTGGACGATACAGTAGATAGACATGGGACCTGCCACAACTGTCTCATCTCCCTTGCAAACACTGTTAATTGTGGCGGCTGTAGTGCTGTTACTGTGCAAGGTCCTGTACTAATCTATTTAAAAAGGCACCTGCTGCCTCAAAGATGTTGTTGCCTCAGCATATAATAAAAGACAACAGGTGAACGCAGCAGACGAATAGGGGAGGTGAGGGCAAAGTAACAGCAAAACAATCCATCATGCTCAGTATAACAAGTAGCAGTCACAGGGCACCAGCATCCTTGATGCTGTGAAGGGCTTTTTTTAGGCATCACAGGACAGAGAAGTTTCCAGGAGGAATGTGAAGGAGATTTGTGCCATTCTACTTTTTAAAAGTGTATGACAGGATCAGTTAGATACCGGCATGACTAAGAGCTGGATGAATCGTATGAATAAGCCACTAAGACAAAACAACATCCCAAGGGCAGGTTCTTCAGTTACCTTTTAACCTTGTCTTTCAAAAACTAAGTTGGGAGAATGTCCGCAGCCTTTTTTTTTTCTGCGGTGTGATTCTAATTATCTTTGTTTTCTTTTACTCTCTGCACCTCACCCATATCGTTAATACTCAGTCTTTGCCGAACAGTCTCGGAAAGGCATGTATATTGAACACCCACTCTTCAGGAAGGTTACTGCTCTTCTCAGACCTGTTGTTGTGTGAATTATATAAGATATGGAGGCGGTGTACACTTGTGTATGGTTCATCAATTCTGCTGCTGGAGCATCTTCACTTCTGCGGTTTCTGCAGCTCTTGTGTACACTTTCTCATTCCGCCTTCCGTCCTTCCCTGCATTGTCCTGTTGTGCTTATGATAGCCAACATAAACCTTTAAAAAAAAAAAAAAATGTATCGCACCAGTTCTTAGAAGAGCACTTTTAGGAAGATAATTAGATTTTTTTATAAATGTCACAATATCCTCCCTTTTGGCTACTTCTAATTGGATATAAAAACAACTGTTGGTATCAAGAAGTTAACTTTCATGTTAACAGTGAAGGAGGGTGGAAAACCAGAGTAGGGAATACATCAATGCAATGCAAAGTTTATTCTAAAATACAGAAGATGTTTGCATATGCACATAGCATATAAGTTTATCATACTTCTTGCTATCCCTCTCAGGATCTCTATCAACCCAGCCCTCTCCTGTATTTCACTGACAGTTGGGCTAGCTAGATATCTACCAGGGAGAAGTTTTGTGGTCACAAAATACTGATATTCATTTTAATTGACTAAAACGTTCCTCTGCACTGATTCTTGATAAACTTTTGTCCAAATACAGGCAGGCAGGCAGGCAGTAAAACTAAAGAAGCATACTTAGTTTTCTGGTAGCCAGCTCAACAAGCTGCTGGAAGCTCAGAGCTGGACTGCAGACCTTGAGCCCAGGAGCCTTGCTTTGGGAAGGTGGTTTCAGAGCTGAAACCCCAGGCTTTGCAGCTGGGAGTCTGGGCACACCTGAGAGCCCTGCCTCTCCTGGCGCTGCCAGGATTTCTGAGTGCAATTGACCACAGCAGGGGACGTCCTTGGGGATCCTGGGAATCGACTGAATTAGCTGCTCCATTTTGTTTATGGAAGAAAAAGAATGGAAATATTTTGATTTGATCTGAAACAAAACTGGGTTTGGATTTTGCTTTCCATGGGAAATGGTAAACACTTCGGTTGTCATGTCTGTTTGGTGCTGAGCAGCCTTAGCCTACACTAGCAAAAACTGATTCAAATGAAGAAGGAGCCATGATTGCTTACTATATATAATTATTTATATATTAATGCATTAGTGTGTAAATTGTTGAACATGGTATAATGTAATATAAGTCATTCTATTACTCTTTTATGTGTTGGTGCATAGAATTTTTTTCAAAACTGTGAAAAAAATGGAAAAATACAAAAGCATAATTAATTTGGTTTAGTTGTGGTGACTGAAAAAAAACCCACCCTGAAATTAATATTATTATGTACTAATAATATGGTACCTTAAAAATACATTTTAAAACATTATGTACAGAGCCAGATGTTTACTGTGCTAGAACTGTTTGCTGAGAGGAATGCAACAACACGTTGTAAACAACAGTGTTTCTTAAAAATACTTTTATTAAATGTAACAGGTACAGCTGCTTGCTTGTTTAAAATAATGAAGTGAGATTATGCTAGCGATCTACAGACATTACCAGAGAGGTCTAAAAGAGAAGAGAGGAGACAGAGGCAGTAGGCAGAGTACAGAGAAGTGCTATGTTTTGTTTCAAAAATAATAAGCAAAACCAAACAGAAGAAATTTGGACTCCATTAAGAGTCTCACAAAAAGCCACAGCTCTGCATGCAGTACAAAATCTAGAATAACACTTTATTACTTTATTGGTTTGTTTACTTAGATAGTTTTGATTTTGAGGTATACCTGATATTGTACTGTCTTCGCTAACACACTCTGTTGGGTCGATCACATCAGGTAACAGCGCTGAGACAAGTTTGTTTGACATTTAGTTTGGTATTACCCCTTTGGCTTCAGCGAGGTAATGCCAAAGCTGAGTTTTCTCCTGATTTCTGTCAGGCATGTTTTAATTATCCAGTTATGACATGGAGTCTTCTTTCTGGAACAATATGCTCTTTGAAGTGTTTGGTGTTTTTGCTAATTACTTCAATTAAAAAATTGACTGTGTGTGGGAATTGCTCTTGTGATACTTGCAGGAATAATTACGATTGGTGAGGGAACAGTTGTTCTTCAAACAATTTTAGAGACCATATTGCACTAAAATGTCTCGTTCCATGGACACAACCATTGGCAATGCTGCAAAACACAAGTGCTAGTTTCCCAAGTGTTGTAAATCAGCAGGCTCATGGGATAACTCTGTTTTGCCAGTGTTTTTATTTCCTCCCATGTGAATCACATATTACTAACACAGTATGTGAACATCCATAGTGTTCAGAAAATTGAATATGTTCATAAACGTGTTCAGAAAAATTGAAAATAGATTGTGAAAGAAGTTATTTTAAAATTATTTGACATTATAGTATTAGGCATATCGGTAAAGTAAGAGGGTAGCAAAGCATGCTCTCTGCCATGTAACAAGGACTTAGGTCAATATAGTGATTCCTGATCACAGCACTTGTTTTCTAATTAGGATGAAAAATCACATAATAGTTCAAGACATCAACTGCTACTTCCTCTGCTTACAGGCTTGTTTGAAATTCATATACTAGCGATGGTCAATACCAGATGAATCTCTCATGCTACCGAGAAGAAAAACATACACTCACAGTTTGGTTACAAAGGTTTTTTTGCCTGACAGATTTTTGTATTTTTTGAGCAGGCCAAGCTGTTATTCTGCTGCAACTTGAAGGATATGGATTTCCTTCATATGAGGATAAATAATACACTGAATGCAAGTAATCACTATTTAGATTACAGCAGAAAGTTGTCTGTACCCTTTGTGCACTGTAGTAGTTTCTAAAGGAATCTGAATTACATACCAGAAAAATATATACAGTGAATTGTGCAGTAAACAATGGTGTAATTGCTGTGTGACAGAAGGAAGAGAATCTACATGATTCCATCTGAAAGAGAACCATAATTTGATGGAGGACACTGAAACTCAATACTCTGAAGAAATAAATTTTGTCTGACTGAAACAGCAATATGCACAAAACTACTTAGTGAGTAAAGAAGAACTCCGGAAGAACAGATTGCCTTTTTATGATTAATGACTGAACAAACATGAGAAAAAATTTGATTTAAAATTAATTAGGAAAATTAATTCTTTCTAAACTTAGGTATGTTAAATTGATGAGGTTTTCCACCTAGGACTCTTGATAGGAAGAGATCTAAATTTTAACCTTTCTGAACAAAACCTAAGATGAGGTATAGTGATTAAAACTCCCTTCTTGCCCTCGTGAAAATGAAGCTCTCTTTCAAGCTGATTTCACAAGAAATAATTTTCAGGAGCTTTTTTGCCATGTTTAATAACCTACTGATGCAGCACTGAAAAGTTGAAAAGCTTTTAAAGTGCTCTTTAGTACAACTGCACAAGCTTCAGTGGAATTCAGTAGCCCAATCTATTTTAAGTCATTTACTCTTACATGAGAGGTATATATATAATATTTTTCTCTTTTCTGTTTTTAATTACTGCAACAACGGAAATGGGACGTAGTAACCCAGTGAGATGTTCTGCTCATGATTTAGAGCAGGCATCCTCCAAGCACGTGTTCTGGGGTCTACGAGGTGTGCTCCTCCGTGGAGCATGTCCACAGACAGCTGACATCAAATTATTCCAGGTTTTAAAGCTGCTCACCTAGATCTAGCTGCAGCGAGTGATGACATTACTGCTCCTGCTTGCTCACCACTGTCCATCACCAGGAGTCACTGGCCCCACAGCTGTATCAGTGAGAAAGATTGCTTGAGTTTTTTCTTTTCCTTTCAGGCAAACCCACTTTGTCCAGCTGAAATCACTCGTCACTGGATATTTAAATGAACCCATCTGGCTCTGCTGGAAGTCCATTAGGCATAATCCCTCCAGCCAGCTGAGAAGTGGAGCAGGGATCTCCAGCAAAGGACTGGTAATTTATCAACTAGTACAGCTGTCTGAAATGAGTGTGAGTGTTCCCAGCAGGGTTTTGTGTGAAAAACTGTTGAGTTTGGAGGAAGGATGAACATTAAAAGCATGTTACTTCTAAGGAGCAAACACTCTGTTTTTGTGCAGGCATCCTTCTCAATTAAATCAATGATGCAATTTATAGCCAAAGTGACTTCTATAAAATGGCTTGTTTATTGAAAAAGATTCTGCTTGGTATTAGGAGCTCATTAAACTGAACTGCTGAAGGAAAAGACATTGATTTAGGCTTCCATGAGTAATGGTGTACCATCCATTTCCTGTCCTCTCAAGTTCTGTATTTACTTTTTTTTCTGTCTATTTTTTCATAGCAGACATCATTTAGCAAAATATTTAATTTCATACCTAAATCTTTCCTTAATCAGGCAAATATAGGGCCTGATTTCAGGAAAAACACTTACTACCACTTAATCAGGCATAAGCCCATACTTAAAAGTCTATTTGAAATACCTGCTTCTCTTGTTCAGAACAATTCTCTGAACTTCTGTAAATTTCCAATCCAACAGGACAGCTGAAGATATAAGGGACAGAATTGAGAGGACCATAGCTTGAGGACTGAAGGTGATACACAAATGCTCTAGCCAAGACCATTCAAAGATACGAGCAAAACAAGATTTACATGGCAAGATAATCTACTTTATTAAACCACTCAATTTAATTGGAGATAAACAGGCAAGTTTTGGCATATAAGCCCTTGTTCAAGTCACCTGAAAAAAGTCTTGAGAATGTAACGAGAATAGGACTCTGCCTGAGAGCTTGTCTGTTCTTTTTCCAACGTTAATTATCTAATGAAAGACTTCTTGTACAAATTTTGCTTTGATGATATGTGAAAGGAGACAGAATGATCTGCAGACAGAAAACAGCAGAAAGAATAACCCAGGATCACCCCAGAGCCAGCAGAAAGCGAGTCTTTAGAATTGAAGACCAAGAAAAATCAGCAGGTTTCCCATATGCAGTCCCAGAAGTGTATGCTGTCCACCAAGGGAAGCAGGAGATCATCAGCCTAGGCACAATGCTAACCCTTGGGCTACTGGATGCTCTGGGATGGGACTCTTGCTTTCAGATGTAGTGCAGGCACTTCAGGATAGGAATCGTAGCTGAGGATTTCTGCGTAGCTGACAAAGGCAGTCACGCAGGCATCCAAATCCTGAAAATCCTTCACTAATGAAATTCTTTGTCACAGCATCTTCCAAGTGCTAAACCCCGCAGCAGTTTGAAAGTGTTTCCTTAGTAATTATAGTTACAGGGCAAACTAACACAAGAAACCATGTAATCCTTCTAGGAAACATCAATTTCCTCTTCTCACCAATCTTTCCCCATTTCCACTTTTTTGTTCCTGGACCTGCCTCTTCAGAAGATTTTTGTGATTTTTTTGGTCAGGCTGCCCTGACTTGGTAGGCTTCATTCCTATAGCCCTCCTGGGGAAGCAGAGACAGTTAATGTGCAACTGAATAATGAGGGAAGTATCTCCTAGTTTCATACTTAACCAAGCTTTGTCACCCCATTTTCTGCGCTGATTAACAAACAATCCTTCCCACAGCTTCTCCCCTCTCCAAATCAGCTGCTGCCTGCTCATATCTTCCTCTTCTGTTAGCATAGCTTTTAAACTACTCAGAATTAGTTGGGGTTTAGATTTAAGCCTTTGGCAAATTAGCTGTAGTCTCATGAAGAAAACACGGTTGTCTGGTCCCAATTAAGACCTCATGTCAAGCGCTCCTGATGCTCTCCTCAGATAACATGCATAAGCTAATCACTGTCATTTTCCCCTTCCTGTTTTCCTCCCGGTGTTCTGTATATAGACTAATAATATTCTGTTTGCTAAATTAGGAAACTTGTATTATTTAGAGTGTACCTTTCTTCTGCATGGATTGCTCTCCACGACAGAGACTTGTTGTTGGAATGTTCCCAGTTCCGTCCTTGAATACACCGCGGCCGTAACACTACTGGTGAGCTACTGAAAACATCAGCTTTCTACTGCCAAATGGAAATTGCTGTCTACTGTCAGATAAGAGATATAATGAGCAATAGACAAGCAACAGGAACATTAATGGTTTGTTTTTCACCTCTTATGCAGACCCTCTGGTTTAGCTATCCTGTTAAAACTAGTATTATCCTTAAAAATTAAATTTTTAATCTGTTTAGAACACTTTGTTCTTGGGAAAGCATGAATGAGGGGGATTAAATTATATCTGTACTATACTTTTCTTGGTGATTGGTAATTATATTGTCACTCATGATGTTATTCATTGCACTTAGCTGCATGCAACTGGGGAAAAACATGACATTTCCCCCTGTACTAGACATAATGAGAATCTATGGCTTTTCACAGAATCATACATCAGTGAGGTACGGGAGTAAACAAAACGTGGGAAAGCTGTATTTGGAACAAAGGATTTTTTTCTTCAAGCCATAGTATAAAATATTTATATTTCCCTTGGGAAATACAAATGGGGAGGTAACAGGTGCAATGCCCTATTTAGGTGAACAGCACACACTTATTTTGTATCTGTTGCTTTTTCAACCAACCTGTCACCTAGCGAAGCATTGGTTTTGAAAAAGGCCCCATACAAAATCCAGCTAGTAACTCTGGCCTTTAGAAGAAGAGAGCACCCATTTTTCTGGTCTCAGTTTTTGGATGAACAATTTGAGGTATCTCTAAAAGGGCACAGATTTTAAAAAAATGTGCAAAGTAACCATTCTCTGGAAATAATACACCTGTCAGCAGTCTTTCTATGTGCTTCCTGCACACATGGACTTACACCCTTCTGCCTGTCCATCTTCTTGAAACGGTAAGCATCTAATCTTTTAGTGCTTGGTATGTCTGTCGTTAGGATGAACATACTTCTTTTGGACCCAACTTCACTGCAATCAAATGCATGTTCCCAATTCTGATTGAAAAGCTCTGATGCAAAAGGTGCTGTCCAAATGCTTTTACTAAAACAAAACCCAAAACAAACAAAAAAGCATCTTTTTGGCTGAGTGGCATACTGAAGAAACTGCATCATTAATATGTTCTGAAAACTTTTAAGTAGGAAACTGCTGTGTTATTTCAAAAGTTCTCATTTCCACGAATCACAAATTGACTTAATCTGTTGTAGAATTTGACAAATGAACATAGCTAAATCTGGAGAGGACTAAGTCAGTCCACAAAGAGTCAGAGTAACTATTTATGTTCCCAGTAGGCTTGTTTGCATCCAAGTTAAAGTTCTTTGCAACCAAAGTGGTTCTACAAAACATTCTGGCCTCCGTGAACCGTATCTCCTGCAATGTACACTTAGGCAGAAATTTTCTAACGTATGTTCGCATCAGTATCACAGTGTAATCCAACATCGCGTGAAGCCTTTGCTTCCACTTTTAATAAATGTCAGCTGCCATAAACCACAGTACTCTGCAGACTAGCTGTGCAGAGCTTTCAACAATGACCTGTTTTTTGATACTAACTGGTACATATTAAACGCTTTTGGGAGGTTATTTTCTCTTGTCAGGGTCACTGTGACTTTTATTTTTAAAAAACCCCAACATCCCAGTGGTAACAGTCTTTTTCCTTCCCTTTCACAATATCTGGGCAAATTAAAACTCAGGAGACTTTTTGCTGTATTACACAAGCATATAACTTTGTTGTTTTAATCTTTATCGACTGATGTAAAGTCAGCACACAAGGGGCAAGAAGATCAACACAGGAAAGTACTTACATTTTGAAGAATACAAAAGGAACACAGAGAAAACTGAGACAGCCCAGAACAGCTGCTGCAAAACTTATCTTTTTTATCAGCGAAATGTTGTAAATTGCCATGGAAAATTCAAGAGGTGTTCATAGACGACATTCTAAGTGTTTTTCTCTTATCAAAGAGATTTGGTTTTTCAAAAGCAAACAAAATCAAGGTTTAATCTTCTTAGAAAACTGGGCGCTGTTACGCTCCTCTGTAGTTATAACCCGTGTAAAACCTGCCAATGGCCAGTGCCACCCTCCCTGACGTTAGAAGTGGGCCTCAGTGTGACATTAAAGGACGAGCATTATTACTTGAATCTCCCACAATACTGCTTCATAAGACAATGCTTTTAAAATGCTTTGGGGAAAGAGTCAGCGGAGTTTTGAGGGTTTTGTTGGTTGTTTTTTTTTTTTTAACTTTTTTTTTCACTCTTCTGTTCTCAGACTGATCTGTGATGAAAGGGAGGCAAGGCTCCCTCCCTGTACGCTATCACTCTCAGGGTGGCAGCTGCAGCACAAAGAAGCATAGATGGGCACGGTACATCCTAGCTCCTCTCCGTGACACTTCGTATATGGAGTCCTCTGCCATCTGACAAACTCCCCACAGTCAGAACATAGCAACAGACTAATATTACTGATCATGTTGTGGTAATATTGGCAATAATAAACTTTGGTCAACACTTGGCATTGTATGCCATTGTCCTGGTTTCAGCTGGGACAGAGTTAATTTTCTTCTTAGTAGCGGGTACAGTGCTGTGGTTTGGATTTAGTGTGAGAATGATGTTGATAACGCTCCGATGTTTTAGTTGTTGCTAAGTAGCGCTTATCTTAAGCCAAGGACTTTTCAGTTTCGCGTGCTCTGCCAGCAAGCAGGTGTGCAAGAAGCTGGGAGGGAGCATGGCCGGGGCAGCTGACCCGAACTAGCCACAGGAGTATTCCATACCATGGAACGTCATGCCCAGTATATAAACGGGGGGGAGTTGGCTGGGAGCGGCGGATCGCTGCTCGGGCATCGGTCAGCAGGGAGTGAGCAATTGCATTGTGCATCACTTGTCTTTTCTGGGGTGTTCTTTCTTTTTTTTTTTGTTATATTCCTTTTCATTACAATTATTATAGTAGTATTATTATTATTAGTTAGGAGTGTATTTTATTTTACTTTAGTTATTAAACTGTTCTTATCTCAACCCATGAGTTTTACTTTTTTTTTTCCTCCTCCCCACCCCACTGGGAGTGGGGAGAGGGAAGTGGCTGCGTGGTGCTGAGTTGCTGGCTGGGGTTAAACCACAACAGCCATTAGAATCACAGTGTTACTACAGTACTAGTATATTGCTCACTACTTTTAGGGGACAGTAATGCAAAACATTATTATACTAGCTGTGTATATAATGAAAGAGGGAACAGGACCCCACTATCTGCTTATAATCCATATTTGTATGTGACAATATTCAAAATCACATCGACAAATTAACACTCTGCATCTGCACTGATAACATGTAGAAGGGACGTAAGAACACAGATTCTCTTAAGAAAGCAATGTTTATGTTCTTATACTGAACGTGGCCACGGTCAAACTGACATAGCAACTTTTTGTAAGAGCAGCAAGCCTTTACAGAGCTGTGAAGTTAATGGAAACATTAAAACTTCTTTATCGGATTAATTTGTAAGTCAGTGTTTTCAGCCAAAAGGCCTGAAGCAAGCTGTGTACCCAGGATGGTTAAGATGACAAGAGAGAACTTCCATGAAGGATCAATCTATCTGTCAACTGCTGCCTGAGACTTCCAGACTCCATTTCTCTTGTTATGCTTGCTTACCTTTTCCTCTGCACCAGTACGTTTTAAAGATTGTTATAAATGTATATACCATCCCAGTCAAACTCAGGAGTTTTGACATTTTCTCAGTGTTGGATGTTTTGAATCAGGAGATACTCAAAACCTTTGTTTAGGTACAAAGGTTCTGATGCAGTCTAGTGCCTTTCATTACTCATGGAATTGTGAGGGATGCTGCCATGGATTGTAAAGATCAATGCAAGGTCTTATGCAACCCTAGTTGCGGTATTGCTTAGAGCTACCTCTTTCACGCGGCTGACCACCCTTATACTTCCACTGCAGGGTGTATATTCAGAGTGTGGGGTGTGTTTTTTGGAATCATTCACTACTGAGGTATCGTACTATCAAGCAGGATTTTCTCTCACTAATTTAATATATATTTGCACTCAATAAGACTTCATGATTTAAAATGCCTGCCCTTACACAGAAGTACAGAAAGCCTCATTTATTGTGCCAAGACAGCTTTTTCATACACTTCAAATTTGTACTGGATGCCATTCTCTTCTTGGATATCAGCAGGGACACCTGGATACCTGGAGAGAGGAGAGAAGAAAAAGCAAAAGCCAGCAAGTAGATAAAAATACCATTATGAGTCACTTGTAATTTATCCAATCAATTAGAAAAGAGAGTTGTTTGAAAAAGGAGATGAAAATACCATCCTTACAACAGGTATATTAAGTACAAACTATTTTTAGGAATCATGTTAACTACTATCAGCAACTTGTATGCACATCTTTTTAAATCAAGAAAGCGTACTCTGATGCAAAAAAACCCCACCTTTTTGGCTTAATCAAAAAAACCCAACACTTTTATTAAAGCCTCCAACACATTATTTAAAAAGTCTGCAGAGAGAGGAGAGATACAGAACACTTTTGGGTTTTTTTGCTTTGCTTTTCCTCAGATGGTTTAGAGGAAATGCTAAGGTAAACGTTTCTTACAAGTCTACGACAGCTTCTTAAAGTAGCTGACTGCTACCATGCAAAGTTTTCCTCTATATTCCAGATTTACTAAAATACTTTTTATTAATAGACACTTGCACAAACCTCTTCAGCTCCCTGTGACAGAATAAGGACTTTGTATGAGTAATGTTGACTTTGAGCGAGAAAGAAATTTTAAATTTTATTCGCTACGTTTGACTCTCTCAGGTTTCCAATTCAGTGAGGGAATTATCTGCTCTTTTATAAATTCATGTTTTAGGGCCAAATTCTGATTTCAGTACACTGGCCAAAACCAATGTATACCTGAGAAACAGACAAGAGGGAGAGAGGGGAGCTTTGGGTCAGACATCAGGATACTAAAGTGGGCTCATGATATGGCACAGCGCAGTTCAGAACATGTTAGAGTTGAAAAAGGTGACTCATCCTCCCCACTCACCTTGTTTGTCTCTCTCGCATCCTTCTTTCCTGCCCCTACCTGTTCTCCCCCACTTCAGTGCTAATGCATTCCTGTGCCCTGCGCAGAGAGCTTGACTTGCCACACTTTCTATCTCTTCCACTGCTGGCCTGTAACCAGCTGGGAACCAAAACAAGAGTAGCAAGAAGAGGAAGAGGTCCTTTTCTTGCTGGATCATGAGGCAGACGTTTGAATTTTTGCCACCTCCTTACTGCCTGTTGGATGTAATCTTGTTGGAGAGGACATAAAAGTATAACTGGAATATTACAAGGATAACACAGAAGAAACCACAGTGAATGGCAGAAATTTACAGTTCAATACTTGTTCCTACTAAATTTGTTAGGAAGAAGTAATTTTTTCAAGAGAAAGGAATAACCTTAGAAATCTATAGAGGCTCAACCCTCCCTGCTCAAACCCATTTAATTTGTCTTTGACAATTTATCAAAGACATTCAGAGGCTAAATACCATTGATTAACAACATACTGAGAGTTATGAATTTTAGTAAATATTTGAGTAATTCTAAAATGAGAAACAATAAGAAAGTTACTCTTCAAGCAAACCAACAAATGCATTTCTTTACTGTAAAGATTATGGGAAGGTTGAAGAACACAGCAAGTTCCAACCACCTTTCTGTGCTGAGTGTGGTGCAATTCCAGGTTCTAAGTAAAATATGACTCTGGGGAAAAATACAGTGAAAAGCACCTCTAACTCAAAACAGAACATGGCCTTAGTAGGACCCTTACACATTCAAAGTAGATTATTAAGTCTTCCATCTGAACATAAGACTAGTATGCATCTTGATACTTACTCTGTGAGAAGTTTGTAGTCTTTGTAGTCGATTTCTGGAAAAAATGTGTCACTTGCAAATTCCTGCAAAATTCTTGTCACAAACAATCGATGATTAATTGGCTTCTCCATCGCTGCCTTTAAAAACCATAGAAATGATTAAAATTGAGTTGTTCCCCATAAAACAGCTCAACCATGCATGAAGTAGCATTGTTTATTAAGATTTTTAATGTTCTTGTTTTAAAACACTATTTGAAGTCTGCAAAATAATATCAGGTATAAGTTCTTATTTGGAACACTAGCTTTCTTTACCAACTCTCCAAATTCTTGTTCTGCCTGCACCAGCCATCACCATGGCAGCATTCAAAAAGAACCAAGAGATAAGAGTCTTAGCATATTTTCTACTAGTAGATTGCACACCAAATATGGTATCTAAAACTGAAACTCAGTTACTACTTTATGTATTACGGGATTTAAGCAAAGCAGTGAAAATTGAACTCTAAATCTCCTCTTTTGGACTCTGCCCAAGGGCACTTTCTAAAGGGACAATTTCACCTTGTGCCAGTTTCACCTGGTAAGTGGCAGCAATACATATTCTCAGAGCTTGGGGCATCTGACAGAAATTGAGAAAAAATTATGAGTAGTCCTGTGAGAAGAAAGGAGCAGTATGGCCTAGCCTCAACAAGCAATTTCTGAATCATACCTCTTTGAAAGACAGGAAGCTTTAAGTGGCGAGTGTGAGGCCCACACCTCAAGGTAATTTGTTCCAGTGTTTAATTAATATCACTGCTAAGGATTTATAATGTATTTTTAGTCTGCATTAGTTTGCAATTCCAGTGATCAACTTATCTATCAGTTTAATTTCAAACTTTGATCTCTGCATTACGACAAAGTGATAATATGCATTCAAAATTATATAACAACAACAACAAAGTTTCCAAGCTCCTTGGATGAAAAAAGTTATGAAGACATCTGTTAGGTGAGCCCCTCACTAACAAATTCACACAAACCTAGGAGTTAAAAACAGACGTTTTGTCTCCAGACCTGACTGAAAAGTCACCTCTTCCAGACTTTCTTGGCATTAAAATAACCCATTAAAAGCTATACTGGTGCCTGGTTACAATATATTTTTGAAAAGCTTACAGCTGTTTCTCCCTTTCCCTTAAATTGGCAATGAGCAATGCTCTTTGTTAAAGGTGATTCACCATGCAGCATGCTATTAGGTGCTACTTTGACAAGTACAGGAACCAAGTAATAGCAAATGTAACCCAATAAAATTAATTGGTATCACTGCTAAAAAGTTACTTTCTAGAAAAGCTGCTCTATTACTAGAGAATGGCTTAAAATGGAAGGGGTAAATCACAGCACACCAGCATCCAACAGCATTGAACTGGTGTTCATCCAGTTTGTATATAAATACAACATTTTTTCTTTAAATAAGGCTGGGAGGTAAGAGGAGAAACATACACCTGCAGAGTGACAGAAGAAGAATAATCTGCTCCACAAATAAAAACATACTGTGTTCTGTAAACAGAGATACTTTTGTTTTGTAGTAGAAGAATAAATCAACTTCCTGTCCAGCTCTACAGGAATTCAGCTTCAGCAACAACTCTGTGCCACCAAGACAGCTCAGGGAAAAGCATATGGAGTGACTGACCACAGATACTGCAAAGAAAGCTGAACTTAGCACGAAGGGGACCGGAGGGTGACCTCCGTTCTAGACAAATGGTTGCATTAGTTGAGTGAACCAACCAGCTGTGTAACTGCTTGTCCCCAAGTTAATAAAAAAAGTGCAAATGCTTCCTGAGTTAGCCAGACCAGCTCTGGGGGTCTGCGTGTGTACGTGGCCCATGAAAACTAAACAACAAACAAAAAGAACTTGGAGAAGAGCAACAGACTTGAGCTGGTTTCAACCCACATATTCCTTCTCAGCAGCTGGGAATGCCTAGCAGTGACATATGACAGTGAGCATATTACAGTGATGGGCAAGGAGAAACACATTTGTGAAGTGATTCGACTTTATATTTCGGTTGCTCTACTCTGTTAAGTGTAATTTGCACTTGTATTGGGATTTAAGTACATAGTTGAATCACGTCATGGGCTGACATCCTGACCTGGCCTTGGCCTGACCCCACGGCCCCGTCTACTCATCCCAGGGCTACGTCTGACTCCAGTTACCTTCATGAGGCCTGATCCCGCCCGGTGGGCCCGCCTCATCACCATGAGCCCTGGCTGGTGAGGCTCCTGTCATGCCAGTCAGCTTATTATTGCCCATGGGTCCCAGCTCCCATCCCTTTGGGAGCACGCGGTCCTCTACGTTCCCTGACAGTAACTTCAGAAAACTTCAGGTAAGTAAATTTTGCATCAAACATGAAACCTTCCATATGTGGAGTCTCTAAAGGAACCTGTTCAGAGAGGACTGGACTCTGACACCGCCTCTGCAAATTACTGCTATGCCCGGCAGGATGGGGAAGGAGCTTTATCACAACTCTGGCATTTGCATGAGGATTAAGGTAGTTCCTCACTGACATTCAATTCACTCTTGCCCTGTCCAGCCCACTCCATCAGTTTCACCACCTTTTTTTGGCACAGAAGACATGTTAGAAGATGCATAGGGCTGATCCGATAGAATGTTGACATACTTACTCTGAATTTAATCAAGGAAATATACATTCTGCATATTTACTCTAATGAACAGAATAGGGTGAATATGACTTTGTTTTAATGTAACATTTACATAATACGAAGGTATAGATGTAAATAATCTTGAACATTTAAACAGAACGTGCCGTAACTAAATATATTTCCAGTGATCAGGCAATACTGTGGGAAGTTAGCACAATATTCAATAGACAAACCATTTCCAGTAAGTAGGAGATCAGGACCACCTTTTTTGGTTTTGCATATTTTGTAAATCTGAGGATAACGTATGTGATGCAGGACTTGTTGGAAATAATTGTACCAGGGCAAGAGGAGGAGATTTTTAAAATAAAGTGATGATGTCTCTGACCTCATGCTTCTCTAAATTTGAAAAACCTGCATCCTCACTCTATGGTCATTACGTTCTCCTCACTCCATTGCCATGCTGAGTCTCAAAGTCACTCTTCGTACAATTTTAATTCACTGTGTTCTTCCCTCATAATCAACTCAGTTATCCTTGGACTGTATTTGTACCTGCACTGGTTTCCCTTGGGAGTTGCATATGTTTGCTTTCCACACAGGCTCAGCTCCTTGTGCAGCAGCTACCGAACCTTTTAAGATATTACAGCCTGATGCAATAGGGAAAAGCAATGCTGATTTTTGGTTCGCGTTGAAGCACAGCCTATTAAAACCATGGCTGTTGATGTCTCAGAAACACCAGAACCACTCCTCAAGCAGAGATGACTTTCCACAGGAGAGGGAGGACAGGAGACCTGAGGTGTCAAGATCCCTCCTGTTGTCCCAGGTACGTCAACCCTATATGGGAACCAGAGTCCTTCACTACTCACATATATCTTCATAACCTTGTGAAAAGATTTTAGCATACCCTCATCTTTTTGCTCACTTCCAAGAAATCCTCAGGAGGCCTGCCTCTGAAGCATAAAGCAAAAAGGAGAGGGCCTAAGGATCACCTTCCCCATAATTTCCAGCTGCATTGGACTGACAGCCATACAAGATTAGATTATGTCTGCATGTGAAGGATCATTGTCTTGAATTAGTTTCTCTTTGTAGCACACAGGTTAAAACAGCCCTGAAGCTCTGCAACAAAGAATAGCTGTATATTACAAGTAGTTTCAGAAGTATTATTTGGAATATTAATCTTTTATAGATCTAATCACCAAACCACTGTGAACTAGTGGGCATAGCAACCAATTGCTGTAGAAGGGACCAATTATTTCTAGTCACTTAAAGATTCACAGGTTTTAGGACACACAAACACTGCTTCTGCTTTCTCATCGTCTACTGATTACATAACATAAGTAAAACAGCCAATGTAACTATGTCAGGCACTTATTTTTCAAGTTTATTTGTGGACAACAACATTGCCAATCCAAACAAAATATGAGAACACTATAAAAGGAAAATTTCAAAATAAGCAGTCTGTTTATTTGCATTCTGTTTTTCAACCCTTAAAATGTATTGGATCATATAGGCAAGCTGCATTTTGAAGCCACAAGAGTATTAAAAAATAGATTTTATAAATTAAAAAAATCTCACAGCTGAAGATCTCATGAAGCTCTAGATCTTACCTAGGTAAAAGGACTTGCCTAAGCTAAACTTTGGCTATTAGGAGAGTTGCGGTGATAACCAGGAGAATCAACACCTTCAAAAATCCTTCCTTCCCACACTGCTAGGGCTCAGCTTAGTGAGGTAGGGAACAGCCCTTCCTTCCCAAGCCACTAAGGCTAAGCCTTAGTGAGGAAGGAGACACTGTGGTAGCTCCCACCACCAGTTCCCTGCCAGGGACAAAGGCAAGTGCAACAAAATTCTTCTATGACCGTTATCCAAAGGCCTGCCCATTTTGCCCTTGCAAAAACAGATACACTTTAGTCACTAGACTTTTCTGTGTGTTAGTCTTAAAGGAGAGTCTTTTAAATCTTCTCCTCTATGATCTCTGCAAGCATTTTTGAAAAAGAACTCAAAAAAGCAACAACCTTTCATAGCTGCATGATTTGTGTCTGCAACTGACTCATATATTAACCTTTTCTAGTCATTATTTTTTCCCAGAGGAATGTCAAATCAATATGTTTGTTCACAAGAATGAGCACACAAAAAGCTTGTTTAGGAGTAATAGCAATATTACACCTTTCTTTCCACATTAAAAATCCTCTGAGTTTATTTTGAAGACTGTACTGGAAAGGCTGGATATGTCCCTCTCAAGTCTGTGAAAGTATAAAGATGCTAAATTAAAGAAAATTCTTAAACTTTTAAAAGAAATTATTAGTTAATCCACTAGTCCATTGCTAATATTGTAGTTCTGTTTCCTCTAATTTTATTTATCACTAGGTAAGAGCAAGTATTGGCCACCGGAGGCGTGACTACAATAGTCATGGATATATTTTTACGAAACATAAATCTCTATGGGAGGATAGTGCTGTCAGCTGTAATGCTGTGACCCTGCCAGTTTTATATAAAAGAGACATTAGGGAATTGCACTAAGAGTGTTCAAACCCTTTGTCAAAAAACACCTTGAAGGTCACAGGAATACAGGAAAACTGTCTTCCCATTCCCATCTCTTTGTTCGGACAACTACACAAAGCTACACAACTACACATGGGAAAATTCTCCTGTACAGAAGGATTCTGTGACATTACAGTAATGAAGTAAGAGAGTTACATTTGCATTTACACCAGGAAGACAGTAACCCTCCTTGGAAACAACTGCTCAGGACCATAAACATGCATAATCAAATAACATCATCATGAGCTTGGTAGGACAGGGAAAGAACACATGGTCAGCGCAACCACAACCGCTTTCATTCTTCAGTTTACACAGGGTAATGTTACCAGCTTTCAAAAATGTTAATAGGATTAAGCCATACTAATTAGTTCACTCTAAAACAGAACTAGTGGAGAAGCCAGTGCAGCGCTCAGCTTTTTGCACTGGTTGCTCCAAGAGCAGAATAATGCTTCGAGCCTGCAGTGTGACATCCTCCATGTCAACGGCGTCATGCAGCTCAGAAGAGCCTGCTCTTTGCAGCATGTTCTTTGCTAGCAGTGTTCAAAGGGAGCAACAGCACTGCAACCTGTGGAGCACGTGAGTATGGAAAAACGAGCTGTCTGCGTAGCTCCCTTGTAAGCGGATCTCAGTCCTTGGTCACATCTCAGACAGAATCCAACACTTCAAAAACATGGTAACATACACGTCAGTCTCTACTCCAATAGCTTAAAAACATTTGAATAGGTACGCAGCTCAAAAGCACTTTGTCTTATATGCAGGGAAGGTAGAAAAATTACTATTATATCTTTTATAGTTTACAGGAAATTCAGACATACTGAAATGTAATCTTTAAAATGTATATTTTAGTATATTAGTATTAGCTAGTACAGTTTTGGCAGGCTTGAAAAAAATCATGATAAAACTAGTCACTCAAATTGCTAATACTTCTCTTTTTTAAAGAAGTGATCCTTATGGTACAGCAAAGATTTGAAGCTTAGCAAATGTGGCATTCACAACCCACTCAGGGCATTCAGAACCCAGTGAAGCTTATATGCTTAGTCAAGAAACTCTATTTAAGAGGGTAATTAATCATCTGCAAGAGACTTGCTGCACTAAATATGAATAGCAACTTCATAATTCAGTAATTCTGAAGAATGAAAGGGGGTAGATTACCAAACACAATATGTCAAATACTAATACATAGGAATACACCTGAGCATGAATATTAGATAAAATTTTCCCTTGGAGATTACTGGAAATTTAATTTTCCAGCTCAAGCCTCTTTGTTGAAGAATCTCCCCAAACGCTGTTTATCACCAGCATCTATTTTCTATTATGGCCAGCCTAGATATTAACTAAACAGCAAAAACAACAAAACTTCTTATGAAAGAACTTTTTGTTCTGTTATGAAATTACAAGTTTCTTCTCCAAATTTAATGCACAAATACAATTCTGTACTTCAGCAATGGGACCTTGAACGTCATTGTTTGCTTCTGTGGCATTGAGAAAGCAACAAGCTGAGTAAGAACATATAAATTAGAAGAGACAATTTTAAATGTTCGAGATGCTGTAGGAAAAACTGTTTTATCAAGGTGAAAACCTGTTTGACATATAGCGTGTTTTGGTGTTACTAAAGAGGCCTTGGTTATGAGGACCTGAGTCATAAATTTTTCAATTCTTTTTTTTTAAGTTTTGTTGCTAGTGTTTTGGTGGTTTTTTTTCCACTGGTAGGTTCACTGTTAGGGATTTGTGCTTGGTTATTTTTACAAAGCAAGATTTATATTAAACACTCTACAAACAACATATTGTAAGACCATACCATCCACATAAGTAAATCTACACCTGGTTTTGTTTGGGGTTTTTGGGTTTTTTTAAAGTCCCTGTTTAATATTTGGGAATGTGCTGGACTTACAGTTCCTATTCCTAGTAAAATCTGAATGTTGTTTTTAATCAGTTTAAAACACAGAGTTTAAATCCCGTTAAGAGAGACTGATATAATTTATACTGAGCAGACTCCCTTAGCATGTCCACGTAGTGCTATTTTTCAGAGTCAAAGTCAAGACCTGAAGTTCTCAATTAAGAGACAATACCTCCACACAGAGTACATCTACGTTAGTGTCTTAACTCAGAACAGAAACATGGTTTTGAAATGAATCTTCCAATTGTCCTCACTCACCATGCTTTAGTTGTACTGGGGAGCAGTCTTGGTGTGCATGAACTAAATTTCTTGGGGATGAAACCAAGCCAGAAAATCTGCTCCAGGAACACGTCTGATAAGCTGTAACAGGTAATAGGGACTCAAGGGCCAGAACCAATGAGTGAGTCACCACCACAAGTTTTCCAGCACACAACAAGCACTCATGAGCCAGCAGACAGCTCTCAAAACATCCAGTGCTCATGCAAAATCATGGAGTGCCTCTTATGATGCATAAGGGCTTCATAATTGCTGTGACCTACTGGCCATTGCTCGGCTGCTACACTCCTCCTTCCTCATCCATACAATTAACAGCAATACCAACTCCTCTGGGACTCAGGAGATCCAGAATAGTGCAAAAGATCTAGTACAGTGTCACAGTGAGATCCAAAGAAATGAAACTTGTAAACCTGTGCTGTGGAAGTCCAAAAGCTTCCCTGGAGGCAACAGTACTACCTTGTGGCTATATCAGGAGATTACAAATCTGATGAGGTGATCAGTGTCAAGTCAAATTTAAGAAGATGAAGGCTGCATGAGGTTTTTGAACCCTCAGTGGACTGCGGGAGCTGTTTTCAATCTTCTGCTATCACTTCCTAATACCAGTACTCTACTCAGCTCTCCCTGTCCCCACCAAAACACCTACTATGTCTAGCTGCTCTGCCTTTTCCTGTTGCAGAGGTCAAGGCCCAGAAGAGACAGTCTCCCAGAGTATGCTGCGGAACACAGCATGAATGTAACCTACATCAGGACTTGGATGGCCACCCTGTTCAGTGCTCACCTTTCTCTGTTCTTCACAGGACTTGAGGCAGCTTATGCCAATACTCCCACCACCCTGGAGAGAACTGTGTCCTCGAGAACCTCGGGGCAGTGGGCAAGACAGCCATAAGCAATAGACAGCTGCACAGTGTTCTTATAAATGTTCAGGGACTGTCAGGCTTGCTCCTCTCTCCTCTGCAGTCCTATGAGGAAGAGGCTGTAAACAGCAGCAGTCCCTTGCCTCCATCCCATTCCTTGCCCCTCTGTTGCTGCGGGCAGCATCCTGTCCTGAAATACCATCCTGGAGCACATGCTCTAGCCCCTTTGCTTGCCTCAGTTCTTAGAGGCTGGGCAGGGCACAGCAGCCATCCGTACTTGAGACTGAGAGACAGGCCGGACACCTGTGTCCCAATGAGTGCCCTTCTGCATTCAGGCAGCTGGGTAGATGCTCCACCTCAGCACAGCTCTCTGAATGAGGATAAGCCAGGCTTGTGTTTCAGCATGGTATCTGGGCAGGGCAGCATGAGGCACAGAGAGGATGCAGTATTTCAGATAACGCAGGTGTTCAAACATCTTCAATGACCCGGTGCAGAAAGAAGGTGCCAGCATCCCTTTTCAGTTCTGAGGTTCTTTGGAAACCCCCTGAAACACGTGTGAATCTGCCTCAGTTCATGGGCCACCCTTGGTAACCCTTCTGGCTTGGTACCCTGGGTCTGGAACCTGGCTGGGATGTGGGTGCTGCCCAGAGCACCCACAAAGGGTGTGGGAAACCAAAGACAGCAAAGGCCTGGAAGATCATGCGCATGTTCCCTCCTCATACCATCTACAGAAGTATGTCTTGGAGGATTGTTCAGGGAGCTCAGTGACAACAACACTGATTGTGGTGGACCTCCCCATCCCAAACTGATTCACTGATCAGAAGTTACTAAGGTTAGGAGCTGTGTTAAAAGGCTCCACAGGACAATAAGCCACCCTCTTGAATAATGATATGGACTCTGGAAGTGTTGTCTGGCAATGCCAAAGCTGTTTTAGTAGCTCTTAATAGACGGCCTCCGTTGTGCACCCTCACATTCAATACATTCTGCATCTACTTCTTATTCTCCAGGATCCCCATACTAATGGGATGTCACCAGCCTGAGCTCAACCCCTGTGCCAAGGGCCACAGATCAACCAGGGCAGAGCAGCTACAGTGAAGACTCCAAGAATGCCATTATCCCCCATCTTCCTACTTATCCTTCAAGACATCCACAAGAGCCCGTGACAGGCTGTCAAAGCAGCCCGCCTGAAGTAAGCACAATGGGTGCATGCATGAGCTTGCCGTTCCTTTTTGTAATGATCCTGACTGAAAGATCACTGTACATTAAGGCGTTAGTGATCCACATAACAATTAATCTGAACAGACCCAGGCCTGTACTGTGCAGCACATATTCCTTGGCCACAGGATAAGCTCAGCCAGAAAACTGTAACAGAGGAGCCTGCAGGCAGCTCCTACTTGGTAGCAACAACTATACCACCTGTGTGTCCTTGCCTTTATCTAAAAAAGCAGCAAGAAGTTCTCACGTGAACATCCTTTCTGTTTGACAGCGGAAATGATGAATAGACTTGTTTTCTTGTAAGAAAGTCCAGTAATAGCTTGAATGACCAAAATGGGGTAGCCCTTTCTACAGACAGGGTCTGTGCAGCATGCCGCACACAATTTGGAGTCAATGCTCAATGCCACACAATTTGGAGTTCTCAACATCTACAGGGATGTAAGATTACTTACGCTATTCTGTCCTTCTTTAAAGTGTTAGCTTTAATAAGCAGCATTTTAAATTACACTTTACAGAGGCTGGGTGCTCTTCTTACTGGGATCATAATGGACTAGCTCCTCCTGGTGCAAAACTGCTCTCTACTGCACTGTTGTGTGGCTATGCTCAGATGCAGAAGAGGATTTACTCAGCAGGCACAGTAGTGTTACTTGTAAATGAGTAGGAGGAGCCAGGTACAAGATCAGGAACAGAAAAGGGTTGATGGCGGTTGGGACCATCACCTGCAGGAGACAGATGAAAAGAAAAGTATGGCGCCTTCCAGATTGGCCTGCTCCCCTCATCAAGGTCTGTCCACATAAAGCTCTACCTGGTTTGAAAGATCTCAGCTTTGGGTTAAAATCCGCAAAGTGCTAGAAGTGGAAATGTCATGTCCTCAGCACTACCTGTTTCAAACCACTCCTGTTGCACTTACTTCCTGAAGTAGTTACAGACACTTTCTCCATCACAGGCTTGTACTAATAAACACTATCAGTTCTAAACCTTTGAGCCATACAAAGCAGTAAGATCAAAATAATGCTTTAAAAGAAAATACCTACAACTACTGAATAAAATTATTCACTTCAATTACCAATTGCTATTTTACTTCCCACACATTCCTACATGGTATAATGGAAATATTCCTGTAATCCTTTGTGCATCTTTAATACAGGTACTAAAAATATTACCTGCAGTTTTGGTAGAGGTGTATGGTTTCCATCAAACCCTCTTAATTAAGATCACAAAGCTAGTTTGAATGTAGGAATCTGTATAAAACTGTCAGATTTCTCCCCAATGGATTAAAAATTTCTTTGAAACATCCCACGTAGATGCTTGAAAGGGGGAAAACAGTTGAAATTTCAAGTCATATACCCTTATGCTGATCAGCATATACTATGTTGCAAAAGTACTCTTGATCAAAACTGCCTATGTATAATCTAAGTATTGGCAAGTAATAGTCTAAACAATGGCATTGTTTTCTACCAAATATCAGCCAGACACTGGAAAAACAGTTAAATTAGAAGTCTACAACACAGATGCTCCTGGAAGAACATGCAAAAATAATCACTCTTTGCAGTACTGGATGAGTATGTGGCCATTGCACAGAAGGGGTAAATGCTTCTGCTCACACTGTGCATCCTGCAGAATTACAGGCAGAAGCCAAATCCAGTCTCTTGCTCATGTTGGGCAGTTATGCACAATCTGAAGAGAATCTGCCTCCAGAAATAAACTTGCTATTTACTGCCTGGAAGCAGGCATTTTAATGGCTGAGAGTGAAGGACAGGTTACTTCTGTATGATAAAGCTTGATTATAGACTGAATGCATTTGGACTTCAAATACATGGTGGACTTCACCACGTGCAAAAGTGATTATAAAACATAAATTTAAAAAAAAAAAGAGGAGCAACAGTGTTTTACAGGCTATTTGCATATGAATCTGATTTTTCCTACATTAGCAATATCTAACTACTTTGCTTTTTTTACTGTAAAAGATGCATTCCCTAAGACACAGAGAAGAGGTTCATGAAAGGCACAAACTGCAAAGGCAACAAGTATCAGAAAATGTATTTTCCCACCCCGTATACAAAGCATATTATCAGCCCTAAGTTGCTACCAGGAGCATGATGGCATTTTCATCACACACCTGAAGTCCAAGTGCCAAACAAGAAGTGGAGTATAATTCCCAGCATACTTGTAATGACTAAAGGACAGCAGAACTGTTTCCTTCACTGTAAAAAAAAAATTTCCTTTACAATTCTTAAGACCTTTTTTATCAGAAGAAAGAATGCTTACTGCTGTCCTTACTCCATATTCTCCTGATTGATAGGAAAGGAACTAGGGCTGATGGCCATAATCTTTTGTGTGGCACTGTCTGACAACAAATACAAATTATATGAGAACTTAACAGAAGACGACAAAATCAATTGAGAGTTAAAGGGCAGAACCCTGACTGTGTAGGGGCTGAAAGGATGACTTCTAGGGATGTGGGTGGTTCACTAAACTTTACATGTGTATAAACGGAAAATGAGAGGAAGAGTTTGAGGCAAGAGAGAAAAATGGCTGAGGAAACACAGGGCAACAAGAAGATAGATTTTACTCCAGACCTTCACATTGCACTGCTAATATCTTAGTTAAGGACGGGAAGACTATTGCATTTGTGTGAAAACAGGCCAGTTTACACAGGGCTTTGTCTGTGCAAAGATGGTCCTGAGAAGAAAGTGGCACATGCTGTCTTCTTGGCACACGAACGGACACCTGAGTACTGAGACACGCTAGACACAAAAAAAACCTGGGGAGTGGGAACAGCACGGACACCTGGTTGCTGGATGGGAAAACAGAGTGAGTGCTACCTTTTGTTGTATGATTATCTCCTCTTATTGCTGATGCCATCACCTGCCAGCTCTCTCTAAATCCTCTTTTCTTACCTGTATACCTGTATAAAGTGTCATACTCCGGCTAAAAATGCTGGATCATTTTTCCTTTTTTTCCACCTCCTCTGCAGAGTCAGTCTGCTACCTCAGTAAAATAAACATAACAATACAGGTTTTGGTTGAAAACCCTAGCAATTTAGATATTTAAGAAAAGCTCTCGAAAGTGCAATGACTGTATGACACTGGATCATTAGCAAGAGTCACATTTGGTTACTTTAAACTTGTGAGCTGAAATCTTACTCTCCAAGACTTGCTCTGTTGGAATCACTGCAGTTTGATAGGTCACATGAAGGAAAGCACTTCCTAAAGTGGAATAGAAACTTGAGCCATCCTCATCCCATCGCAGAAAATGAGTAATTTAAGAGTACTCTAAATGTACCTTGTAAACTGAAGTGCCTCCAACGATCCAAACCATGTCTACTTTACTTTTTAACTCTGGTGAATCCAAAAGAGCTAAAGCATCATCCAGACTTTTGGAAAGATAATGTGCTCCTTTTGGGGTTTCCCTAGAAAAAGCAAAGTTTTATTACTAAATAATTAAAGGACCATTCATCATGATAATCAATACAATCTAGACATACAATGTGTTTTGCTGAATTCACAAATAACTAACTGTTTCACATCAGTTAATTATTTTGAAATGCCTGTTATTGCTAAACTATGTTAGAATTCTTGCCTGACCACAGGAGTGTTTAATAAATCACAGTTTAATCATAACCGTGACTTCAAAGGCATTATAAATTACAGATCTGAAATTTTATATCACGTTTTTAAAAAAGCATAACTGAAAAATTTAGATATCTATAAAATTAAGTATAGATTTTTACTTGAATTCTAGAACATTAATATTTCATTCAATAAAACTAGTCAAAAAGCCCCCATCCCCCACATATTCAGCCCAAACCCCACCGACATCCTTCAAAGCAATAAACCATTATCAGTGGACATTTTTGTTTAAGAATATTTGGATGACTGTGGGTGATGCATTCAAGAAGAGAGCTCTGAAAAAGGACAGTTCTCTTCCCTTAAATGCTAATAAAAATAAACTTTAAAAAGGGGATTAAGAGCCACCAATCTAACCAGGAACTAGAGTAATACAGTTAAATACATGAGTCAGAAAGACTACTGACAATTGTCAGATGGTTTGTGTGTAGAGCCAGGACTAATATTTATTATGCAAAGTAATGACAATTATCTTGTGTATTAATTAAAAAATAAGTTAAAATAATAATTAAAAAATTAAAGGTAAAGTAGCGATATCACTCAGAACCAATAGCAGAGATGCTTCCTAAGCAGATATCAAAAATGTTACATTTAGAATTACTTTATGATGTATTGCTACATAGGTGCAGACTTTTTGTTTTACAGGCCTATTATTCATCATACATACTTGAGCTCCCTGCTGAGCACTATATTAATTCTGTCTTTTAAAGGACGATTCTTCTCAGGAATGGAGAACCAGGTTTTTTTACCCATTATCAATGCATTCTGTTTACCTAAGCAAAAGAGAAAACATTTATTTAAAGGGTATTTTTGCTCTGTCCCAAATTTGTTTTGGTTATTTAGTGACACTGCTGGACTTTTCCTTCCGATTCCGAACTCCATTTCAGCAGTTAACAAAAGTACAAGCTTAGGCCTCGATTCTCAAATTAGTCACATGTATAGAAGAACATGTTTGTGGCCTCAAAGCCTTGTCAGGCAGTTGACACCAAAGTAGTCTCATGCACACCTATAAACTTGTAATTGAAAGAAAATCATAAAAGGCATGTCACTGCCCATTACATGCATTACACGGACATTGGCTCTGCTATATTTACAGGGCCAAATTAATCTCCGTGTGTGAGATCAACTCACACCCTCAAAAGAGTTCTCTTAAGTGTGAAAAAAACATCCTTGTTCTCTTTATAAATCTGAGCAGCATGTAGTAATTGACTTTGTGTTTGCATGTTCCATCCTTCCAGTTACACAATCAGGAATAATTGCCAGCTTTGAGTGTTATTTAAGGAAAAAAAAAAAGCCAGGTAAAAGGGTAAGTTTTACGAGAAGAACCAGCCAAATTAAACCCAAAGCAGAAGTGCAACAGGCGTTCAATCATATTCTAGAATTCACCCTAAGTATCATTTCTGACCAAACCCAAAGATTCATAACCTGACTATCTCTTATATATACCCTGCTAAGCAGAGGGTTTCTCTTTATGAGCAAATGCAGTTGTCAGAGAAATGAACACAGAGGTTGAGACTCACAAAAGGTAACAGGAAGTTTTTTACAGTGCTACACAGCAGGAGAGATTTTAGAGAAAAGACAATAGTATTTGTTCACAGCTATCCTCCCTGCTTCTTGATCTGAGAGAGGCTGGATCTGCTAGATCACACGAGAGAACCAATGCTCCAGCTGTTTCCAAGAGACATACTGCAGTGTCAGTTCAGATATGTTAGCACAGACTACTGGCACCACTCCTGAAGGAAATGCACACGTTCTGAAAAACATATGTATTTTCTTACTAAAGGTTCACACTGGAATGCCTGTGGGGTCAGAACAAAGATTTGCCTAGACCAATAGCTAATTTACAGCAGTGGCCAGTGCAGGTATGCAAGCAGACTAAAAGCAAGATCAGATGATGCTTCTTCACGGTATTCTTCCCACTTTCAAAAATCAGTGACTCTGACTTTTTTGAGCCAATGGTGACATCCCTGCTGTGAAGATTTATGGCAGCATAATCCATTAAGAGGTCTGATTATGAAGCAACTTAACTGCCTAGCATCTAAGGTCATAGCTTATCAAAAGATTTGAAGGCAGGATGGAGCAAAATTTTTCTTTTTAATTGTATTTAAAACATCTTTTTTTGATTACAGGTTGTTTGTGCCAGGTAAGATGCAACTTGCAGACATATAAAAAGACTTACAATTCTGTTCTGTCTCTTTTGTATGTAAGGTTGCAATGAGCTGAATCAAAACATAAGCAAAATCCTTCACTTAAGACCGTTGCAAAATGAGATTAGACATTCTTTGTGGAATATGGAACGGACCTTCAAATCAGAATATGGAATAGGTCACTTAATCAAAACAAGGGCACACGTTAGGCTGCCCAGAAGTTTTAGCAAACAAGTGAGTTTTGCTAGGCAGTGGTTTTAACAGGAGCATGAAAAAAACCCACAAGAAAGAGAGTGACCACATTGGCAAATAGAGAAGCAGCAGAAATGTGAGGATAAACCTGTTGTCTCTCACAGCTCTGATTCCACCAGATGCAGTGAGCTGGCCTCACAGCTCAGGGAGGTCCTATTCCTCCTCTCCCAACGCCTCCTTCCCGCTCCTACCACGCACCCTGTACTGGCACTCCCTGCAGACACCCAGTAGCCTAGTCTACTGGGTTAGAGAATTAAAACAGCTTAAGGAAATGTTAAACCAGCACTAAAGTCAGTGTGAAAGAGGAATGGGGGCAATGCGGCACAACTTGTCTCTTCTGGCAGCCATAAGTACCCAGTCAGAAAAAATTAGCTGTTATCATCTTTTGCATTCCTATCCCCATTTGCTTGTGCTGATTTTCACAAATTTTTTCACCCCACAATAACTGGTTTTAGCTCACCAAATCAATAGAGTCTATAATACTACTTTGCTGCAAAGATCTCGCTGGGCCTGAACATTGCTGCATATTACCAGTACAGTTGCATATTACTGTGTACAGATATACTGCATATGTTTGCAGTATTGTTGCTGTATATTATCAGCATGGTTAGGGTTTTCTAGCGTATTGGTATGGCTCAGCACTCAGAAAATCAAGCAAAATTACTGTCACAAGGGTCAGAGGGGTGGAACAAATGGCCAAGGCTGAGCTACAGCAAACAAGTTAGATAAGCTAATACAGCCTGCAAAAAAACTCTGCTAATTAATCAGCATATAAAAACTTTTCCATTTTTAACTTGTTCGGGGTTGGAGTTGTAGGTAAAGACAGGTAGGTGAAGTTTTCTACCCTGTTGGGGAAACAGGACTTTTAAATTCTTTTTGTTTACGAATCACCTGCAGCGCTGAAACATCTGATTCATCTCCAGTTTCTTCATCTCACCGAAACAATCTGCAGATGACATATTTACAAAGGGGTAAAATACTTGTGAGGCTGGGGAGGGCGGAGAAGGGCAGGCTGTTTGCAGAAGCAGGACTTTTAAGTCAGGGAAAAGTGAAATCACCAGTCTTTTCTGCGACTGATACCACACAAACTAATTTTTGTAAGTAGAGGCACACCTCAGCAACAAGTGCAACGTTACCTTCCACATGGGATGTGCTAGTCATTCTCTGGAAGTACTTGTACTCATTCCTGGCAAGAAAACAAGAAGAGCATTACAACATGGTTTAGGAATAAGGTGTGTTTCTCTAATTGGAAAAAAACCCGTAACGCAAGTGCTGCCGGCGCCCGGGGAGGAGAGGCTGGACGGGACCTGGCCCAGTGCCATGCCTGAAGCGAGACCTTTGGCCCGGCTCTGCTTGCATGAGAGATAACCCATGGCCGGGAGCCTGCCGACCCGCCTCCCCGAGCCCCTCGGGGCTCCCCGGCACGGCCGCGGGGTCCAGCAGCCATCTTCCCGGCCGCGGCCCCGCCAACCGCCACGGCGGGCACTTTCCCGCCCTGTCGAGCATCGCCCACCCCGACTACAACTCCCAGCGCGCAACGCGGGTCTCCACGCCCGCCGCCAGGCGGGTAGCGCGCCGCGCTGCACGCTGGGAGTTGTAGTCCGCCCGCGCCCCCGCCGCCCCGGCGGGACGAACACCGCCAAACCCGCGGTACCTCAGCGGTGGCCAGGGCAGGCTGCCGTCCTTCCCGATGCCCATGTTCTGGCACACGGCCACGATGGAGTTAAGCGAGCGCACCATGGCGCCCACCGCCGCCTGCCGCCGCACCGGACTTCGGAGCGAGCGCGCGCGCGCGCGCACAGCAGCGGGGCGGGGCGGGGCGGTGTGAAGGGGCGCCGGCGGCGGCGGGGCTCCCTCGGCCGCGGGCGGGCGGTTGGCGGGAGCGCAGCGCACCGGCGGGCGGAGGCGCTTCTCCCGTGGCCCCGCCCCGCGCCTGCCGTCGCATCCGGCGAGGAAGGTGGTGCCCGTGCCCGCGGCCTCGGCTCGGGGTCCGCCATCGCCGCCGCCATCGCCATGCCGCGGGGGCGGCGGCGGGAACGCGGCGGCGGCGGCGGCGGGGGGCAGCAGCTGGTGCTGAGCAGGTTCTTCGGAGCGACGGGGAGCGGCGGGGAGCAGGGTGCCGCCCGGCAGACGGTGCGCCCGGGGCGGCGGCGGTTGGGGCTCAGGGCGCCTGAAGGGCGCGGGCCGGTCCGCAGGGGCCCTGCGGGAACCCGCTTGGTGGTGGCGGAGGTACCTCGGGCCTGTCTGGGTACCCCCGTCAGAAAGTCATGTCGGAAGGGATGGCCAGAGCTGCCCACGGCCCTGCTGCACGGAGGGGGGCCCTGCGGCGGCCCCGCCACCAGGCAGGGCCTTCCAGTTGACAGTCCTTGCTGTAGCATCTTTGCGTTGTGTAACACAGGGTAGTGATACCTAGTATTTCAGGAAACAGCCACGACATGCCCCTTTGGTAGGAGCTGAGCCTTGACGTGGGTACAGTGAGCTTGGCAAGGCCTGTATGCCAGTTTGTGTCACAGGGGCTTCGCTCCGGTGCGGTGGTGTTGGACCTTCTGGCACAGGTTCTGCCTTCCTGGCATGCAATGGGTAGAGCTCGTGGCCCAGGTCATGGAGCTCAGACGACTTAGTCTGCTGTTAGGTGCAAGGCCCAGAGAGCCTGCAGTGATCCAGCAGCCTCTCCATGTCGCCTCTGGGAAAACAATTGCTGTCTCTCAGCAACTGGATTTCGTTCTGAGTTTGTATTTTCCAGTCTCCCTGTAGTTAATGTTTCTAGCCCTTTCTGGGCCTGGAAAGGTGTATACTTTTTTCACCTGTGTCTCAAGGCAACCTTTTTTGTTATCTTTGGTCCAAATACATTTTGAAAGTTGTGATTACTGCTTTCTATCCATGCAGAAAAGCTGCTTCCTAATTAGTGTTAGTCTGGTGGTATATAGTAGCAGACTTGGAAGGGAAACTTTGCCACTCATGTGGGCTGTGCATATGGGTATGTTACGTAGAGGTTATGGGCTTAGTTGCTGAGGGTGGAGTTCCTGCTTAGTTATAAGGAGATTGAATTTCCCCAGTAATACACTTAAACCATCTGAGATGACCATATGAAATGTGGATGCAGACTGCTAAAAGCACCTGTTGTGTGTTTATCTGAAAAGTGAAATGGTAGTGTGTTTATACGTTGTTGCAGTTGCAAGTTAGTTCTTTATATTTAGTCATACTTCTTGCATTCTGTCAAACAATACATCAATGATGAAACAACATAAATTGATGAGTTTTCTGTGTATGAAGTGTTAAAAGTGCGTGTGTTGAAAGCCATCTAAGGAGCAGTGGTCAAGAGTACTGTATTCTATACAAACCCAGGATGATGCTAGCTAGGTGTTTACAGATAGTTTAGGAAAATCTTTTAAGTCTAGATTAACACTTCCAGGATGGTGTGGAGAAGATACTCTCCCATCATCGGGATGTAGGCCATAGGCAGTAGTGCCTCTCAGAGGCAAATAGCCAGTATCTGGGAAGAAGAGGGCTTTGGTCTGTGGGAATGAGAATTTGCAGAAGAGATCTGATTCAGATGCAGAGTGGTAGTGTGTGGTACGATGGGAAAGTCTGTTAAGTGCTGGTTCAGTTCTCTGCCACAGAAGTAGCTGTAAGCTGCCTTTTGGGGCCATGGTAGCTGCAGGTGTTTCTTTCTTAGCACAACAGCCAACTTGTTCACAGAATGCACTGTTTCTCTTCCTCTTGCAGCCTTGACTGTTAGGAGAACTATTTTATAAACAGAAAATGTAGATAGGTAAAATAGGGATTTCATATATTGTAAATTAATTTTGCATTATCTCATTATGAAATCCTTGGATGCGTTATTGTCTTTCATAGAGGATGGCAAAGAGAAAAAGTAACTGAACTTCTTTGTTTAATTTATGTTTTAGGCTTCTGAATTTGGCACAAAAAGGAGAACATCAAGTGAAAGCAATGAACCCTGTGAAAAGAAGACCAAGGCACGACAAATTACTCTAGAAGACATCTGTAACCCACTGAAGACTCAGGATAAAAGTGAGTTGACTGTAAACAGTCGTTCAAGCATTTATATCCAATAAATAGTTTTTAATTGTCAAATGTAAAAAAATTTGTTGGTGGATACTTTAGGAAGTGTCTCTTGAGTGTAAGATACATCTCTGAAGAGCCATTATGAGCATACTAGCTGTACTGTTAAAGCGCCTTTCTGTGGCTCAGAAGCTAGGTATTTTAGCCTTGCTCCAGAATTACTCTGCAAATCCCCTTCAGCTGGCTCGGCTTTAACAGGTTGTTCGGTCAGTGAGGTCCAGATGCCCAGGCAGAAATGCTGCAACTTCCCTTTCCGTGTTGGTTTAACAGTCTGTCTTTTAAACTCAGGCTGAAGCATGACTGACACCTGACGGCTCTGTGGAGTCTGGCCTGTGACTGGGATACCTAAAGGCTACCTCAAAGTAAATAGTTCTAATGCAGTGCTCTTAACTGTGGAATGACAGCCACTTAATTACATTGAAAATGCCTCTGCTTCATCTGGCTTTGAACCAAGAGTTTAACAAATTAATGATGCTAGTAGAAAAATAAATCAGTGAATATAAAGTTCATTACACTTACACTTAATTGAAAATAATTAGCCTCTATAATTTTTTTAGAGGGAATTATACACAGGTTTTTGGGTGTGATGGTTTGAAGTATCATTAAGACACCGTCAACTAGCAATACTGTCTGCTTAAAAACTGTACTGAAAAAATACCACTTGTCTTCCAATATTCTTGGTTAATTTTGTGGCTTTGCAGTTATCAGTCCAGAAAATAATTGTGCTTCTTTTCACATGTATGAAGAAGCATACACATGAGGAGTACTGATTTTCCAGGGAAGTTAACCAAGCTGATTACATGCATGATTCTGTCAGGCTGGCAGAAATAGTGCAATGGGAGAGGAGAAGGAATGTAGGGGAGAGACGCGGCAAAATGATTGCTTTCTCTGCTTACTGATGTCATTCTAGTAGACATTCTGTTTTAGAAAATAAGTTGCTAATATGTTTTTGTTGTATATTTTTACTGAAGAACCTCAGAAGTGCGAAAAGCCCCGTATATGTTTGCAAACTCTAGACAGACTGAGAGAATTCTGCAGCGATTCAGACCAGCAGTGTAGCAGAGTCCGGGAGGATAGTTTTCGGGAGAAAGAATCTCTGAGTTTGGAAAAATGTCCCAGTATTACTGGGAGAAGTTCAGAATTGAAAAACCCTCTTCAGTCCTGGGACACTAGCCCAAAGGTTGCTCAGAAGGTACGTAGAACTTTGGTCCAGTGCTGTGTAGACTACTTTTTACGGTTTAAAAAAGCAAGCTTTGGCACAAGATTCCTTCTGTGTTTTTGTGTTCTGTCATGAAATAGTGCAGCAGTACCCAATAGACCAGTGTTTGTGTATGGATGTTTTCCTGGAACTCTTAGCATAATGAGCAGAATGCCTCTTGTAGCTCTTCAGTGATATCACTGAAAAAAGCACTAATGAGAGAGCAGAAACAGTGGCAGTGTATCTTGTGATTGTGAATCATAGAATCATTTAGGTTGGAGAAGACATTTAAGATCATAGTGAACCTATAATATCATAATAATAAATGTTCAGTGTGGCCCTTGGCTCACCTTTCTTTCAGTTCTATCAGTTTTGATACAGGCTGTAAGATTCTTAACAGACTTTCTTTGCAAAAATATGATTTAGAGTTATTACTGAGATGTAGCTTAATGCAGTTGCTAATAAATCTGTCTACTAAAGATATCACTGTTTTTTTTCATCCGCAGAAGATATGGGTAGCTCCCATGAAAAATTATCATTATGATATCTATGATACAAGTCGATAAGACTGTAATAGTACTTTGCTTCTCCTTTAATTATGGGGCTAATTAACAGTAGTTAATTGGTTGGTTTTTGGGGTCAGCTTGCTCAGTTTGAAGTATTCTGGTCCTAAAAGGCATCTCATGGCTTACTGTGGTGGTGTTGCATTAGGACTCAACTGCTCTTTAACAAAGCTTTACATCTGGCTTTTTGAAGGAAGGATGTTGTATGAAAGGTTGTATAGTTGATTTGACCTTCCTTGTCTGAAGGTCATGACCTTAAACTGGGGTGTCTGGGTTGTGTGAACATGAGATCAAAATAAGAATAGTGAAGTGAACAGCTTGTGGCAAGAGGTTTCTGTTGTGATAAGGGATTGAGATTATGTAGGTGTGGTCAGTTGGAGAACACAGAAAACTGATTCCTTCTCTGTCCCTCTTTTTCAAACCCTTGTCTGTCTGGAACTTCTTAATTTCTGACCCTTTGTCCATCCAGTTAGATTGACACCAGATGCTGCCCCTGCTAGTTTAAGCTATAAATCGTACTTTAGCGTGTCTCACAGATGTTCGAGAACCAATTCTAGATGCTGAAAGTATAAAATGTATGTGTTTTACATATGTATGTATGTGAGACATGCATGGGGAGTATTTAGTGACTTCTCTTCTGTAACACTGGAGACAGCATGTGCCTGGCATAGGTTGTCGGTTAAAAATGTGTGTGTTACAGTAACCGCAGTAGAAGTACATGTTTGGTGAGCAAAAGCATGTGCAACTCTCCCTCCGCCAAGCTGTGGGCCTAAGATGGTTGTTTCTGCAGAATTCAGGTTTCTCTTTATCTTTGAACAGATGTGTTTATTAATCTTCTGTGTATCAGCTGGTGCAGTATTTCTGCCTTCCAATTCCAAAGCTGGTTTCCAGTCCACTAACACTGGTGTGCTTTTTATAGCAGTATTGCCGCTGCATATTCATATACTTAGATGCTTGTCGCCAAACAGCGCTTGGGTCCAGTCGATCACAGATTGTCTGTGAGATTATGACAGCTGTTAACTCTCCCTTCCTAGATCACGAGGAAGGTCAGCTTTAACCGTGTGCAGAGAGACTGTGAAAGCAAGATATATGCAAAGTAAAAGTAAAGAGCAATTGTTTCTTACTTAATAGACTCAATAGATAGTGAGGACTCATGACTTACTTGACAAAGCATTACTATCATCTTTCTCTATAAGACACGTACCGAGTCTGTGCTGGCCAGGCAGTCAGGTGGGGAAGGGCTGGCTTGCCTTCCTTGGAAGGGCTCATCTTAGATGGTTGTGTCTTGCTTTTTTCTTAGAGTTATAACCTTTTTATGTGAGTAATTTTCTTCTAAATTCCTTGAGCTGCTAACTTACTACCATCTCAACAATTCGACTTCCATATATGTTTTTACTTTTATTTTCTTTCATGACTTCATTTCACATGCTTTGTCACAACAATTTTCTCTGTAAAATGAGACAAGGTCATACTGCTGGGCTGGCACAGACCTTGGATCGAAGACCGCTGAAGCCCTGGGCTGAGGATTTTGCAGTAGAGACATCTAAGCTCCTGGGGCCGTCTCAGTTCTAGGCATGGTACAGCTTTGTTTGTGCTGGGCTACGTTGTCTGCTTGTCAAATGGGTCATCCCTTGATTGTGTGCAATTCTGGGAATTTTGCAATTCACAGTTAACAATACAGCTAAGTGTTCTTTTTTTCCTGTTGTTTTCTGACTGCATTCTTTGTACGTTCCTGTGACCCAAATTATGATATGATTTGTACTATCTCTGTGTTTCTTCTGAGTTACCGTTCCTTCTAAACAGTCTGTTGACTTTGTTCCTTGTAATCTAGATGGGACAGTTGTTAGAAATTGAAGTTTACTAGGTTTGTTTGTAGATACAGAAACTCACAACACGACCTGATCAATTGTGTTTTGTATAGTCATAGGCTTTAAAAACTTGTGGAGGGTGTTGTCTTTGTATTTTTTTTAAAACCAGTTTTATCAGTACTTGATATTGTGATAGAAGTGAGGAGGAACTTTGCTGTAACTGAAGTGCACTTTATCAGTGTTGTTCACTGCACTTCTGAAAGACTGAATCTGTCACCCTGCTTACAATACAGAACAAAACAAAGTTGTAGAGCTGAAGTTGCTTGGCTAGCATAGGCTACATAATGTTGTTGTAAATGATAAACTGCAGAGAGAGTGGGCTCAAAGCCTTAACAGTTAAGGGGTTTAGAAACTGTAATATAGATTTTCTGTGTTTGAATTATTTTGGGAGGTTTGCTAAGCTTATGTAGGAAGGGCAGACTGGAGAAGTATGATTTTGGTACTTGAGACAGTGAACTGAGACTCGTATTGAATTGTTTTATTTCTTGATTTACTGTGGATTTTTGGAACATCGTTAATCTCTCTGCGCTGCCGTTTCTCATCTGTAAATTGGAGTGGTAATTCATCCGTATTTTTTTTATCTGGCCAGTGTAGACTGCCTAGTCTTTGCAGCCTGCATGTCTCTTGATCTGTGTTTTGAGAGCTCATGATACAATAGGGATGTGATTTCAGCTGAGATGTGTGAGGACTGTTGTAAAGCAAGTAAACTAATTGATGAAAAATCTTTGACTTTCATGACTTTTTTAATTTCTCTTCCAAACAAACTGTATTCTGTATATCCTGCTTTAATAGTTTTGCTGCAGTTCTTGGGGCTATTTACTGCAAGAACAGTCTTGAGCTCTATGATCAATGTGAGTCAAGGTCTGCAGGGGCGATTGATGTATTTGATAAGTCCTAACTATACTTTTCCATCTTTTATTTACAGGAGGAGTTACGCTGTGATCTTAGTCAGTTTTCTGCATCTCTTAAGTCTTATGAAAACACTCAAAATGCTTCAGATACAAATCTTAATAAGAGAACCAAAAGCATTTACACTCCACTAGAACTTCAATTCATAGAAATGAAGAAACAGTATAAAGATGCTGTTTTGTGTGTGGAATGTGGATACAAATATCGCTTCTTTGGAGAAGATGCAGAGGTAATTTTTTCCAGGATTATGGAAAGATACTTGCATTATGTTAGTGTTGTACTAGGTTGTCCTGGTTTCGGCTAGGACAGAGTTAATTTTCTTCCTAGTAGCTGGTATAGTGCTGTGTTTTGGATTTAGTAGGAAAAGAATGTTGATAACACGCTGATGTTTTTAGCTGTTGCTAAGTAGTGTTTATACTAAGTCAAGGATTTCTCAGCTTCTCGTGCCCAGCCAGCAAGAAGGCTGGAGGGGCACAAGAAGCTGGGAGGGGACACAGCCAGGACAGCTGACCCAAACTGGCCAAAGAGCTATTCCATACCGTATGACATCATGCCCAGTATATAAACTGGGGGGAGTTGGCTGGGAGGGGGGATCGCGGCTCAGGAACTAACTGGGCATCGGTCAACGAGTGGTGAGCAATTGCATTGCGCACCACTTACTTTGTATAGTTTAATTCTTTTAGTATTGCTATTGTCATATTATTATTATCATTATCATTGTTTTTCATTCCTTTCTGTCCTATTAAACTGTCTTTATCTCAACTCACGAGGTTTTTTTTTCCTGATTCTCTCCCCCATCCCAGGGGTGGGGGGGCAGCATGGTGCTTAGCTGCCGGCTGGGGTTAAACCACGACATAGGTCTATGGCCAATTCCAGAAGGAAGGTTTGGGGAGGGGCATAAATTTCATGGGGTTTTTCAATACTTGAAATCAAGATGAAAAATCTCTGCATGCTTAAGTTGAAGACTATCCATTATGCATACACTTTTTACCAAAATAGCACTTATTATTTTGTAATCATATGGTAGGGCTTGCTATCCTGCATGTTGAGAACTTAAGATGAGGTCCTAGAATAATTACTTGTCAGAGTCAAAGGTGAAAAAATTTCAGAGGTGAATTCTCTGTCATGGCCCAAAGCTCTACTAGGAGTATTTCATTTTGGAAGACAGTGGAGCAAGTGTTGTAAAAGTAGATTAATATAGCTGGTATAGCCTGGGTGCAGAGAGCATCTTGGATGCATGTTCAGATGTGGCACCTACACATGCCAGATCTGTAGGAACTGGAAAGTACTTTGCAACAAACATAATTTTAAAGTGATGGTTCATAAATGGTTAGTGATGAGTTTTTTCATGATCTGGCACCAAATCATTGCTACCAACATTTGATCTGTGCTATTTCCACAATTGAAACCAATGAGAAACTTTGCTTAGTTACTGGGAATTAATTTTCCTGATCAAATTTGTACTGTGTAATTTGTCTACTTGTTTGCTGGTGCACTCACAGTCCAGAAATAGAAATATACTGTCCAGGTACACAGTTCAGTGTTTGACTGCAGTTCCTGCTTAAGACCACTTTCCCTAGTCGGTGAACACCTGCCTTTTTGCCAAGGGCCAAAAAACCAAATACAAATCATACATTATAATGTCACATTTTAACAAGTGTTGTTACTCTTCTTCTATGAAGTATTTAGTTTCCACTGCTGTTTGATATTGATTTTTTCAGTATTTTATTTGATTAGCTAGCTTAATACCATCTTTATAACCACAATTAAAATACCACCATTCTTTCTGCATTTTTAGTGAAAATTGTTTGACCCTGTGTTGAGCTGTGTTGCAGAATCCGGGTGTGCGGTGTAGGTGGTTTACCTCACGGTGGTAAAGTTCAAGGTGCAGTGTAATAAGCTGATATGTGAAGTCTGTGATACTGAAGCCCCTGTTTGTGACAACGTGCTGGGACAGGAAGGTGGAGGGGCCCAGCTCTCTCGGCTTTTTCCTGTAATGTTTTCCTTCTGACACTGGACTTTTAATTGTAGTTATGCATCAGTGTTGTCGTAGAGAGGAGCTCCTGTATTGCATTTTGAACTATTGGCTGACTCTTCTTCTTGTACTTTGCAGATTGCAGCTAAAGAACTAAACATTTATTGTCATCAGGATCATAACTTTATGACTGCCAGTATACCAAGTCACAGACTGTTTGTCCATGTGCGGCGACTTGTAGCAAAAGGATATAAGGTTATTCCTGGCTTTTATTAAATTATGTTAAGTACAGAATAGCACTGAAATAACTTACACTTATTGTACCAGTCTTATGTCAACTGAGAAGTGGGAAACTCATTATCACCTTTTTTTGCAACTAAAATGGCTAACTTTCCTTTGTTTCAATTTCTCTATTCTGGTGAATGTCATGATGTTTAAGTAGATTCAAGCCCTCTGTTTTATAGAAAAGTATCTTCATGTTTTCTAGAACAGTTCTAGAACAATTTTTCTCTCAGTTTTTTATCAAGCCTTTACATTTGATAAAGAGAAATTTATATATCCGCGCTCTCTTTTATTCTTCCTCACATCCTTCTTTTTCTTACCCTAGCCCGTATTTTTTTTTTCTCTTTTCCTTCCTGTTGTTGACCCCTGTAATTCTGTGGCTTTCTGTTGATACCTCTGGTTTTTTTCTGCTTATGAGAAAAGGACTTGTTGAATTTAAATTGATTGCAGCAACCATTCTCTGGCAAGTGGTGAACTCTAGCTAAATTGTTTCAAAATAGGACAGGAAGTACAGGGGCAGAAGTTGACAGGGCAGTTAGAAGTGGATAGAGCATAGGGAAAAGCAGTGCCTTATAGTCTCATTAGTAGGATTGATGCTAGCCTCTGCCCTTCCTGCTCAGCTTTAGTGATGCACTTGCTGTTTGCACATCTTAAAAGATCACCAAATTTATAAAATAAATAAAAAAAATTAATTTATTATCAAAGAGCTAACTTTGTTTCTTGTCTGTGTGCCTGTAGGTTGGAGTAATAAAACAAATGGAAACTGCAGCACTGAAGGCTGCTGGAGAAAATAAAAGCTCTCTCTTCAGCCGGAAACTGACTGCTCTCTACACAAAGTCTACACTTATTGGAGAAGATATCCTTTTCAAATAAATTTGGTTTCCGACTCTAATCTTTGGTGTATGAGAGGCCATAATTCTAGTATTATCACCTAGATGGAACATGAGTAGCTAGTGGCTGACATAAGAGCGGCAGCAGGAAATAAAGTTCCTTTAATTTTATGTGTGGTAAAACATTGTGCTGGCTTTATAAAGAATTTAATCTCTTCAGGGCTTTAGGTTTATTGTGAAACAGCAGAGCTTGTGTTTACTGTAGTTGCTTTCTGAAGTCAGAGAGTGGACTTCCAAGTCTTCAGTGTTCTGTAGGTCTTGTCTTCAACTAGGTGTTTCACCAGATTGAGAATGCATAGCACTAGTGATTCAGGAGGGTGTGAAGGAAGAAGAATTGACTGTTTGGTGTCAACAATTTGCTGTAAGTGACAAGGTGATAAAATCAATGGACTGTTAAAAATCTAGCTAGGTAATTAACTTCTGACTGTTGTAACAAAGAAAATACAAAAATGAGATAGAAACAGCTTTTAACCAGTGAAGTTATTTTCTCAATTTCTTCCCTTCCAGTTTTTGTTTTCCTATCTCCTGCCTTATCTACCTCATGTTTTTTTCTTTAATTTCTCAAACTAGTACTTAGTAGATACCAAGAGCTAAGAAGATTGTTAGATTAATGCCTGTGACATTGCACCTAAAGAGTAGATCAGGGAAGCAGATAACACAGTCCTGAGATTTTGTTGGAAAACTTCTAGTGTACTTACAGACTGTCTTGTAATGGTTGGCAAACTCAATGAAAGCAGGCTCAGTAGTATGACCCAACTGGGTGGATAGATATGCAGCAAGTTTTCAATGCAACTAACCTAATGCTCCTGCTAAGATGTAGACTTTTGTTTAACTCTGGGTATTGCCTGTTTTTCGGTTGCTGTATACCTAGTGCACTTAGTTTTTTCTGTTAGGTGCATGTGGTTTGTGGATATGAAGTCAAAATGATAAGGTGGAGCAGCCCATGTGCAGAATCAGCTGGTGGTTTAACTTTTGACATAGCTGCTCCTTCTTCAATGGGGAGACCTACAGACATAGTCAAAGATGGCCTTTGCATGAGCTAATGAAATCTGTTCATCGTGTAACTGCCTGTCCTGTGAGGACAACCGCTGACTTCAGTCCTCATGCTGACAGTCATCTGAAATTCACTAAAATCATAGTAGAAGTCAAACCAGCAAAAGTCAAATAGACCTTTAGTCTAGAAGGCCCAGCACAAAATGTAGTTGAGAAGGACTTAGATCTAGGAGGACCTCTGAATAATCCACCAAAATCTGTGTACTTTGGTTTTTTTAACATTTGTTACATGTGAACCCTTTGCTGAAGCTAGATGATTCTGTAGATGTTGAAGAGGTAACAACAGATGTCCCTGATAACTACCTCCTCTGTATCTGTGAAAATGGAGAAAACTTAAAAGACAGGAAGAAAGGTGACGTTGTTATAGGCATTATGGTAAGTTAGTTTCACAGGGGAATCGGTATTTTCGGGTTCGTGTGGGCTTTTTTTGAGGTGGGTGGTTATCTTCTTAAATTCATGATTGCTCTGTCTTTTAGATTTTTGGGGGGTTTGTTTTTTTGTAGTGCAAGGTGCAGTTTAGGTAAAGTATCATCTGTGTGTGAATTGTGATGGCTTTATATTTGAAAACTATAGAAAAGGTCTGGAGTTGATAGTTGAATATTCCTGATACTGTTTTTGCTGCCACATCACTTGAAAGCATAGCTGTGTTTTAACCAAATACAGGGAAATCGTTAGTTCAGATGCTTTACTAACTTTAAACATTTTTAGGGTCAATATTTTAAAGCTTATAAGCACTTTTTTCCTCTACAAAATACTGTTCTCTAGAGGAAGAGACGTACACTTTTTTACTGTTTACACTTCAGATTTGTGTTCTCTTTTATGGTGAGGATTAAAACCAGGATTGTTTAACTGGCGAAACACAGTGATAACTGAAGACCAGTCTGCTGGTAATTCATTAATTTAAAAGCATCTTGATTGTGCTTGTATTTGAATGTCACACTGCAGCTGGGAGAGAACAATGAAAGCGTGTGCTAGGATGACAGTTAGTTTCCAGGCTGAATTGCATGTACCTTCCACAGACGTCCAATTATATACATTTGCCTAGTAATAAAAGTTGAGCAGTGATGGACTGATGATAACAAGAGCATATTTACATTTTTAAGGTATTGTTATCATTTACCAAGACAAAATTGTGGTAGTCTTTTGAAGTTATTACCACATCATAGATTTGAAAAACACAATTATATTTTTTGATCTACCACGTTTGCTAAGTGTCTGAGTGCTATATAATTTTATGCTATACACCATAGATTTTCTTTCTGGCTTAATAATTTGAGTCACTGAAACACTCCCTGAAAATTTAAATATTCAATGCATATTTATTTTTTCTTTTTATTTGACAGGCAATCCAGCCAACTACTGGAGAAGTAATTTTTGACAGTTTTCGGGACTGTGCATCTCGCTTAGAATTAGAGAGTCGAGTTTTGCGCCTGCAGCCAGTTGAAATAATACTTCCATCTAACTTGTCAGATCAATCTGAAAAGCTCATCAACAGTATAACTTCCATGAGGTAAGTTCTATGGGGATTTTGTGGTTTGAGTTTTTTGCCCCCCACCCCCCCTTTTATTTTTGTTACAGTATAGCTATTGATGGAGTTTAGATCCAGGAGCAAGCATGGATGTTTAGTTCTGTAATGGCCCATTTCAGAATGGCTGTAGTTTGCTGCTGGGTTGAAAATTCCCCAAATCCCACTGAGTTCTGGGCACTCATTCTTAAATTGTATTTAGACTGAAATTCATGGCTTCTGTTTCTGGCCTATGAAAGATTTGTGCGCCTCAACATTTGTTGTTTTCATTTAGATCGTCTTTCTCCCGCACTCCCTATCATGTGATGCATTGGATTTATTTCAGAGCTCATGCACTTATCTTTGGGATCTGAAAGTGGTGTTATGTGCCTCTAAAAGGCATGAAACTTTTTTTCTGTTAATGTAGATAGGTGTAGAAAACCTTTGCAACTGGTATTTCATTCTGTTTGTCCTATTACACTATCTTGAACTTGGACGCAGACTTGGAAGTATTGTGACTATCATCTGTTTATATTTTGAGTTCTCTTTGTGTATTTCAAGAGTAAATTTGTTACATGTTTTCTATATCAGTTTTACTGTGGAATAAAGCCAGAATAGGATGTAATTTGTTGGATGAAGGATAAAGCAATCCTCTGAAAATATGTGGTGAACTTCCAAAATCTTGCAGATGCAATTTTTGTGAGAAAATATCAGTTTTTCACTTTTTTTTTAAAAACCATGCAGCTCTGGGCTGTAGAGAACTAGCTTAGAGCTTGGCATTTCCATTTTGAATGAACTAGTCAGAAAGCATGTTATTTTTCTTTTATGTGTTAACAAAACTGGAGCTAAAGAAAGCCAAAGAAAAATTAATGTATTATGTAGGCAAAGTTTTGTGTTGGGGGGACGATACAAGTATCATCACCTCCCATATTGTAAAGATAGACAAATGCATCACGGTCACGTGGATGGTAGCTACCTGACAGACAGTCAACTGTGTACCTTGACTACCTCACTTAAACTCTGCTCAAGTCATCATCTTGTAGCTTCCTCTAATGCTCCAGACGGCTGAGCTGCTTAATCATCTGCTCTGCAGGCACTCCTTTCCCCACCTGCCAGTGTAATCCTTCTTTGTCCCCTTTTATAAAAAAAAAAGTTGATGTGAATTGGTGGGTAGGCAGTCGTCTGATCACAAAAAGCTGATTTTGTGGCACATTATAGGAACTTGCACAGATGTTGCTGCACTCAGCTATCAAGCTTTCAAGGGCACGTGTATATGAGAGGCAAGACTGAGAGGAGGGACTGAAAATGTCTGATTTGGTGTTAGGAATCTTAAGAAAATGTGGCTTGTGAAAGTGGTGTATTCGTCATCATTCAGTGGTGGTGTGATGCTTACACTTGTAGTGAAGTGTGCTCTTGTCGTAGCTCTTCTATTCCCTCAGCTCATGTATGGACTGTAAAGCCATAAGGAGTTGAAAAGGTCAGCTCTAATTAGATGTACTAAGCAAGCAATATCAATGTATTTCCTTGCAGTAAAATGTTAAGACTTGGGCAGATAAAATACCAGATTAGGAAGTAACAAACCTTTTCCAGTTGCCAACAGATGCACATTTTTGCCTTGCTAATCGTTTTACTTTGGTAACTTTCTCTTTTGCAAATCAATTCTATAGGGGTATGCCCAAAATATTTCTAAATATACCATGATGAAGATTAACAATTCTTATTTTTTGTTTGTTTGGTTTGGTTTTTTTGTTGCTGGTGTTGTGCACTGACAGTTTTGTGGAAGCCAGAGGAGGGTAAAAAGATGTAATAAATGGACAAAATAAGTGCTTTTTTCAGGAACAAGTATTTTAGTTGTGCGTTAAGGTAATTCTGATGCAGGTTTGAGAGCGCGATTGTGGTTTTTTCTTTCTTTTTTTTTTTTCGTTGTGCACAGCTGAGAATGTTAGTAAGTAACTTCTCATTTCTATTAAGAACAGAAAATACCACCCATTAGCTGATTTTGTGAACAGATATTAGTTTGTAGGTTTTTCCACTTTTTGGTAATTTACTAGGCAGCTCTCCAGCCTAAATGCCCTTAATTACATGGGAGTGGTAAAAGTAAAACACATTACTTCAGTATGCTTCGGTAGCCTTATTTCAAAACCAATTCTTCATGGATTTTCTCATATGAAAGATTTAACCACTAGAGGGCCCTGAAGTATTTAATGTTAATTTAAGTGGTTCCAATATGCTGCTTTCTTGTGCTCTTAACTAGGCTCTAGTTTTTATATAATTGCTTTTATACAGGCAGTAATTTTATTTTAATGCATATTGAGTGGTCTAAAGTATTCAGTTTTGGTTATTGTCCATTACCTGGTAATTTTGTTCTTTGTCTGCTCTTTTCTAAGAACTCCTGGTGAGAATCATCTGTTAGCTGGGAAAGGTTTCATTTCTGTAATTTTTTGAAGACCTTTCTGACTAAAACCGTGGGAACTAGATCTTCTGTTTCAAGAAGGCTCTTCATCTCTTTGTGTATTTATAATGCAGCAGAAAACCACTGAACTTATAAAAACAGGGTAGAGATGGGAGAGAATAATAGTCCCAGGAGGTGTACAGCTTGGAGTGGTTAAGAGCAGAGAAGAGAAGGGTCTTTCTGCTCACTGCATGCCCATGTCATGTAAGAATTGCACCAGGGGTTGCCTGAGTAACTCGGGGGATGATTTGGTTTTGGATGTTGTGTATTAGAACTTTGCAATGAGTGACCACGGTGATGTGGCGAAGGTCTCCTCCAGCACAAAGAGTTTGCTGATGGTTATTAAAAAAATTAAAGTATTTCGTCCAGATAAACCACTGCAGCTTTGAGAGCAGTGATAATCTGGTCCAATGCCTGGTTACATTGACAGAGTTGAAAGTATCTGTGTGCTTTCCTTCAATTTCTCTCTCTCTCTCTTTTTTTTTAAACATGCAAAGACCAAATGTGAATATTATATACTGGTGTGCATGTATCTCTGCCTTTATTCTACAAAAAAACCCCATACATAATGTACATATTTCCTCTTTACGGAATGCTGTGCTTCCCTCTTTCTGTTCTCTTGTTGCCACCATAGCTATGTCCAGGCTCAGCTATGTCATTTGCACTGTTTACTGGTGCTTCTGTTTTGGTATTGTGTACGTTTTCACAGCCAAATTTACATCACAGGAACACCCATCACAGAAGGAAAAAACAACTGAGTGGCAGGGTGCTGCTATTCTAAATTTGTTTTTATCAGAAACGAGCCAAATAAGTCACCAGAAAGGTTTTAGTGTTTTAATCTGGTTAACAATCACCAAGAACTACTACTTAAGCCTAAGGAGTACTTCGTGATGGTAGAAATTATTTCTGTGGATTAATGTAAAATAGTTGTAAAGAGTTTTGAGTCAGAAATGAAAGTGCAAATAAAATACACAATGGAAAGTGGCCTCATCACTTTTTAAGTTTTATGCAGTACAGTGATAGTGAAAAGTTTGCTTATCCTGCAGATCAGCGGAGAAAATAGTTTCACACGTTTGTATGTGGCTGTAAACAGGGTCTCACAAGAGGAAGAATGAAGCAAGTTTTACAGTAAGTTAATAAACAACTGAAGCAGCAGCAGAGCTGTTTTAAGAACTGTCTAAGAGCAGCAGTTTGAGCTGTGCCCAAGAAAGCAGTTTGCAGTGTAAGTGGAAGATTTGGTCCTGGTTTTGAAGTTCTCCATGTCTAAGTTAGGCATGGACATTAAAGTAATGAGCAGTAAACAAAGCTTAAATGCTACTGTAGTAAGATGACTTAGCTGTTTGTATGATTTGTTCATACATTGGAGTTTTAATTAAGCTAGTACAAAGCCAGTTTGGTTAAATTGCATACTTGGGGGGGGTGGGAATCCTAGCTTTAATCAATAGGTATTTCACCACTGATTTAAATGAAGTTAGACTCATCCCTCTTTTTGTAAAGATTTTGCTTAACCATTTGTATTAAACTTGTGTGTTTGTCAGCCTGAGTAAGCTTTAAAAAATAGTTCAACTTGTGGTGTAGACTTGTGTTACGAGTTACAAACTTTCCGCTTCGGTAATTTAAAACTCATGGAAGCAAATGTATTGAAATGTTTGGCATGGTTTCATGTTCGTTTGCTTCTAGCATGTTGCTGTTTCAGGTGGTAAATGAAATGCTCCTATTGCCAATGTTATGACAGACATTGTCCATAAAAATTAATAACTAGAAAGTACTATTCAAGGACAGATTTAATGACTAGAAAGTACCATTCAAGGACACTGAACTGAAGGTCAGTTTTGGTGGAGAGCCTTCCTTCAAAAGCAAAGCGTAAGTTAAAAGTAGGTTATGGAAACTGGTTCAGAACAAACTGTTCTGGTGGGTACTGTTCTGTTCCCAAACTGTTAGTAACATCTGTTTGCAAGTGCTGGCCTGGCTGGAGGAAAATCTTTTAACACTTTTAGTTTCCTTCTTTCTAGAAAACCAAGGAAACACTCTTGCCTTCAAAAAATACATATGTTTTTACAGGAGAACACTGTGTTTTGTACTCCAGGCTCTTCCTAGTCAAGGGTCAGTACCCATCCTCCTTAACATATTAGCTGCTTTAAAAGTTGGCCTGTACTGGTCTCCTGCAATTGTTTTTGAGGCTCCTTTCCCTTTTGGTTGTTCTTGCTCTTCTCATGTGCCCCTTTTTTGTTTCATTGAAAAATCCAGCGCATCTTACAAGTGCCCCAGTGTTCCTCTTTATATTTTTTCCGTTTGCCCTTTTTTATGTAATGTTTTATTCTTTAGCATTCTTTGACACCGTGTAAAAACATACCGATCACCAATGCTTCACTTTCAATCCAAAGCATCATTTCACCCAAGTCTGCATTATTTTGGTTTTTTTACATGTCTTGTTTGATGTCTGGCCAACAATCTAAAATCAGGATGATATGATAACTAACCTCTTGTTAGTTATTCACATACTTCACTTCATTCTGTTTGCAGAGCATAATGTCTTCCTCCTGTTAGCTTGGGCCTGTAATCTAGGAGGCAGTTTTGACACAACCTCCATCATGCACTGCTTTGTTTAGGTTGCAGGTAGGTCTGCTACTTGTTCCCCTGTAATATGTCAAAGACTTTTTTCCTTCTGATTATGGCATTCAGATTTCTGTTTTCACTGGAGTACTGCAATATTGTCTTTGGCTTGGAGTTTGCTCCCTGGAGTTCCCTTCTCTTTCAAATCCATTGAGAACTAAAATCATCCTCCCTGCTCACTGGTTTGATCGAATTACTGCTGGGCCAAATCCCTCAAGTAGCTGATCCTCCATCATTACATGCAATGCAGGCCTTTTTTCTTTGTGTTTAAGGACCTCTAAATAACATTTCAAGCTCTTTCTGCTTACACTAAGTCAGTGCAGCGCTGATACCCGCTCTGTTTTAGCAGTGACTTCTGCCTTTAACTTCGTATCAGTTGTGGTCTCACAGGTAGCTGCATTGCTCCACAGGTGTGTTACTCTCTAGTTTCAGCCCTGTCGTGATCTCTTACCAGCCCAAAGCATTAGCTGGTTGTTTCTTGTCATCCTTCTCCCCTATTGTAGTTCGTCAGAAATCAAGAATAAGAGATGTCTTTAGGCTTTTTTGTTTCAGTATGTGTGGTGCCATAGTAGAATACAGCAGTGCTTTGGGTTCCTTGAAACGGGAAGTACAACTGTCTTTATAAGTTAACTTGTAAAGGGTATAGGAGTGAGCTGTAGCCAATTTTACATGCATTGGTCAATAATGCTATTCATTGCTAATTGCTTTCATGGATAGAGTTATGGATTTATGTCATCAGTCAATGAGTAGAAACTCAACTGGAATGAACTCAGTGAAGTCTTGTAAATTAATATAAAATGCTTTCAATTTTGTGGATCTTTATATGTGGCTGATGGTTGCTCAGATCAGAGGATGCTTTCATATAGTTAATGTTGCGGATTTTTTTTAAAATGGGGAGCAGTTACATGCACATATTTATGTAGCTCAGCTCATAAGGTTTGGAGGTGAGCAAGGACGGGAACGCTTGTAGTGGCAAAAACAAGACACCAAATGGTTACAGCAAGAGTAAACACTATTGCGAATGAAATTGCTGAACAGAGGAGTGAAAAGCATCTAAAAGGTTGGTAATCATAAAAACTAGTGGTTTCATGGTTTGTATAGCTTGTAATATTCCCATGGATTTTTAAGTGAAAGGCAAGCTGTGACAAACATCTTGAGAATGTTTCGTATAAATGGAAGCTACAAGCAGTTGAATTTGCAGCAGGAAAAAAGCAAGTAAAGTACAAAAACAGCGTGTGAGCTATTTTCTGTAAATACAAAAACCAAATGCATCACTGAACAGATGTTTACTGACTAAAGAGGCTTTTTGCACTGCTAATAATCCAATTCATGGCCTGGGCAGCTCAGCTGTGTGGAGAGCTGCTTGAAGAATATTGGTCATGTTATAGCTCCTATGTTTTGAATAGACATGGGAAAAAACCCCACAACAGTATTATCAAATCATGTAATGACCTGAAAGAACGGTTGGACAGGTTTTTTTGCGATTTAATCTTGTTGCAGTCATGAAACATGCTGTTCTCAATATGGTAGTTCATTATTGTGTTCTATGGCATTGCAGATGAGGGAAGCATGGGGCTTAAATCTGTTTTGACAAATTGCTTATGTGTAAAGGCTACTTCTTTACCATTGCCTACCTTACCGCTCTTCACAGTTTGGGACGCAACACAGGCATATGGCATCCTTTAGATGAAATTACTGCTCCATTATGCGTGCAGAGTTGTCACTAGAAAAACATGGGAAGGCAGTTGCAAAGCACTGTGTCTAAATGCAATTTGGAGCACTTTTCTTAACCTGGATGATATATTAGATAAAAAATGTTAACATTGCTTGTTACAGTAACAGCTGGCCTTTGCAGGCCTTGCCCAGCCCATGTGTTTTTGTAAATTCCTCCAGGCAAAAGTGAAGATGGTGTGCCCTGATAAGCTTCCCCAGCAGTTCATACCTGGTTCAAACGTACATTATTTTTCATGTGATTGCAGGCAGCATGGAAAACATGCTGTGTTCAGGAGCTGTATTTGTGGCATTTTTGCACTGATTAGTGATATTCATGGTTTTGGCTGCTTTTTTTTCCCAGTTTTTGTGCCAGAAATTATTAAACGAAGAATGATTAAATTGATCTTGATGCTTGTGCAATTTCTGACTGTCAAACAATTAACTTTTTAATTAGGAAAAAAACACCTTATTGAAAGAAGAAGGAAAATTAAAACTTTAAAGCATTTGTTTTCATGTTTTGGCACCTGTTTGATTTATTATTATAGGATAGATCAGAAACTGCAGGAGGTGACATGTAAGTAGTTCTACTTTTTGTTGTCCTCTCTGGTCGTTATGATGTTCCTTGCTTATTTCTCTCAGTATACATTTATATACTGTTGACTTTTCACAGCAGCTGTTGAAGTTTCTCAGCCAGGGAAGGGTGCTGAAGCTCACAATTACAAAGGCAGATGGGAGCCTGGAGCTTTACACCTCTGTCCTCCAGGAGGTGGCACCACCATGCTGGAGCACTGCTGGTCCTGGTCCTAGGGAGAAAGGGGATGAAAGCAACCAATTAGTAATAACTAATTTTCCCTAGATGTCTGTGAGGAACATAATTGTGGTGCATTAGGTTACTTGATAGAGAAAGGTAATAAATTCCCAAGTTCAATAATCCTAATTTGAAGGAACAATTCTCATTTACATTTGAAATTTTTTTAACTTGAGATAGAGGTCCTTGCTCTGATGATAAAATTCCAAATAACCCAAATAGCCAAATGGCATTGTTATTCTGATGTGATTCATATTAGTAATTTAATTTCCACTTTTCAAATAATGCAATTATCATTCAAAGAAGTGAACGCTTACTAATGGACGTTTGCTTTGCTGATAAGCTACTATAGATGTTATACGTATTGGAGATTTTCATGATAGAGTGGGTGATTATATCTGACAGGCTTGTGGAAATCGGAGGGTTTTACAATTGTTGTCAGTATAACAACTGCATACTGTACTGAGGGGAGAGGAGGGAAGGCATGCACACATGCACACGCTTAAAACTGGAATTTGTATCAACTGTATTAAAGTACAGATATAAATGACTTGCAAAAGTGTTGAATGTCCCAGTAACTCTTAACCGTACAGATACTAGAGAGCGCTCGGGTCTTTACGGTAAACCAGCTACTTGTTTATGTGCTTTGAGGTGACCAGAACAAAAGGTAAGCAGCTTTTCTTCTTAAGAATAGCCAAACCCCAAACATAACTGGCAGCTCTCTTTGGATTGAAAGTGAGTTTTGAAAGAAAGTAAAATCCTTTTTGAGGGATCCAGTTACATCAGTACTTTGCTGTTGTAACTCCATACTCCAGGCTGTCCTGCACATTGGCTGGTCCATGGTGACTTCCAGTGTGCATGTTCTGTGTTTTAAATGTGAAAGTAACTTGTCTATTTTCATCGAGAGGTAGTCTAACTGGAGCTTTGTAAGGGTAAACGCATGTGTACAGTTTGATCTATTGTGGAGGAGCTAACGTACTATGAAGCAGCATATGTACGTCTGATGCCAGCTTGCTCTTACAACCAGAACATCGGTTGCGTGTTTTCCTTTGTTCCAGGTATCAGTGAAAATGTTGCAGTAACCTGCAGCTAGAGTGCACATATTCAAATGGAGAAGGACTCTTAAGCTCTTAAAGCTGGCGTGCAAATTTTAAAATTTTTTTAACAGCCTATGAATGTTTGTTGGCGTATTTGTTAAAGTCCTAGCAATTTTTTTAAAATAACAATTTCTTTTCTGTAATTTATTCTTCTTTGAAGTTGACTTGGGACATAAATCTTTCACTGTGAAACAGTGGCATCATGGACACCTTGGATGTGTTAATTTCTCAGCCATTACTTCTTCCCACATTTCCTACCCTCGTTGTTAGTGCTAGGAGTTAGAAATTCAGCATTTTTAATCAAAACAATGTAGTGATATAAGTGAGACAAGTATGGGAGGGAGAAAGACTGAAACTGTCTGCATGTTTGACATGCAGATAGCAGCGATACTAGAGTGAGGAGAAGAATAATGCTCTTGTAATGGTGGTTCTTAGCCCCTCCTGAGTTAGGGAAGAGAGAAAGGCCATGAATATATTTATTTTTCATAAAGCCAGAATATATTAATTTTCTTAATTTTGAAGAAAATGAAACTGAAATGGGTTTTTATGTGCCATCAATCTACTGAACTGCAAAACGGAACATGCGTTATCTTTGAGGCTATCTTTAATAGTTTAATTTTGTGCCTGACTGGCTTACAACATCTGTCTCTTTTTAACAGATGTTCTTTTTGATGTATGGTATAGGTAAGAGGTTTTCAGTAAATTAGAGTTGTGAAGAGTGTACTTTAAGCATGGACTCTTCCTCTGGGAATTTGGAATAGTAAAAATGATTGTTAGAAATTCGTACTTAAGTTTGCTTCTAAATTTACATGGATATTTTCTGAGTTCTTAATAAAGAATTTGAAATCATTGCTATAGTAATTAACTCTTGCCGTACAAAGCTTAGTAATACAGTATTTTTTAATGTAAAAAGGTTTCATGTATGTGTATTTGCTTTCCATTTACGTGAAAGAATCTTTCTGCAGAGGCAGATGGGTGTGCTTATAAAAAATTTCTAGCAAATATACTTGAATCTGTTCCTATTCCTATTTTATGTTGTGCCTGTCTCTCTTGCTTCTTGTCAGGTGGAAGATAACTGTCTGCTCCTCCATCCCTTCTGCTTATCCTTTTACAACTATGCTACCTGCTTTCTTGAGTCTTTGCCACCTCTTCATGTGTCTACCCTTTTGTTTCCTGTACCTAGGGTGCCCTTGTCCCCATCTCCAGCAAGATTTCAGGCACTCCTTGCAACAGAATGCTTGGCACTGTTCTTTTCCTCTACATACCCCTATACAAAGTCGTGGCTGACAGGGAACTTAAGATGGGGAGAGAAGCAGTAGCTCCCCAGATAGCATCCTAGGGAGGACGTAAGTCAGACCCTTCTACCTTTCTTCATTTTTCACATATGCTGGTGAAGTGCAGGGTTCTGAGAAGGAAGGATAACTTTCCTGGACAGCTTCACTGCGTTTTTGTACTTCACACCATCTCACTGCATGTGTTATACTGCTTTGCATTTCCCTTCTTACTAAACACCTCTTGTTAGGGCTTGAGGAAGAACCAAGAGAACACTGTGAAGAGCAAGGTGGTATACACAGAATCATAGAATGGTTAGGGTTGGAAGGGACCTTTAAAGGTCATCTAGTCCAACCCCCCTGCAATAAGCAGGGACGTCTTCCACTACATCAGGTTACTCAGAGTCACGTCCAACCTAACCTTGAATGTTTCCAGGGATGGGGCATCTATCACCTCTCTGGGCAACCTGTTCCAGTGTTTCACCACCCTCATAGTAAAAAATTTCCTTATATCTAGTCTAAATCTGCCCTCGTTTAGTTTAAAACCATTACCCCTTGTCCTATTGCAACAGGCCCTACTAAAAAGTCTGTCCCCATCTTTCTTATAAGCCCCCTTTAAGTATTGAAAGGCCACAATAAAGTTTCCCCAGAGCCTTCTCCCGGCGGAACAACCCCAACTCTCTCAGCTTTTCCTCATAGGAGAGCTGTTCCATCCCTCTGATCGTTTTTGTGGTCCTCCTCTGGTCCCGCTCCAACAGGTCCATGTCTTTCCTGTGCTGAGGACCCCAGAGCTGGATGCAGTACTCCAGATGGGGTCTCACAGGAGCTGAGTAGAGGGGGAGAATCACCTCCCTTGACCTGCTGGCCACGCTTCTTGTGATGCAGCCCAGGATACGGTTGGCTTTCTGGGCTGCGAGCGCACATTGCTGGCTCATGTCCAGCTTCTCATCCAGCAGTACCCCCAAGTCCTTCTCGGCAGGGCTGCTCTCAATCTCTTCATCCCCCAGCCTGTATTGATATCGGGGGTTGCCCCCACCCAGGTGCGGAACCTTGCACTTAGCGTTGTTGAACCTCATGAGGTTCACATGGGCCCACTTCTCGAGCTTGTCCTGGTCCCTCTGGATGGCATCCCGTCCTTCAGGCGTGTCAACCATGCCACTCAACTTGGTGTCATCTGGAAACTTGCTGAGGGTGCACTCGATCCCACTGTCTATGTCATTGATGAAGATATTTAGCAGTACTGGTCCCAATGCAGACCCCTGAGGGACTCCACTCATCACTGATCTCCATCTGGACTTTGAGCCATTGACCACTACTCTCTGGATGTGACCATCCAACCAATTCCTTATCCACCAAACAGTCGATCCATCAAATCCATTCACAGGGCAGTGTTGCATTTGCTATACAAAAAAATAAATTCTTGATGCATCGGAGAGAAAGGGAAGTAGGAAGAGGGGAAGGCTGAAAAAGAAGCCTTTAATTTGTGGGGAACAGTTGTGTAGCTGTCAAAAATCCTTACTTATGGTATTAATTGATGTGTTAAACTGTTTTAATTATCTGAAAAGATAGCACATGGATTTTCATCTCAAAGTGGAGAAGTTAAGCCTCACCATAAAGCATTCTGTATATATTGCAAATGCAGTGTACTTGTTGTTCCTCGTGACCTTGACAAAAAAATACTTCGTTTGTCTCTGAAATTTAATCGAAGGATTTGTGCTTTGAGTTAGTCTAGGTGAAAGTATACGCATGTGTAATACAGGAGTTATCTATATATGGATGAGCTGTACAGGGTTTTGTAAACTCCTTGCCTATAAAAAAAGTCTTTGTTTCATGAAGGATTCTTAGCTGCAAAAAGAAAAATAGGCCAGCCAATATCCTTTGGCTTACAAACAGCTTAAAAAAAAATCTCTAACTGAGGAAAACTATAAACTGCTGACTGGACTTCACTTTTTTTAACTGAATTTGAAGGCACATCCATTTTCCTAGACAGGCTTTTTAATGCACTTTTTGATAAAGTTTAATGTCTCCATCAAAGCTCATACAGGATCTAGTTTTGTGTGCAGCAGCATTATCAGGACAGTGGAGAAAACTTGCATTTAAACTGGGCTGAAGAAAATCATCAGTCAACCTAGAAGATGCTATAGATCACTTATTCCTCTTCTGAGTGGGTGTTTTACAACCACTTTACAACCAGGCTCACTTGATGACTGTCTGTTTAGTCCAGCCTTGGAGTTCGAAGAGCAGGAACTGAACATAGCATAGGGAGCTGTGTAGCCAACACAAGCCAAGGATGCTGCTCCTTTCTGCTAGATTTCTCACAGAGGTTTGCAGAGTAAAGGCTGCGAGAAGGGGTCCTTCTCAGCTGCTGGGGAATGTATAATGCTTGCTGACTTAAAGTGTACAGAGGAGTCAAGATGTGGAAAACATTCTTGAAGCTAAGCTGAAAAGGACTGAAAATAGAGAACATAGTAGTAAACATTTAGTCATCTAATCTGGATGTGAGAAATTAAATGTGGCCCAGGTTTTAGACACAGCCAGATTCAGACCACAGACTTGATCTGGCATAAAAATTTGACTGCTAATGCCTTTGGGTTGCCTAAGTAAAGAAATGCTTTCATAACTACTGTAATCAAATGCAGTTATGATTAACTTGCATTAAATTATTTTTTGGAATGCATGTTTTGGAATCTGTTTGCTGTTTATTACTGAAAATCATAATGTTATTTTGAGAGCCATGCTGGAGTGGAAACAACTAACTGTATCAAATAAAAAAAAATCGTAATCCTGAGGAGTGGAGACAGCTGTTGGTTAACATCCCTGGTTTTATGCTGTCTTGTATAGTGCGGGTTTCTTGATTAGATAGAATAAACACATCTCTCTTACTTGGCCCAGGCATGCTGTGCCTGAGTATGTACATAACGTAGGGATCTGGATCTATACTCTGTCAGAGCCCTGCATTTCATACAGTCCATTAGACAGGTACTGGGTTTAAAGTGGTGACTTTGGTGGTAATATGGAAGACAGGCATAGAAGAGCTCTGTAACTTAGTGTGAGTGTAGGGTCTTTGAGATATGATGGGTCATCTTGAACACAGAAGTGCTATAAAAAGCATAGGTAAGGACTGTGATGAGACAAACCACCTCAGCTCTGACGTGAAACGACTGATCATTACGTTTCTAATATCGATGCATATTCTACTTCTAGAATTGTTCTAGCCTGCTCATATTGTAGATTCAAAGATAATGTGTGTGTGTCAGAGTTATTTCCAGTGGTGTCATGCCTCATAATGAAGGGGAAGGACTAAGGGGAAAGCAGTAATTGTAAGAGAAGGATCCTATGGCCACCCAGTCAATGTGCGTACATCCATTTTAGGAGTCTGCTAGGTAAATAAAGAGGTACTGATCCTAACTGAGGAGTTATATTTGACTCTCGGTATTATGTCTCTGAAAGGGTTTAAAGGAAAAGCTGGGGCTTCAGCCAGACTAACAAGTAATTGTTGTGTAGCTTTTTGATGTTACAAAAGTGAAGTGAAATTCACATAGCAGTTTAATCATCCTGTGATATATAATTAGCATATTATCAAACGTTATTAATTAAGAAGTAGTATGTTTGATTTTTAACATACTGTGGAAAGGAACCTTAGAATGGAGTTTCATCAATAACTTTTCAGTGGTATTGGTGGGTTAAGCAATTGTTTCTGCTATCCCACGACCCTTTTCGTATGTTCAGCACAAAAGTTTTTGTGGCTTCATGGTGAACTGCAACAGGTCACAGGGACAGGTGAAGAACCGCTATGGTCATTTGTTCTTTCTGGGTAAATTTTTGACGGGTTAGGATTCTTGTCTCAGTTCACTACATGGTTGGCCAAGCTTTTATGCCAGTGCAAAAGGAAAGAGATAAGAATGAAGATGTTGGGAATGGCAGGACTGCTGTGTTTGGTGACTGTGTTAGTCTATGTCAGTTTGAATTGATGGTCAGGCTGTACTCTCAGTTGTGTGAGTGCTGTGCTTTGAACAGGATCTGTGATGTGATAAATTAAAAGAAAAAAAAAACCAACCAAAAAGCCCTCTTTCTTTTAACATTCCTTTTTTTAAAAAAGGAAAATTTGTCTTGAAGCATGGTCATGTTGACAGTTGTACAATTTCAGGTTGGCTCTTGAGAGAGGACTTAGCATGGAACTGAAGTCGCTTTTTTGCAGTCCATACACATGTAGTATTTCAGATGTAAATCATATTAAGAAATGGATGTGTATTAATAGGGATGTCTTTTCAGATGCTTCTGTCTCATCATTTACTATGAGTAGAATGTAGACTAGTACCTTGTACCTGTTATATTAAGCTGGGTGAAGGGAATTCTTGTGGATTTGTTAGGAACAGTCTTTATAGAGAGATTTCAATACATTATGCCAGCAACTTTGTGTATTTTAAAATATAGGAACTGAACAAAAAGAAGGCAATGTGTCTTGCCTGCGAAAATCCTTTATCTGACAAAAATAAACAGTTTCACTTAGTAGCTTTATCCCCCTAGTCCCTCTAACATTGTAAGCATTTCATTTGTTGGTAATAATAGAAGTTTTATTCTTCAGTTTCCTTAAGTCTTGACTTACAAAATCTAAAGATTTAGAGTAAATATCAGTTGCCAGCAGAATTAAGATACTATTTTTTTCTTCAATTTTTGTCTTATTAAAAAAAAAACCAAACAACAAACAAAAACTCTACCACTTCTGTTTTCCGTTCAGTTCTACAGAGATGGTGTCCAGTCTAGTGGTATTGAAAGTTATATTTTGGGCTGAACCATTGCCAGAGAGAGCATCCACTCAATTCAAGGCCTCCAAAGTGTAAACATGAGATAAATTGAGTTTCACTTTTGAATCCTGATCTGCTTTTTCACTTTTTTTCTTAAAAAGCAAACCATTAAGCCTATGCTGCCTTCATCTGTTTCCTTCAAATATATTTTCCGTTTGTAAAATAATTTAACTAGCTTTTTGCTGTTGGCTCATTGATCATAAATCCTAGCAAAGCAGTAGTATGAAAAATACATAGTGTACAGCATCTGTATGTTGCATACTAAATTAAGCCATGGGAAAGATAACTTCCCTGCTTTTTCACTTGTATTAGCTTTTCACAGAATGTGAAATCAAGGTAAGTAGCCATTTGTGGTTGAAGTGTGCCACTCTTAATTACAGGAATATGGCAGTGAAAAGAAAATTCTGTATATAGAGGGCATAATTATTAACGCTCTTTGTATTTATTATATTAGAAATGTCACTGTGTTTAAGCATCTTTGTACATCTCACAGGAAAGCCTGAAATAATTTGTTGAAAAATTAACAAGTTCATTTCATCACATTTAATGGATTCTTTAATCTGTATCAGCTTATCAAAGGAAACATTAATTGAAAGTGTAATTGACTAGCCAGCTGTTTCCTGTTTTCTGTCCAGTAGCCTCTATTAAAAACATTACAAAACATGTAAAGCTCTTTATCTGAGGGAGATGAGAAGTTCCCCGTGCCAAATTCTGCTCAAGCAGGGAGCTTTAAATGATAGTTTCTTAGTTCAGTGCATGTTGAGTGACCGATATCTGTAGGCATGTACTACTTCGTATGGAGGCAGGCTATGTTACCAATTGACAGAGAAGCCCCTTTAAAACATGACACAGATGGTTAGCACGCCAGAATGCTTTGTTCGTGGAGGGGAGCACGGCATGACTAAAACTGAACGTGTGGTTGCATTTTCCTCTACACACAAGAAAAGAAATCCCCTAATAGCAGTGCAGTTCTCAGGCTAGGCTCATATGTTGAGAGCAGTAAATAGGCACATACTGAAGACAAGCTCTACCTTGCTGAATTGGCATACTTTAACAATGTAAAATATACAAGTCTTTTCTGCATGGGTGGAATATGTTTTGTCCATTAGGTTTACAGGGTTCATTCCCAAGCTTGGAGATTAATCTCCACAGGTACAAGAAGGGCCTCATGGAACCATTCTGTATTTCAGTTTTCCTTTTGTGAGATGGTTGGCACCTGCAAAGGTCCCTTTGGTCATGGAGAATCTCTGTTGCTCTTTTGGACATACCCAGTTAACAGTGGGGATGTAACTAGCCTCCTTTTGTGTTGATACTACCTATTCCATTAAGCCAGGGCAAGACAAATCATGACCAAACTCAGCAGCTGTCTTTCTCTTTCCACAAACCAGAGTGTGGCCTTCCTGGGGATTAACACAGAATTCGCAGGGTCTGAAGACTTCTTTGAATGTTTGTCTACCGTTTGCAGGGTTTTTTTAATGTATGAGAGCCAAAGTTCTGTTTGAGTTAGAGTTATTAAAAATAAAAATCCCATTTGCCATTAGTGCACATGACCAAAATGCCGAAGCCTCTTTTGTTTTTGGTGTGGAGAATGAATGTGATACTCATTCTCAAATTAAGACCTCTAACAGTAAAGGTTCCTGCTCCTTTTTTTGCTTTCATTCAGATTACTTCCCCAGGGACTTCCTGGTCACTCCATACTTGGATTTGTTGTTGTATTCAACTCCCTCCCCCCCATCGTAAATGTCATCCTGTTTTCACCGGGTGACTGAAAGATCAAGTTAGAAAGTTTTGTTCCAGAGTGCAGAACAAGTGTCGGTCACAATGGACAGATGTAGAATGTGGCAGAAACCAGGGTGCTGTCATGGCTTGACAGCAATGAAGGCGAATAACTCCAGTAACAGCAAAGAAAAAAGGAGTGGGGATAGAGCAGAACTTTGCCTTTTGTGTTTAGATTTGAAGGTAGTATCTCACTGGATAGCTTTGTGAGTTTGGAATTGAAGTCTCTTTATTTTGGTCATAGCTGGAGAGCTCAGATGGAGCCATTTTTGGAAGAAAATCAGGGATAGTACAGTTTTCCAGCCATAATAAGTTGTAAGATCATTTTGAAAAATGCACTGTAGCGATACGCAGCTGGATTTTCCTTGAAAAAGGATAAAAAGGCTTGCAAGGTATAGGCCATGTGCAAAGGCAAACTCAGTTTGATTATTGAAGCTTCTTCAAAACAGAGTAGGTTTGATTTTTGGGATGGAGATGCTTAATAGTTTTGTTTTTTTTTTATGGTCTGTAATTACATCTGCAGTTACAAATGCTGACAGCTGCAAGATCTTGTTGTGGCTTAATATTTTTATTTCTGTTGTGTAAAGGGGACTTGAACGTGTTAGGTGTCCCAAACATTGATCCTCCAAATGGAGGGAAAAAGGGGAAAAACCTAGTAAACTGAATAGTTACATAATCTATCATATCCTTTCAGTTGGAGTCGGTTCAAGTGATGTCAGTGACATGCAAGGAGAATGAAATGTGAACAGCAAGTTATGCGTGCCAGAAATCAAGAAATAATATAAGAGACTTTGTGCTGCAGTCTCAGCTGCAAAATATGCTTAGATAATCAGCTTAAATAGTATATCCTGTCCTTCCTGTTGCATATGAAGTTTGCCCATAGAAAAGGGAAGAACATATCTCTTCATCTCCTAGCTACTGGATGGTTGAAGTCCTCTACGTGAAGACATATTAAGAGAATTCTTGCATGGAGAATTCTTTAGTTTTCCAAAGAGCGTCCACTGCTCAGAGCACAGATCTTGAGTTTCTGAGATGTGTGAGAGAGACTTTGTGGAAGCGGATCACCTAAGACCATGATGTGGTCACAAACCAACTCTGGAACTATAATTATTCCAGCATCAGATCCATTTCTCATCTCATTAGTAGATCATTGTAAACAGTAAATTAAATATTACATGCTCATCTCTTTTCTACAGCACAGAAGAAACTGCTTGGTAGAACAGTGCTGTAAGGCAAGAAAGGCTATGCAGCCAGTCTGTATGTTCTTTTTCTTATTGATGCAATTAAGCTACAGCTGGTTTATATTGTATTTAATAACTTTCACAGTTTCTTAGAATCATTTCTTTCTCAGAATCTTGGAAAAATTTGGCTTGGATGGGATTTCTGGAGGTCATTTTGTTTAACCTCTTGCTCAAAGCAGGGGGCTGTCTTCAATGGTAGATCAGGTTTCATGCAGTTTTGCCCAGTTTGAAAAATCCTCAGGGAAGGGAAGTCTCCAGCCTCTCTATACCACCTGCTTATGTGCTTAATTGATCTTGTGGGGAAGAATTTTTTTTTCCTAAAGTCTCTGCAGAATTTTGAACAAGTTGCAACTTCCAGCTGCTTGGTTTTGTCCTTTCATTGTGCACTTCTGACAAGAATCTACTCTAGGCTTTTCTAAATGCCCTTTAGATAGTACAAGGTGCCCCCTTAGCTTTCTCCATACCAAATAAGTTCAGTTTCCTCAGTCTGTCCTCATTTGCCGTATGCTTTAACCCCCTAATTGTCTTAGAGGCCCTCCTGGATTCCTTCTAGTTTGTTGGTAGGGGTCTTATACTGGAGGCCCAAACTGGACTCAGTATGCCAGATAGGCTCTTATGAATACCAAGTGGAGTGGAATAATCACTTCTCTTGATCTCACCGTCCTTGCGGTACTGCAGCCCAGTATGGGTTAGCCTTCACTGCCACAAGAATGATTTGCCTTTATGGTAGTCAAATTACTTTATCCTGGTGTGTTTCCCTGCTTTTTCTTTGCACAAAATTCATACCAATATCCCTTAGTGTCCTACCTGCATGGAAAAATCAAGTCTAAGTGACAAGAATAATTGAGGTGTGATTGTAAAGGAAATAGGCAAACGAGCACCAGTTTGTTAGCAGTGATACCAGCAGCTGTGAAGCTTTGTGCTTCATATTACTCTTTTACCTCTGCTAGCTGAATTACAATTAGTACAGCGTAGGGTAGATGTGTTGTTCCTCCAGACAGGTCACATAGACCTATTTAATGTTTCTCTGAGTATGGAGCCTTGTGTGGTATATAAACACTATGCTGTTGGTTTTCTTTTCCTCTGCAGCTTGGATGAACATATTTCCCATCTTTTTTAAATGATGGATAATACCTGGAGGAATGGCTACCCAAAAGTTTCAGGTCTGGATATAGATCAGATACTTATCTGGCAGATAGTTAATAATAAAAAATATTAATTAAGAATATCAAGTCTTGTGCAAAAGTATCTGGATAAAATTATACAAATCCTGAAGACATATTTTGGAATTTTTCTCCTTTTTGTTATAACTTGTTAGAATAATGTGGAGTTTTAAGCAAAGAATTCAAGAACGATTGCAGGTTTTCTGCCTAAGTGCCAGATGTAATGACCTGTCAGCATAGTTTTAAAACACAGTAATGTATATACTTTCCTTTCAAATTTAAATTAAAGTGAGATGTTGTGGGCTGAATTTTGATTGTCATTTTTTTTCTGCTTAATTTTTTTAAGTTGATCTGTAATTCTACAGGGTCATGCAAAGTATCTATCAGGAAGATTCAGTGTGGGTTTGTTTTTTTTTTTTTTTAATGGGAGATTTTTTTCAGCTATCTGTTGCCAGTTGACATCTGCCACTTTGAAAACCAGTGAGTTTCTTCTGACAGGACTTGGCTGAGGAATGCATGGGAGAAATGTTAGGCCATTGTTTCTGCTCTGAACTGTGATCTGCACTCCTAGTAAACTGAAAGAAGAAAATTTCCAGTTTCCACTAGTTTATTTGGAGTATCAGGCGTTCTCCAGCTGTGAATACAAATCTATGGATCAGAGGGCAGAATTAGTTACATGTAGCTAATTTTGACTGCTGATCAGTTTCCAGACAGGGGTCAGAATATTACTTTCTGTAATGCAGACAAGGCATAGATAGATTCTTCCTGGAGGCCTTTCAGCTCTTCCATTCCCACATGACATCTGTGTGGAAAGTACAACCATCTGCTCCCTGGCCTTCTCCCTCCTTCAGGCTGTCCCTGGGGGACCTCCAAATTTTCTCTCTTCCTCTAGTACAGTAGTCCAGCCCAACAAAACAGCTAGACTGTCTTCTCATATGAGTTCCCTTTTGCTCTGTTGTTAGTCTATATGTAAGTGTTTATTATAAAAGGTTCTGAGCTTCCCTTACACAAAGTTGAAAACCAGGCAGTGGGCATACTGTGTCTTTATAGACCACAGGAAGGTGTGTAAGAGCCTGAACAGGAGCTAGCTCCCTTCTTCAGAGCCATTAACTTAAATGGTTTCAGTGCAGTGATGGGTAGAAGATCCAGGTATGGCCTTCCTGCTTACGGAAGCAATATACTTTCTTAGTGTGGTCCATATTGGATGTTCAGTGCTCCTAGTAAATTTCCACAGCAATTCTCAGGGTAATTAAAGAACGGGATTTATGTTTTTGACAGTTCTTGGCAGGTAGAGTTGTGGTAATAGTGTGGGAAGTTAGTTCAAATTGATTTATAACAGATACACGGATGGACTCTTTCTGTCACCATCTCCATTATTTCTTATATAATCATTGGAAGTGATGTTTCATAAGCCGATGACTTCCATTCAAATTCCTATTTATGCTGTCAATCTGTGCTAGTAGAATATCCTTTTATCCATCACCTGGGCAAATGCCCACACAGTTCATGCTTCAGCAGCACTCCTCAGAACCACTGTGGATTTTCTGTGGCTGATACATTCTGCAGCATTCAGCTTTGATTTGGGGTTCTCTTTAATCCTGTGAAGAAGTCACTAACTTGAATTCAAGATTCTTTCCAGAAGTATGTTGTATTGTAGCCATCTGCTTTTAATTTTTACTTATTTTAACAGCCTCACCTAGGAAACACTCTCCTTTCTTGGACAAAGCACTAAATGTTTTGCGTATGTATGTATAGGATCCAGATAACTTTGAATGTTTTGAGGTCCAGTGGTATTTCAAATATATTAAACTAAAACTGCCTAAGAGATTTTTGCTCAGGCACAGCATAAGGGAAAGGGAGATAATTAAAATGGGTGGGAAACATTGTTAAGCGTTGAGCTTGACTTTGTTCAAACTGAATTTGGGCTGTTACTTCTGCTGCTAGGGAAGATGTGTCTTTGGATAAGATGTACTCTACTGAATTTTTCTCCTTCAGCTTGATCCTAGAATGGGGTTGTAATGGTGAGTTTTAATGACAGTAGGCAGTGATTTGACAGAAGCACAATGGCTATGACTTCACTGCAAGATCTGGTAGGTGGGAAGCCTTTCCAAAAAGATTAGAAGAGAAACAAAGGAAAGTGCTTTGTGCTCAAAAGTTTTTGCTGTTCAAAATGGGAAAGTTTCATGTTCCTGTCAATCAACACAAGTGTGATCAGACAACACGTGACCTTGTGAAGTGAACAGCAGTACGTTCACTTTTGAAAGATGTATAATACAGTGAAGGAGGTGTGGGGTTGTGAGGGCGGTGGTGGAAAAGCTGCCATTTAGAACAAGGTGATAGTCCAAAATTCACCATACACAGTTGTATTAGAGTTTCAAAACTAATTTTATTTCAAGGTTGTTCTGTCATCTTTTCCTTCAGTCTGCCTGTTCAGAATTTTTTGGTATCTTTTAGCTGTAGTCACTCTTCCTATTATTTAATTTTTTGCTGACATTTATGAAGCACTTAAAGGTTTTTTTTAAATGAGGCAAGGTAAGGTTGTAACATTTCTAGTTATATAACATGTAATACAGAGCTCAATTTTTCTGTCTGCCACCCTATCGTCTGGTGGTGTAGACGTTCTTTTACAAGTTCCTTTTGGTAAAAAAGCATGGTAATTTAGGGGGAGTTTTGAAAGTCAATTATCACTATGTTAGAGGAGAACTTAAAATATTAAGTAAGTATTAAGTGGTTGCTGTAGTGGTTATGGTCAAGTATGAAATTACTTAAACTGTTTCTTTATATGAGCAGATTCAACAGTGTTTTGCAGTCGGGCATTGTCTTTGTAAAAATAAATATTTCAGGATCGACTATAGCTGGCTTCTGGGGGAAATATATCAAAAGCAGATTAAAATGATGATATAATTCCTGGATTACATTTCTGCTTTCTTTTCCAAATAGTTGTATAGATGGGACTCTTCATTTTGACCCTGACATTGCTTCTCTAAGTTAAATCTCTTTTCCCTAAACATCAGTTTTGTTGTACTTTTCCAGAGAACAGCAGTTCTCTATGTGTTTCTAGTGCGTGTCACGTACTGGAAAATTTTGGCACTCAAGTTCTCGTCATGATTTCAGTAAGGAGCAGTTACAACTCTTTTGCTTTTCGTGCTGCAGTATTTCCTTTTAGCGTGCGGCTGTATTAGCAGATAGATGTGCCGTTGTCCTGTGCTCTGTGGGAGTTCAGGGTGTAGCTCCTGCAGCTGTGGCTGCTCCATTCCACAGTCTTCTCTCTTGTGCTGCATTTTAAAAGTCACTTTTGCCTGACCTTGGACTGGCTCTTACAACCTGCTTCTCATTTCTGTCAGCTCCTTCATTATACCAGTGAAACACACACAGTTTAGTGAAATGATCTGTCTGATGTTGGCGATGGTCCTGCTTCAAGTGGAGGGCTGGACAGCATGACCTCCAGAGGTCCCTCAGTGATTTCTGCAGTGTCAGAGGCAGGCTATGTGGTTCTACTCTGCTCACTGTGATCATTGCTGCCATTCAAAATCAAGTTGTTAAGCAATGAAAATAGGAAAACCTGGAGGTGGAGGGGGCAGAAGGGTCAGGCAATGAAAGTCTCTAAGAGGTGAGTCTTCTTGCTGACCAACTGCAAATAGTGAAATAAAGCTTCTGGCCCTAGGGAAGGTTGGAAGAGGACTGTGATACAAGCCTGAGACAATAGCCAGTGCTCCTAAACCTTTCTGGTGACAAGCTTTTGCCACAATTTCCCTTAGAAATGGCGATCAGAGCTGGCTGCTCTGGTCCTGTCACCATCACCATCTTTTCACTTCATTGTTGCTGAGCCATTTAACAGTGCTAAGACAGCAAAAAACTTTTTTTTTTTTCCTTCCCCCCACCATGAATTTTTTCTGTCATAGCATGCTCCAAGTGCTTGGTGCAGGGTCAGAAAAGCTCTAGAGCCATTGCAGAGGAAGCAGTGGGACGGGGTGGGGAGAGTGGTACCATGACAGTCAGTAGCTACATTGATGTAGACATGCACAGACCTGCAGCTGCAAAGTAATTGAGACCAGACACAGTAACAAGAGCCAGTGTTGAGGTAAATGAGTATCCTCTTCGTATAAAGTATGCTTGTCCAGCTATATATTGTTGTATGAAGTTTAAGACCCCATGTCAGAAGAAAATACAGAAAATGACCCTGTCTGATGGGAAAGAACACAGATAATTAACACTTTATTTAGTACTCGGCAAAAACTTGGACAATACAGAGAGAGGAAACGATCCATTCTTGAGGAAAAAAGGGGGAGAGAGGAATTCTGAATTTGAAAATTATCCCAAAAGCACCATGTGGTGCTTAGGTGTTTCACGGTCTGTCAGCTAGGTGCAGAGAAAGAGACATGGAGAGGAGTCTTCCACATCTGGCTTTAGGGTACACAGCGTAAATGTGGAGTTTCATTCATTTCTGTTGCCTGTGCATTTTTCATCTTTGTAACTGTATTGTCTGTTTGGGGTTTTAGAAATACTTGCATTTGCTTTTACATTACTTATCCTTCCTCCCACCTCGTTAGAGTTAACGTTGGCTTGAAGCTAAGTAGCAAGCATCAAAGCATTCCGTTCCTTGAAAATCCTTAATGCTGGCACACTGGGTTGATCTGGCAGGATGCAGCAGTTTGTCAACGTTCTTCTGTATCATAAGAAAAAGATGTCACAAGCTCTATGGGTCATGTTAGGGTCACGTTACTGATGTCCTTTTGGAGAAACTCCTGGTGACTATTTGCTGGTAAACTCTTTGGCACACTGCTGTGTACTTGAACCCTGAGTGTTTCAACGAGTGCAGAATAGCATACATGTGGAATTTGTTGAACTGTTCTCTGACAGAAAGGCACCATGGTGAAATCTTTAAAAAAAAAAAAAAAAGAAAAAAAGCGTGCGCTAATTCTGCTGGAAACTTCCAACCTTAAATTTGTATAACTAATGTCAGAAAATTCAGGGCAGAAACAAGGCCACAAAATATGCCTTGCTCTAGGGGACTTGATGGTGTGCAGAAAAGAGAGGCAAGCCACAGGGGTTGATCCCAAGCTATCACGAGTGAATGATTGGATCTATGTCTTCACTCTCTCCTCACTTAAACTTTGATTCAGAAAGAGGTATTTTCCATGGTGGGATGTAACTGGGGGAGCATTATTTCATTGGTGTTAATGTAGTATGGCAGATATTAGGCGGGGTGTTCCTGTATCTTGTTTTGTGGTGGTGGTGTTGCTTTGGGGATTTTTTGTTTAATTTGTTTGAAGCCCTGCAAGAATAGAGATTTTTGAGGGTTGGCATAATCCTGAATGGAGGAATCATGGTGCCAGTGGTGATTCTGGGGGCAAACTTGTGCAGCGGGTTTACAAAGCTGTCTCTAGCACATCACCGTCAGGGGTGCAGGTGGAGGATAACAGCAGAACAAGCACGTGGCAGATTAGTCCAGTGTGCTCTCAGTCTCCTGATGGGACCAAATCAGAGTGAGCTGCATCCTTCCAGTGTGATGTTCTATATAGCACCTGCAAAACAGAGGGAAATATCGCTGGAAGCGTGAAGAAGATACTGTGCTGACTTCTGAAAAGCAATTGTATGGGCTAATACGCAACTGCACGAGGCACTGAAGATCACTTTAAATAGTGCTTTTCGTTGGATTCACACTGCTCTGTGTTGTCATTTTGCAAGTAAACTATATGTGCTTTGGATGTTTAATGGAAAGAACTACTGTTAGAGCTTCTACTCATTTATCCCCCATTCTACTTGCGCATGTGTTGTTTGTTCACAGCCATACATGATGGAGAGAACTTGTATTTTTTTAGGTAATTTCTCCACCATGTTTTGAGTTCAAGTCTGGTTTTCTAAGATCCTTTGCAGTCACTTCAACTTCATATCCTTTGCAAGTTGACTGGAGTTGTCCTCTGTTTCATTGTCCAAGTGATAAATGAAGTATTGAGTGCTACCAGATGCAGTATTGAGCTTTGTGGAACTTTACAAAACACGTTCTTTCATTTTGACAGTGAACCCTTGATACCATTCTGAGTATTGTTCTCCAGCCAGTTTTGTACCCATTCTGTAATAAATACTTTCATGTAAATCATGCTTCCGTAGATCAGTTATGAGAACATGTGAAATGATATAAAATAACCTCACTGAAATAAAGCATACAGGAAATCATCTGCTTCCTCTCTGTCCACAGAATCTGTTCCTCTGCCATTGAAGGAAATCAAATTGATTTTGATTTTTTTTTTCTTGACAAATCCATGCTGGCTACTACTCATCTTGCTTTCTTCGAGGTGCTTAGAAGTAGCTTCCTAGCAGTTCTTGATCTTTTCTACTAGATTTCCATGAAACGAGTGTAGTGTGTCTCATCCCATTCTTCAGATAGGCAGATGGAAGGAGCCTGAGAAAGATTTGTGTCTATTTGTGGATGCAGTAGCTGCTGGAGCACAACTGTGTTTGTGTTTTGTCCTGTAGTATGTAATTCTGTTCTCACAGAAGGCGTAGAGTGTCATACAGTGCCTACACAACCCTGTGCCCTTTGCTTTTCTGATAGCCTCTTTGCTCTGCTCCCTTGACAGCTCCTGTCTCTGAGTTCCTAAAGCTAAAAGAATGTTTTCTTCAAATTTCTTGGATCCAGACTCTTGGCTTGTAGATATGGTTGGAGTTCTTTTCAGCTGTAGATCTGCTAAGGTGACTAGAAGGAAATCAGGATGTACATGTTGAGAAATGTTGATAGTTTGGATAGTAAAAGGCAAGCAAGGAGTTTTCCCCAAGTTTTTCTCTCTCTGTGTGTGTGTGTGTGTATATATGTAAAATATACATATGTGTGTATATATATGTATATGTGTATATATATATGTTAAAGCATGTCAGAGTTGCTTCTAGGCTTTTCAGCAGCTTCTAGCATAAATGAGGGTTTTGGGATGGGACGTTTGAAAAGCTGGAGGTCTTGTGGGATATATGTGTTATATGTAGTATATTGATAGCATATATGTGGTAATTATTGTTTGGTTATTACAGGCAGCAGTGATTTGTATCATTCTGAGTCACAGATACTCAGAGAAGGGACTGTGCTGCCATTTTCCTTGCAACAACATTGTCTCCATCTCTGGTATCTGAAGGTTGTTCAGAGCAAATGTGGGAAAGTACTTTACGCTGGCAGGAGAAAAAAGCTATGGTTATAAAAATGTATGCACTCAGTGCCAAAAGAACAGCTGCTTGGAAATGTCATTGAGGCTTTGCCAGAGAAGCTACTGGAGCTCTGTGCCAAGATTTACCAAAAAAGGAAGGATGGTTGTTCTCCAGTTCTCACGGAGGAGTTCAAAACTAGAGCCTCTGAGCTAGAAGCAATTGTATAACAAAGGTAACAAAATGATGACAAATACAGGAAATGCAATTTCTGCTAAGCATATTAATAAGGGAAGATGACACGGTATACTTGGATTTCTGAAAGGATTAATGCATTCAGGTTACCTTGCTCTACTGAACAGTGTAGGCATTTTTTCCCTGCAGTGACAGACTGGTCATCCTAGCAGACTGCACTGTCAGAAGTGCAGAGAAAATAGCAGTTTGAATAAAGTGTACAGGAAAAATTAAATAACAGTTATTTGCGCTTTATAAATCTGTGCTTAGCATCAGAAATAAAAACTTCTTACTAAATTTTAGGGGCAGAGATCTCCCTTCCCAAATTCTGTATCGTTTATGAACTTGTGTTGTGATATATGCATGTACAGTAAAGTATTGGTACCTGCACCCCTGCATTTGAATAGTCCTAAAGTAGAATGGGCAGGACAGGATAGTAGTTGGAAGGTAAAATTCTGGAGTTATTTGCTTTCCTTAGGAAGGCTTCCTGAGCTTTAAGAAAACTTAGTTTGGATGTGTTTGTTTTTCAGGAAGTTTCTATGCACTTTATACCTGTTTAATTGTGAATTGTAGAGCAGTAATGAGGTGACTCTGTTTTATTCAGCACACTGCACTGAGCTCTTGTGCTTATATGCAAGCTCATTCTTACAATAAAAGATATTATTATTTTTTTAAATATCTTGAGTTAGTTTCTGTAAATTAGTTTTATTTATGTTGTTACATTCTTCTAGCTATTACCATTTTTTTAGTCTTTTTCTTAAGAGATTTTTTCCCCCCAAAATTTGGTGATATCTTTTAAATATTTTTCCTGCAGCACTTGGTAAGCAGTGAATCTTTAAGTGGATGCATTGAATTGTCAGATAAATAGAGGGATAAAACCCAGCAATGTTGATCTTTTTTCATTTTCCCAGTAGGGTGACATATAAGTCCCTGTAGTAACAGAATCATAGAACAGTATAGGTTGGAATGGACTTAATATATTACATTATATACATAAAAGTGTGTGTGTCTGTGTAAATGTGTGTATTCTAGGATCCCATCCTTTATGTATCTATTTATGGACCATTGGTTTCATATTCTTAACTGTGGCTGATGATCATCTCTTCAAGCAACTTCCATAACTCACCTTGCGAGGAAAGACAGTTTTGGATCAAATTCCAGTGCGTTTAGAGAGCAGGGAATTTTAATAAGGGGCACTATAGGTTCATTCATACCATCAGTTGACAGTTTGAAACTCTGAAACGTCTCTGTTTGCTCAATATCCAGTTAAGGGTGGTAGCAGAAGAATTAGTGAAAGGAAAGTAAAAAAGCTTTGAAAAGTTGAGTTTCATCATTGACTAACCTTATCAATGTCATGGGACTAGGAGGATTGCTTGTTTTTACAAGTACTGGAAAGGATATCAATAAAATACTGGATGAGTTGCACAGCAGTTCACTGTAGATGTTCTGACAAGAATGATGTTTACAAAACTTGATGGCAAATTGACTTCTGATTTAAATAGGCATTGGTAGCTGGAGAGAGAAAACAGCAACATAGCATTCTGGCTATAATCAGAAAAATGGCCTATGGGTGATCATCTGGCTAAACAAAGGACAGACATGAAAACCTTCTGCAGCAAACTTTGTTTCATACATCTTGATAAAAATTCAGATTTTTCCATATGTTGACTAGATATCTATAGCCTTCCAGTTTTTTTACTTTATCTAGAGTATCAGATGCATACTTTCAGATAGACAGTGCTAGATACTTGTTTGATGATGCCATATCTAGAATATAAATATTAAAATATATGAAGGTCTTTACGAATCACTAAGTTATCTAATTCTAATTTGACCTATTTCCTATCAATATAGTTGCTGAACAAAAGTACTACTGTAAGAAGTCACTCAAGTTATATTGTTTGTAACTATCATTTGCCAAAGTTTATGCTCAGGAGTTGGATAAATTTGGTTATGAAATGAAAGAAAATCGCAAATGCATTAAAGAAAATGACAACAATTAATTTTTAACCATTACTTTAAAAACAAGCAGGTGTGGCATGAATCATCTGATGAATTACCCCCCAAAGCCTCCTGTTTTGACTTTGGTTCTAAAAATTAGTTCTGCAGACCTTGCTAAGCCTTGCTTTCCCGAAGGCGGTGTTATGAAAACATAAGAAGTAGAAATGAAAAATAAATTCCTGTTTTAAAAAGATTTCTCTAAGTCCCTACTCACACATGGTCAACAGAAAAGCCCTGCTGTCTTGCAGGACTGCTTCAAAGGCTTGTACTCTGCTAACCTCCAGACATCATACAACACGTTTTAAAAAGTTTAATGCTGAAGTGGTATTCTTGCAAAAGGCTGTAGTGAGTGGACATGCTAATTTAGCAAAATGGATGGATGTGTTAGAGCAGATGATTAGTGAAGGTTGGAGCAAGTGAAAAATGCAAGGAAGAAAATAGCTGATTGGTATCAGAGGTTGAGGAACACAGACTAATTGTCTTTTACAGAAATCCATTTGCTTTAAAAATGTTTGCTCATTCTGAGTAGGGTTGGGGCAGAGGGGAATCCCAGTGGGTGTAAAGACTGAAAACTTAATTGGATCAGTCAGTAGTCAGTTAAAACTAAGGCACTCGAAGTAAGCAAGGGATCATGTAGGATGTGCTGAGAAGAGTCAGACCTCTAAGACTCAGTTAGTTTGACACATATTATAGGAAAATAACTCTCATTTTTAAGAGTTGAGCCTCAGAGACGTATTGATCCTTTCAGATGGGAATATGTACAATGTAATGCAGAAAAGCTGTCTGTTTTTTCCTATGAATTTGAAAAGCCCTGCAAAAAAGGTATTGATTAATTTCCTTCCTATAATACCTACACAATCCCTCTTATTGGCATAATTCCAATATGCTACAAGTATTTTGTTAATTCATGTCCCATGGTAGTATGAGACTGGATACTCTGAGGCCAAGTAGGTTTTATATATGTCTTTTACTGGCAGCTTTCTACTGGTCACTTCTTCAGTGCTCATTCCGTGGCTGTGTAATTATGCTCAAAGGTTGCAGGGGGACTGTGTGTGACTTAGGTTTTGTTTTTTAACCAGTACATCTGTTTAATGCTGTATTAACAGCTGTACAAATTGAATTGATACTGCAGCATCCAATTTTAATTTCAGTGAGCAGTTAGGAAAAGCAACCAGTATATAAAGGTTGTATCTTGTAAACACCACACACACTCTTCTCTGAGTCACATTCTGGCATCTCAGGTGTACTGCTTGACACTCAAGCCCAGGTACTGAGCACCTTTGATCTCACGCACATTGCAACGAATAAAGGTTTTTGCCACTGTCTTACATAAGCAGGCTGTGGAAGCAGGAGTCACAGGAAACAGGCTAGATTAATTTCTCCTGGGTTGCAAAACTGGCTGAAATCCTGTACTGCTGTAATTCTCAAGTAATTGCTGACAGCAGGGAAGGATTCACGGACGAGATCTCATTTGGCTTAATGGGTGGTACAGAGTAAGTTTGTTACATTTGCTGGTATTTTTAAACTGGGAGGAACTACTGGCATGTTGGGAGGACTGGGTTATCATTAATAACATCCTTAACAACCTGGACTGCAAAAAGACTGAAAGAAAGTCCTTTAGCACAAGGAAGAGAAAAGTCATCAAATAGTTATGAAGTAAAGGACAGGAATACTTTATTTCAGCTGCGTATAGAAAAAGATGCAATAGTTTAATGTTGCAACAAGTTGTACAGCCTAGAACAAAGCCTTTAAAGATAAAGGATAATTAAATATGGTAATTGATAGCATAGGAGAATTGCTTCACTGTTTAATCATTGTAAGTCTTTAAGAACAGACAAGGCAAATAGTTGTTATGATTGGTGAAAACATACTTACATCTGCCTTGCAGGTATACTAGACAACCTCTTGAAGTCTCTTTTGGGCTTGGTTGCTGTTGCTGGGTTTTATTTGTTTGCTTTTACAATGGAAAGAAAAAACGTTTAAGAAAACCCACCACACTTAGAAATGTTCTCAACCCACCCAAGTACTTCATCTCTTCATTCTTTACCCATTCAATTCTTAACAAAGGAAAGATGAAAGAAAGTACACCTTTCTAACCTACTTAAGTGTTCTTCATGAAGAGAGCATAAATACTGAAAGTCAATTATTTTTTTCTTTGCAGGTTACGGGATGACAGAATTAGGATAGAAAGGATGGAAAACCTCAATTTTGAATACAGCCATGCTTTCCAGCTGATTACTGATTTTTACGCCAAAGAAGTGCCTGATATTACAGGTCTGTCATTGAGAATGTCTTTGAAGCATGCATCCTGTTAGGTTTTACATAGATAAGGAATACATGTGGGTGCATCCCATCAGGTCTAATGGACTTGACTATGTCCAATTTGTTTAAGTGTTCCCTAACTTGATCCTCCTCTGTTAAGGAGAAATCTTCATGGCTCCAGAATTTCCCACTGGTCTGAGAGGCCTCAGATTCCTCAAGGCACATCTTACCAGTAAAGACCAAGACAAAGAAGGCATTGAGTTCCTCAGCCTCTTCCATGTCCTTTGTCACCAGATCTGCTGCCCCATTCAGCAGTGGGCCCACATTTTCCCTTGTCTTACTTCTGCTGCTGATACACTTGTAGAAGCTCTTGTTTGCCCTTCATGTACTTTGCCAGTCTCAACTCCAGGTGGGCTCTGGTTTTCCTAACCCCATGCCTGCAAGCTCGAACAATGTCTCTGTATTCTTCCTGGGTCACCTGTCCCTGCTTCTGCCTCTCATACTCCTCCTTTTTAATGTTTGAGTTAATCAGCAGCATCTTGTTCATCCATGCAGGCCTTCTGCCACCTTTGCTTAATTTTCTGCACATTGGGATCTTTTCTGAGCTTGGAGGAAGTGAACCTTGAAAGTGAACGTTATTTAAATAGAAATGAATACAGGGCTAGCATCCCTTTTTTCCCACAGCTTGAAGATGTGTGTTTAGATAAATTTAAGTTCACGCATGTATAGCAACTGAGGGAAATTACTCAACATCTGAAATGTGTCTTCAAGTTCTTGTGTGTGTTAACACTCTTAAGAACAGAAGAACAGCTTTAAAAAAAAATCTCTGAAAAAAATTAACTAAATAGGGTTTTAAAAAATACCATTTTGTGTTGATATATCATGGAGTGAATTTTCCTGTTGTTGCAGCTGGAACAGGGACTGTAGTAGAGCACTGTTTAGAAACACTATCAAATATGAATAGCTGTCTCACGAAGATGGAACCATATTCTGCAGACTGGCTGACACAGATAAATCATCACATGTGCCAAGGCCTGTTTATTCCTTTTAACTTGCACAGATGTTGCCTGCAGTAATGGAGATTTCAGAATTCAGTTCTTAGTTCATATATTTAGAAATTTCTTATGCCAACAGTTAGTCATTTTTATGAAGAAAAACCTGTGGAGTCAAATGTTTTATGTTTCATAATGTGTTTACATTATTTTAATGCTCTACATTCTTTGGAACCATAAGTATGATTTTGGAACTTCACTTTATGTTGATTTATAGATATAGAACACTGTGCATATATTACAGATTTCTATTTGATTAAATTGAAAAATAGATTATGCTTTTTCTAAAATACATAAGTAGTAAACAGTGAGTTAACAAGAAAATCACTTTTTTTTTTAGGTCCTCAAAAACTATCTGTAATACTAAGCTTGGATAAGCCTGTTATTTGCTCTCTGGCAGCAGTAATTGCATACCTCAAAGAATTTAATTTGGAAAGGATGCTTTACAATCCAAGGTAAGTTGCCTTATATAAACTTCCAATTCACAGCACCAATACATGTACCAGTGTTATCTTGTAAGTTTTAACAGACAACTTCCGTTCAATGTAGTGAACCCACCTGCTGGAGTGATAGTCTTTGTAAAAATTATACCTTACATTTAAGCTTGTAATCAGAACTGAAAGTACCAAATGATTTCTTTTTTAAGTGGTGTTTCGTGGAAATCTTTATGAATTATGTTTGTCTAGACATTACTATCAGTAATGTAAATGAACATGTACTACTGACAGGTGGTATTGAAAACAAACAAGGTGCAAAACCTGGTACATACTAGGAGGGAAATGTTAAAGTTTGTTAATCAATATCAGCCGTCATATCTCAACCTCAGTTCTATTTTGTGAACAAAATTTGGGGCTTTTTTGGCAGCTCTTAAAAAAAAAAAAAAAAAAAAAAGCTGTAATTTAGCTTTGCAGATGTTGTTTTGTTTTGCCAGAGGTGTGTAAGTAGTTTTCTCTTTCTGTAGCTCTGGAAGCAAGTATAAATGCTAATGGGTTGTAATGTTTAGACAGAACTCAGCAGGTCTGTTTGAGTTGGTGAATCTAGTTATCAATTATAAAGAAAACAGACGTTCAACACATCCTGGCTTTCTGAAAAATCGCTTGAGTTGGCTCAGTGGTAACCAGGAGTGGGGGAACAATCGTGCAAAGAGTTGTTGCTAGACTGTCACTGTTTGTGCAAAGTTACTACAAAACCAGAGAGACATGGAAATAATCTTGTCTTCCCTTAAGTAGTCCCAACACTTAGGTTTATTAGATATGCTTAAATGAGTACTCAAAATTTATAACAGGATTAGGCAGGTGGAATCAAATGAAAATGGAAAGATATTGCCGCTCAAGCATCTTTTTATCCTGTCTTGCACAAGTATAAAAGATTGCTATCCTACTTGGCTTAGGTTTGAAAATATTAAGGCTTGTCGTGGTTTAACCCCAGTCAGCAACTCAACACCACGCAGCCGCTTCCCCCTCCCCCTCCCAGTGGGGTGAGGAGGAGGAAAGCAAAGGAAAAAAAAAGTAAAACTCGTGGGTTGAGATAAGAACAGTTTAATAACTAAAGTAAAATATAATACTAACAATAGTAATAATGAAATATAATAATAATAGTAATGAAAAGGAATGCAACAAAAGAAGGGGGGGGGGGAAGGAAAAAAACCAGTGATGCACAATGCAATTGCTCACCACCCGCTGACCGATGCTCGGTTAGTTCCCGAACCGCGATCCGCCCCTTCCGGGCAGCTCCCCCCTGTTTATATACTGGGCATGACGTTCCATGGTATGGAATACCCCTTTGGCTAGTTCAAGTCAGCTGCCCCGGCTCTGCTCCCTCCCAGCTCCTTGCACACCTGCTTGCTGGCAGAGCATGGGAAACTGAAAAGGCCTTGGCTTAAGATAAGCGCTACTTAGCAACAACTAAAACATCAGAGTGTTATCAACACTATTCTCACACTAAATCCAAAACACAGCACTGTACCAGCTACTAAAAAGAAAGTTAACTCTGTCCCAGCCGAAACCAGGACAAGGCTTTAATGATATCATAAACGCTTTAATAAAACAGCTTTAGCTGTCATGGATCCTGTGCAAAATATTTTCTTGGTTGTCTCAGTATTCCTCTGTCCTCTAAGTAGGCAGGATTTAACAAAGTAAGTCTGGCTGCAAACCAGAAACTTAGAAATATGTCATGTCAGTTGTAGGTTGTTGCCATGTTGTATGAGCTTCTTACAGTTTCAAGCCTTATTTTGAAAGCTACCTACATTACTAGTTTTTTTAAAATGCAGCTGCATTTAAAAAATTGACTGCAGATGTCAGCTTTGAATGTTTTTCAGGTATCTACTAAAATATTTGGAAATTACATATACCTGGGTTTTCTGGATTTTGGAATGGATTCCATTTTGGAATGGAAATGGTTTTCTTCCATTTTGGAAAGGCAGTTGCCCTTCCCCTCTCTAAGTACCATTAAAATGTTAACAAAAAGTTTGCTGGGCTTATAGACCTAATGAGGAGAGAATTCCTGTGGCATCTTCTAAGCAGTCTCCCCTTTCTCATCCATCAAGGAGCACTCTGATCTGTGGTGTTCTAGTACTGTGGTGTTCCCACTCATCCTCTTTGGTTGCCTTTTTTGTTTGTTTGTTTTGGGGGTTGTGGTTTTGGTTTTTTTTTTTTTTTTTTTTTTTTGAAAATGCTTGGGTGGCTGGAGAAATCCTGTTGTGAGAATTTCTGAAGAAGAAAGTGAAATCCAAGGAAATACCATTCCATGGTCACGCTTGTAGATCACTATTGTCACAGTGCCCTATGCGCAATCACACATAAGGTGAATGTTCTTTCAGGTGGGGGAAATACAAAATCCATCTTTTATGTAGAAGTAATTCAGTAGCAGAGGAGAAGCATCATTATGTGAAGGCTTATCTAGCAGCAGTCAGTCACATTTGTAATAGCTGCATCTTAAAAACAAGTATAATTACACACTGGGAAGGAAAAGCAGTAAATCTTAGGGTTGACATTTGCCTGCTGACGGTTGCTCTAATGGACTTCATGTGAATGTATGAGCATCTGAGTGGAAAGGTAATGAACTACTTGATATCTTGGTGATACGCCATGAAGAAATAAAATACATTCTTTGAGATAATTTTGTTCCTGTGCTCAGGAGCTTGGATTCTACTGTATTTATTTTTAAAGCCTGTACTGTTTTGACTACCTGATACTGAATTCTACTTGGTGTTTTTAGTGTGTCACGTATATTGAAATAGTGAGCCAAATACTGAGGCAACTCAACTTCAATATTTTTCCTAATGCCAGTGAAATACTATCTAAATACTGAAAAAGGAAAGCCTTTTAAGCAAAGGGTGTCAGGCTCATGGATCTTCTGTGGTTCTGCAGGAAATAGAGGAGAAATACTTCATTGCACTGTCAAGCCACTTAAAATTCCTAGGAGAATTCAGGTCAGTAAGCATATACTGATGAGTCAGTGAGCATGAAGTCGGAGTTGTGAGATAGTTTTCAGTTTATTAATGTAAGTGACACAGATCTGGATGAAAAACACCTATTTGATAAGAAGAATGACAAAAAAATTCCTTACACCTCTGTACCTTCTTCGGATAAACACTCTTCTCCCAGCTGAAAAAAATTCCAGCTCAGTTTAATAGTAAGAGTTATGAAATGTCACGTAAGTGATAAGGGATTCTCATTAGTGGGGTGGAAACAAGTTTTGTTTTAATATTTAGATGACGCTTTTAAATCCACTTTTAAGATCCTAAATAAAGCAAAATATTAAAAAGAAAAAAATTTCTGCCACAGCAGGACCCTGGGATATGGCTAGACTGCATTAGAGCTCTAGGAGCAACTAAAAATAGATTTAACAATGAATGATACAAGCTTTTTTAATTAATGTGTTCTAATACCTTTACATACTGAGAGACTTTTATTGGCTTTTGTCAAGAAGTTGGTACACATCTAGGAGAGGTTTTCAAATACAGTTGAGTACTCAGTTGTGCTTGAAAAATCATCATTTGCATAGCAGTTGCTGGGGAAATGTGTCTCGATGTATTTTAATTTTACCTACATGTTTTCCAGCATATCGGAGACAGAAGAGAGAGACAGTAGTTCTTAGATTTTGCACAGGGATAGATGAACTCCAAGAAATGCAGGGAATGGAAGAGCCAGGTATCTTTCTGAAGGAGGGAAGTAGCTTTGGAATTAGAGAACTACCAGCAGTGAAGATAGAAGACAGAGGCAGAAGTGAAAGAGGAGAGGGGAGGGTTAAAACGGCTTTGAGGGAGGAGGGGAAGGAGAGAAAGAATTCAAGAAGAGGAGAAATGTTTGATTGTACCTTATAGTAGGGATGGAAGGGAGTTGGCAAGATGAAATTCAGAGAGAAGTCAAAATTTAAGTTCTTCAGCTTAAAATGGTGGACATCCTTGAATTTTCAGGGGAAATGTCATAGAAATGGAAGGAATGGTGTTCATAAGGCTTTTGTATCTCTTGTGTGCTGATGATGTCAGAAACATCATGTATACAAGACTGCACAGGTTGATTTACCCACTCTCACTATGAGAAAGGGAGTACTGAAATGATTTTGGGAGGTTTCAAAGTCAATTCAGGACCATGAGGGTCTGAAAAAGGAAAGGCATGGTTTTCAGACACTAAGAAGAGGTGCTTAGCAAAGGATTTGCCATCTCTTTTGAGATCACAGAAGAAGGGCAGCAGGTGGGACCTCTTGCACTCTGGACATTTGGGGTTTGTAGGAGTGCTGAGGCTGTGTGCAAGGAAAGCAGGCTGAGAAAGTGCGGACATTGGGGTAGAACAAGACTGCAGGCCCATTCCTTGGGCTGAGTTCAGTGGGGAAAAATAAGACTAATTCAGGATAAAAATGATGGAGGGTATTTTTGTTTCTCTTAATCCTTCCCAGGTCCTCTCATTTCTGTTCCTGTTCTTCATTTTGTATTTCTCAGTTCTGTTTTGTCTGTGTTTGTTTATTTTATTTTGTTACTGGTTTAGCCAGAAGTTTCTAGAATCCTGTCACATCAAGGATCCAGATCAGAAGTTCTAGCCCTGTGGTAATATTCGCTAATGAATTTAAAACTGGTTAATTAAATACAAAGCGCAGTCTGGGCTTGATGTCCTTTGCTACTCACGCTGTGGTAAATGTCTTTCATACCTAGAGAAAGCTAATGCTTCTGAAAAATTGAGACACTTGTTTTTACTCCTTAAAGCTGAATAGGGATTCCTGTAACTCTTGTCTAAATATATAGATCTGTTCTGTGGTTTATTCACCCTTAGAAATCTTAAAGACATGGACTCCAGAGGTCAGTAAAAGCTAAATGAGCAAAGAAAATCTGCTGCTTAGTAGGCTTTCAATACAGTGCCTTGCAGCTTCGCTCAAAGTTTTTACAGGTTTGCAAAACTAAAGTAGTTGAAAACTACTGATCTGAATAACAAACATTCACTTAGGCTGGGTTACTGAGTATGAAATTATATATAATATCTCCTGTGGAGAGAATAATGAATAAAGCATAAAAAGTGCCCTTCACTGCAAGCCTCTCAGGAGGCAGAATGACCAAGAATATCCAATTCACAGGTAACACATAAGAATCGAAGTCTAAGGATGTAGTTTACTGTCCTAAAGCAATCATAGTAATCCTTTAATAGTCATCATCAAGTGTGGTTCTACTCTGAAAAGTCATTTTATGAGTAGGAACCTCTTTCTCGTGAGTATTGCCCAAAAGTTTCCTAAACCACTAGAAGCTTGTGTTTCTTTTTGTTTCCTCTTTTCATTTTTCTCAGCCTAGGTGGCATGATCCTACCTTGCCTTGCTCCTCAGTAATGGACTTGCCAGCTATTTCCATCACTTGTGTTTTGTGCTGTTTAAGTATTTGAGACAGTTGCAAGTCTGTTCTTTGAAACTTGGGTCACACTGAGAAGGAATTATGGCATTGTGATCCAGTTGAAGTGATTTTGAAGGGTCATTTTTACTGATGCAGGAGATGGCTGATAGCAGCACATTAGAATTTCTCACAAGGAATGTGTTGACACCCTTGCTGCAAAACCGGCACTGACTTACTATTTGTTTACAACCTTCTTCTTATGCCATTTTGTCCCTAAATTCCCTACAAACAGTCTCTCTTGTTCACATTTTTATCAAGTTCTCATCCCAAGCTGAAGGAAGATGAGGGGGTGGAAGCAAAACATGTTCTGTGCTGTGACATCTGGAATTGTTGGTTGGGCATATACTGCAGTTGATCTTGGCTATTATTCATATACTCTAAGCTGTCAATTGCCAGGGTTAATAGCAGGGTGGAGTAACTCAGATAAAGCAAACACCTGGACAATATAAAACACACATAATTTATGCTGTGAGAACAACTTTAGCATATCTGATTCTGAAAGAATGGTGAATATACTCTGCAGTGGAGCAGAGTTAGTTGTCTTTAAATACTACCAGAGAGCAAGCTTGTTGTCAACAGAATATGCTCTGTGTTAAGTGCACTGAAGCCAGGTGAGGTGGGGAAACACTAAAACCAGTAAATCCACAATCTTGAAACTCACGTATGGGTGATGGAGGGTTGATAGACAGCCAAAAGCATCCTTTTTGCTTTCGGAAGAGATAGAAAGGCATGGTTCTTTCCCAGCTGGGTTTAAGAGATCACAGGCTTGAGTAGTGGCAAATGGAAATACAGGAAATGGGGAAACTGCAGTTTAGGTAAGTCCTAGATGCAGAAGAGATGCTTTTGGAAGAGTGGGTAGGATTTGTAGTTGATCATAGGGATTGGGAGCCAAGTAGAAATCATTCCTGTTTAATTTTTGCCAGCATCAACAGTTGTGACTGAAGATAATAAAATGAAGTATTGTTTTGTTGCTTATAATATTGTGTACTTTGGAAAGTGCTGCTGCTTTTGCCTCCAAGGTTTTGTTTTGCTGGTCAGCTTTGTTGGTTGCTGGGATAGCACACTAAAGCAGAATAATTATGACTATAGGTACAGTTCTGAATTGGCTGTACTTCCAAACTATCATTGAACTTCTTGAGGGCACTCAGTTGACTCTACCTTTTTTTTTTTTTTTAAATTCTGTGGAAAATAGTTCTAATTTGACCCATTATTTAGGAACAAAGTTGCTAGCAGGCCCAAACACCTTCATACAACAGAAATATATAACATTAGTCTCTGAATATTTTACGTTTCTGAAAGTTTTAGTGCTGTTTTTGTTTTTAATATAGCAATAATGCAGCTGTGTATGCCTAACAGAAAAGTTTGAGCATGAGTGCTCCCCCAGAGAGTTTAAACTGAATGCACTGAAAAAAAACTTGTGAAAAGTCAAGAAAGCATTTTTAAATCCTATCCAGCAAGTCATTCCGTGTAGTCTAAGACAATAAAGAGTGTCCTAGATTTTGTGCAAAGGGCAGTCAGCAGTATGATTAACCTAGACAATCATGACTTGATTTGTCAGAAGCATTTAGTGAGGATGTTGCACTTCACTTCACGGTCCCGACTACTACATGTGTATGTCCGAGATGGAAATAATTTTCATATCTAAAATGATTACACATCTAATACAATCATTTTATTAACATTGATTCTAAACCAATACAACCTTTGGGTTGGTCTCATCAAGGTCTGTTAGGGAGTATCAAAAAGTCAAGTAATTTTGGTCATGGTTATTTCATATTAAAAGTAAAATCAAATAGTTTAAATATACCCTATTTTAATTTTCCTAAATAATTGCACTAACAGCCTATTTAAATGTGTAGTAGTAGTAGTAGTAAAAAATAAGAATATGTATTTTGATATGCTGTTTTGATGATGAGTTGTGTTAAAAGTCTGTTCCACTCTGGAAGTATTAATTCTTAGACCTATCCCTGCCCCCAATCCTGCAATGATCATAACAGAACACTAAGAAAAGTACATACTTTTTCAATTTCCTCATAGACTGAAGAAGGGATACTTCCTTAACCATTTAGTGGATCAGGATTAGATAACAGGAGAGCTGGATTTTATTCTGGACTTTGTCAGGGTCATTGTAGGAAACTGGGAAGTGAGTCATAAATCTTGTTTTCCCAAGTAGGAAGTTAAAAGAAGTTATTAGTGTTCAGTTCTTTTATTTATTGGAATAGATTTTAATTTCTTACTTGATTTTTTTTTTAATTTTGCATAACTAATGAATTCTCTAATGTGAGAAACTTGACAGTGTTTCACCGTTACATCTGTGCCTGAATTCAAAATATAACATATGAAATTCTTCTCCCCAGCAATTTCAAACGGTTGTCAAGTGAAACTGAATACATGACAATTAATGGGACAACAATGAAAAATCTCGAAATTTTACAGAATCAGGTAACGACAAATGTAATGTTTTTTTAATAAATGCTGAGATTTTCACAGCTGTTTGACGTATTATTTCCAATGAAGTTAGTTAAGTTAATTTGCAAATCTCACCCAGAAGCTTGAAATTATTTTAAATGGCATCAAACTGAAGGAGGATTATGTTTTCAGGGGCACAAATGAAAGTTAATCTGTGCTGGCTTTTAGTATGAGTTAGGAACCTTATTGCACTTTGACTAGCAAAGAAGTTCCTAAAGTTTGAGTTCTTGAGCAACTGCAGTCAAGTGATATGACTGCAGTAGGGTTTGTTTTTTATTTTGTGCTACTGCACAGACCTTTATGCATAGAATTAATTTAACTTGTTGAATGTATTCCAGTCGTTTTCTAAAAAGATTTTCTGGCTAAAGGAAGAACATACTTAAGTATTTTATGACTGTTGGAAGTACTTTATGTAAGTCATTGTTGGTGAACAAGATCGGTAAATCAACATGCAGTTGTCACATCTTAAAGCCTAAGCAGAGTGTTTAAGGAGTGTGGTGAAGATCCTTTCACTACATCATTGATTGTTCTGTTAAAATTAATTATACTACTTTTATTTTTTTAGACTGATATGAAAACAAAAGGAAGCCTACTCTGGGTCTTGGATCATACTAAAACTTCCTTTGGACGTCGAAGATTGAAGAAATGGGTAACCCAGCCTCTCATGAAATCCAGGTGAGATAGTTATTTATCTTGGGCTAAATCTGTATTTTATAATTATGATGTTGAGTATGCCCAATGTATTTATTTTTCCTGAAGACCATAGTAGAGTTTACACAGGAAATGATACGATGGAAGATGTGGATGTTATATATAGGTTCGAAAGAGTTAAACCGCTCTGTTTCGGCACAGAACATCTAAGTAGTTCAGCGTAGTAGGTTTGGAGCAAATTAGAAATTCCTATGCAGAAATCAGATTGGGTACCATTCTAATTCAGTACCTTTTTTCAGACAATGGATGAGGATTACCTGCTATTGGAGGATGTTTTATTCCTAAACTTGCCAATTAATTTTTGATGTCTTTCTTGCTTCACAAGTATTTACGTCCTTAATGTATCTAATTTGTTCTAAAGTAGCTGTGGATGTTTCTGTCATCCTTGTATACGTCATACTGCATATGAAAGTATTTCTTTTTATTAGTTGTGAAATGTGATGGTCGTTTGGTCACTCTTGTATTTTGAGCTATGCTTTATTTATTAATGCTTTAGAAATGCTTTATTATGTATTACTATCATGCTTGTTTTTACTTGTCTCTGTCTTGAAATGGACTCTATGTTTTCTGATTTCTCTTTGCAGGCTTTATTGGAGTGTTGTACTCGAATATGTAGTACATAATGGTATTGAGTCCATGGAATGTTTGTTGACTACATTTTAAGTTTTTGGATCTGTTCCTTTGAATGTGCGTTCCCTGAGCATTGTCAATATAGAGTTTACTCAATTGTCACTTTGTTCACTTCAGCTATAGCATACAGAAAATCCTTTTGGTTTGGTTATCTAACATAATTTTTCCCTCTGTTTTACTTTTGTAAATACATTAAACAGTTTTAGTTTTTATTAATTTTTAACAGTTTTAAATAGTGAGGTATACCAATGTTTTAGTGTCTTGCTATTGTTGGTAATTTACAAATGTTTCTACGGAAGCATTTTTTTTCCTTGACCAAATTTAATATGTTAAAACACTATACTTCTGAAGCATTACTGCTTAATTTTCTTACTAGCCTTTTTGTAAGGATCTTTTCTGAGTAGTGTAAGAAAAGCGCATAACTATTTTTTCCCTCCTATTTTGTTAATTTAGAATATTAAAAACTTTTTCATTTGTAGGAGCCATACTGGTTAGACTGTTTCACGCTACAGTTTCTGACAGGGATTTAATAAGTTGATTTCAGTATGCCTTTTTTTTTAATTCTTCTGATAATAGCTTTTATGTATCTTACCCACTTCAGAAAGGCTTTTGATGTAACCATCCTAAATAGCATTAGACTTTATGGAAGTTGATTATGTGCCTGCTGTTCACCTTAAAAGCATATAGAAAGAATTTCTGGGCCTCTTTACAGGAACAAATTGAAATAAATTAGTTTATTTCTTTTCCTGCCCTTGAGGCACCTTACGACCTTTTGGGAATTGTTTGTAAAGTTGTCAGCGGGGGGAGCCAGAGCACAGGCTCTGGTGTGGTGTGGTGTGGTGGCAGCACTGAGGATGGGGACCCGAAAAGGAGTGCCTCTAACCATTTTGCTCCCAAATGATCGTGTATGTGATGCAGCAGGTGAAATACCATTCAACAATAAAATAGACAGAGTTCTTATCCGGACACAGAGGATAGAAAACTGCTTGCCTGGGGACTTCAGGCCTTCCTTCTTAATCAGTAAATTTAGTTTAAGTTCTCCCTTGTCTCAGTCAGTGTAGAACCAGCTTTAGAAGTTTGTAGTTTTGGTTTCTTCTCTTTCTCCTCGGCTCTTTGCTACTTCTAGGGATTGATACTTCCCTTTTTCAACCTTCTGTCTCAGTATGGACGGAAGTTCCATAGTTGAAGATGACAGTACTCCTCAGTCAAAGCTAAAAAAGCTATTTTGTTTCTGCGTATTTCTCCCTTTCTGACTCTAAGGTGTAATTTCACGTACTTGGTGCATCAGACATTCGGCAGTATTGTTTCCAGTAATGCACACAAATGCACTTAGAGAACATTCTGTAATTGTAATTCACCTGTGCCTCCTGGAGTGACATTTTCAGAGGAAGTAAGATTTCTGTACTGCATCTTTTCCAGTCAGTGGGTAGATGCATTTCCCTTGGTGTATCAAAAAGTGAGAGGGTGTAATTACTGCTTTATGCCTTATAGTTGAAAATCATTTGGGATGATGACTAAATTTCCAGGGGAGAAACCATACACTAGGTTGAATAAAGGTAGAATGTGTACAGACAGCTCATTTGGGCAAACTTGAAGATATCCATTAGATCATCGGTGATGTAATACATTTAGAGACTTACAAGAAAAGGTTTTAAGCATTAGACATGTGCGATTTTGGAAAAAAAAAAAAGCTTAACCAAGAAAAGTGTAATGTCCTCACTCACCTAGGTATACAAAGATGATGAGATAAGAATGTACGGAGTCATTGAGGACTGAGCTTTTTAGGAGGAATCAGGAAAGTCATTGTTTTTTGTAGGAGTTACACCTCTGTGGATTACAGAGGGCTTATCTCGCCCTTCCTATCTTGCCTTTGAAATGTAAGTTCCATCCAGTGCCTTTCTCCCCTAACTTGTGTAAGGGGAGCAGAAAGAAAAGGAAGTAGAAAGCTGAGTTGGTTGGAACATTTCTGACCGAATGAAACGCGCTGTTTCGCTGTTGGGCAGTGGAGTTTCAGCAGGAGAAGGAGTAGAACTGTGTATTATCATACTCAAGAGCAAAAAGGCTAAGGACTGGTCTCATGATACAGTCTTGTAAGACAATGTGATCTTTGTGTCTTTGTATGTGTGCAACATTTAAAAATAATTTCTTTCCTAATGCAAAATCAATCTCAGAACCTCTGAAGTTGATGTGAAACAGTCATTGCTTTTTCAATAGCTACAGGAAGAGGAGAAAGATAAGCTTAACATAGGCCTGGTTAAGCAAACCTGGATCTGGTTTGCATCTTTCTTGTTTTATTGTTGTATATTATGGATATGTTGTCCTATGCTGGCGGTATAAAAGAAAGTGCAAGGAAGTTGTTGCCCTGCACATGGACAATCTGAAGACTCATCTCTGCAAAATGTGTCTTTCCTTATCTCCCTGTCATATCCGTGGTCACTCCCTCCCACCCTCACCTTTGCATCTCCCTTTCCTGTTCCCTAAGTGTTATCACTGGCTCCAAGCTATAGCAATGCTGCTTGCCCAGCCTGGAGTCCAAACAGAATAGACAACTGTGGAATAAATGTTGCATCCTTTTCCTCATTGAGTATTAACTCGTGTCTGTGCCTTGCTCAGCTGTTGATTCTTGCACAATTTGTAGGAAATTTGTGTCCTTGACATCAAAAAACCCCCTTCCTCGACCTTGTCAAGGTTGGCTGGAATTGAACAGAGTTCAAAACTGAAAAAGGCAGACGAGTAGCACAATTATATGGAGGTTTATTATTTCCATATTAGATCAGGCTGTAAAGCTAATAAAGCTGTGACTAGGTGCTTAAAGTAGAACTTGAGATAAATGATGGATGTATCACACTGAGCAATTTATAGCCGCTGTAGGGGAATATGTGTAGAATTTCATTCCTGTGCGGAGAACTCTGTGGCCCATATATATAGAAAGCATTGCATAAGACAGATTATTCCACCCCGCCCCGTCCTCATCCCTCGCTCCCCCAGTCTATTCCTTGAAAGGTAGAATATCTTTTAAATATCAATGGGTGGACATCATGAAGTGTTATTTCTAGTACTGTAGCCAGGGAGAAGGTACAGACTTTGCTATTTAAGTGGAAGATAACCTGGAAAATGCTGGTCTTTGCCTTTGTTGCAAAAGTATTTAGTTTATGCATTAGAAGAGTATCTAGTGCAAAATTTTAAAAGCTTAGGTGTGTGGGGTGGATAACTGGAAGTTATAAAATGTATGTTTTGTGTGTGATGTGAACATATTAGTTTGCACAATGCTCTCTTTCTGTCTTTGGGGTGCTATCTACTGTTTTTTGAGAGTGTTCATGGTTTGAAGTAGTTTAAACAGACTGAGTGATCCACAAGTACCTAAATTGTATTTCTTTAATATTCTATTGACTCTCTTAGTTTTTTAATATGTTATGTATGATATGCAGAATATAACATTAATATAACATATTAATACAAATATGTATTAATATGTTAATATGTTATGTATGATGTGCAGAAGCTAATGTAATGAGGCTAATGGTAAGAGCAGAATGCCCTAAACATAGAGTTCACAAGTCATGCAACTGCCAGCACAGGAAGCTTGCTCAAGGCTTTGAGGTGAATAGGCTTTGCCCTTGTCAGCCTGTGTTGAAACAGGAAAAAAACCCAACCCCCTCGCCCACGCACACAGCTTCACATCTATGTTTTGAGGATACACATGTCAGTTCTTGTGTACTGCAAGCCACAGAATATGCTTAGTGTACTGGAGTAAATGTAGAGCAAAAAATTAAAAGCCTCTAACACAACATAGTGTGCCATGGGAAAAGAGTGGTGATCAAAGGTTTCATCAATGTCTTGGGCCTCTGCTGTAAGAGAGAACTTGTGAGATAAAAGTGGGCAATGCCCACCCCACCTGGAGGCCCAAGGTCCCTCTCCCCGCTTTCTGTGTGGACGCTGAGCCTGGTGGCAAGGCATAGCCAGCACAAGGCTCAGTGTTTTCTCAGCGCTCCCAGTGCACTGCTGTTTCCAGCACCCTGCTGGTATCTCTGGTGCCGGGGTCGTGGAAGAAGGCTGGGGACAGATAATTCTCTCTTAATTCTTCCAGACCATTAGTAGAAGTTCAGAAGCATGGAATTAATTAGTTAAAAATTGTTCCAGACCACATCAGATACATGGTGACAAAGCCTCTTTTTGGGTGCTGCAAGGGGTATCAGCAAATCAAACACTTAAAGCTCGTTAGGATGAGCTCACCTTTTCGGCCCCAGATTCACCCCAACCTGTCGATGTATTTCAGCTTTACTAGGATGTGGTTCATGTTCTTGTCTCCAAGGCACACTGTTTGCCAGAAGTGAATATGGGACTTCAGTGGTTGGAACTCTCTGTGTGGTTTCTTGCCTGCATTTATTTGTAGTCAATTTATACTCATTTGATCTTTTTCTAGTTAAAGCTGATGTTTAAATCTCAAGGAAGGAGAAAAATTGTATGTATTTAGAGAGTTGCCAAAAACATTTTAACCTTTACTTTGCAGGCTAGAGAAACCAAATTTTTAATTACCCCTCAAAAATGGGATTTCCATTTTTTTCCTGTGATTCTAGTAGCCTTTGTGCCCCATTTCTTCCAGTTCTAGATGAGATGATGCTTTTGTTGAGGCTGAATCGAAGCCCTGTAGGATAGTATTAATAATTACTATTAGTCTGAATATACTTTGCCTGCAAGAGCATGGAATGACCATAGCTTTAGCAAATTCAGAACTGCACAATTCAGAACTGCAGACAGTTCCTTATCTACCACTAAAGAAGAGAAAGAGTGTAAATTGGTGTTACTAATGCAACGTTACTTTTATTTGGAGGATATGTACTGTAGAACCGAGAAGAGGGTCCCTTTATAGTGATGTTGGCAACAATATGTCTTTCCTAATATAAAAATAGCTTGTTCTAAATCCTCTCACTTTAAATGTATTGCGTGCTGTTTTATTTATACTTCTATACACAAAGTACAGTCCTAAAGGAAAGTCTTTCGAGTTTGACTTTGTCCTTGTTCCCATAATTGAGATATCTAGGCAGTAAAACAAACTACCTAAAGGTCTTTAAAGAAACCCATCTTAATTCAGAGTTAAACTGGTTGCCATTTGATACCATCATCATCCAGAGCAGGATTAGAATCTTCTTTTGCAGCAGTGATTTAGGAATAAAATCCATCCATCCTACAGCAGAATTTCACAGGCTAAACTTTTCTCCTAAGAATAAAGATTTTATAGATCAGTGCCAATATAAAATGCACAAATGCAGGTTACAGCATATGCCTGAGATCTCAAAATTGTTGTAGTAAAGAAAAAGATTGCAGCATCATCACATGTATTCATTCATTTTTGCTAGCTGTGTTTTGGTACCATTGAATGCTGTGTCTAACTCCTTATAAATGTAGTAATCAGGCATTCATTCATGTTGGCTAAAGTAGCTACGGTTCCCTTTTTTTGGCACAAATAGCTGAAATATATTGTGTGTGAACATAAACAAAAGTGTTTGATTACCATTTGCATATTTTATACATTCTTTTAACAGATGTGAAGACAAAGTTTGTAGTACTTGTATATTGCTGTTAAGTATTTGCGGTCTATTCAGGAATATTGTCTTCTCATGGCTGCATGTTTATTTAGGGGAACGTTGGACCTCTCTGGAGGGGTATGAGACATGAGGAGTTTTGAGAGTAAATTACTCTTTCCCCTGCATATAGAAAAACAAGTGAACAGATCCAGAAGGATGTTAAATTTTTTTTAGGTTTCACTTAAATTTCACTGTAGTAATTATGACATAATTACCCTTGTTTATACTTTTTCATTGTTGCTAATGCATAAAATTACAGCAGTCACAGCACAATTTAACAATTCAGGATTTATCCCGTAAAGTTAGCCAGATTCTAACTTAGCCACTTAAATAAAAAAGCCAGAGATAGACCGGTTTTTTGTTTGCTTGTTCTTTAAAAAGACATATACAGTTTATTGATTGCATAGTGGTAATTCTACCACGGCTTTGGGTTTTGATGGCATTAATTGCTTGTAATGAGAGTGGTACTATTTAACATGGTCTTTAACTTAATCAACTCATATAAAGTCTTCGTTTGTAAACTGTGTTCTGAAGGAAGGTCAAGAAAAAAGCAAAACGTGTGAGACAAAATATAAGCAACAGAAATCTGAATAGCCTTCACCTTGTCCTGTGTTTGAAAGTAGCCAGTATCAGAGGAGAGTATGAGAATAGGGCAACTGGGTAATGTTACCTCCCCAGGGCACTCTCCCAGCTTCCAGCTATTTGCAATTCAGGGACTTCCTCAGGCACAATTGATACCCATGTGTATCTTGCATTTTTCCAATGTTTAAGTAATACATTTTCTTTCTTTGAAATGCTGTAGTTAGGCAGGAGGCTGCTAGGCTTTAATCTAGATAATATAGTTCATGGAAAGCAATATTTGTTGTTTCATACCCTTCACTATATTTTTTCAGGTGTTGAATTCTTGTGACTGGTAGTTTTACATATCGCTGTGGTCTCTAAACAGATTTAATAAAATTAATTTCAATTTTATACATTCACTGTACTTGAACTATGTCCTTACCATGATGAATGAACTCATACTTTGTGCATTTATCATAAGGTAAGGGATTCAGTTAAGAGATTTCTGATAAATTTGTATTTATTTACATTGTATAAAAATAAAACCTTGTATGATTGAAAATTTTGTGCGGTTCTTATATGGCAGTTACATTATCAGTTTCACTCTGCTTTAAGTGTAATTATATACTATCACATCTAAAAATGTTAGGTTTGCTTCACTGTATGAGAGATCAGCAGATCTGTTAGCACACTCGCAACCAGCGATCCTATTTAGATTGTTAAGATGTTCAGATGTTAATTCAGTGCAGTGCATTTGTATCTGCAGCTTTCTGCTTTGTCAAAATAATTTTTAGTTCAGGATTCAAATATTTTCGTATTTGCTAATTTTCTGTATTGTTCACATATCTGGCAGCAGAATAATACAGGAGAGTATCTCATGATTTAATTGCAAGTAGTTCTTTTAAATGACTAGAATAAAAATTTATGGTTAGGTTTTGTTATGTTTTAAATACATTGCAAAGTGATTTTAGTATTGTATTAATGATGCTATTCTTAGATGGAGAGTATGGCAGAAGTAAGTGTATTGCTTTTAGTCAACTGACTTATGTTACAGTATTTCACAGAAGATTGTTCGGAAAATTGGATAGAGCTCAAATTGCTGACATGGTTTATACAGATGGGAAAGAATAGGCTAATATTGTACCTAAATAGAGAATGAAGTAGTAGCCAGTTTATAAAATGTGAGACAGTTTCTTAGCATAAGCTGTTGAATTTCTTTGTATAGTGTTAGATTCAAATTTTCTAGTGGTGGAATTTTTTTCCAGGTCATGTAGAGATTAGAAACCCAAAACTGTACATCAGATATGCTGAATAACTGTGTAGTGCAGAACAAATTTCTTTTGAGGTAGTTTAACAACTGATCAGTATAATGTATTGGTGCTCAACAAAATGTTTATCAGTTTAAGTATAACTATTTAAAGTATAAAGCATACTTTGAAATTAATCATCTGGCTGTTTTTATAATTTCTCTTCCCTGTCCTTCCTTCCTCATACACGTGGAGTTTTACATAATTCTTCACTGTACTTTCTGGCTTTTGAAATAGGAATCCCACTATGTTTTGTTTACAGGTGGAAAAAATGGCTTGTTTGATACTGGATGCCATTTTCCTGACCCCTTCTTATTTGTAGGATTAAAGCAGAAAAACTGTATGGATGCTTAGTTTTAGATTACTGGAGCTACAGTAACATAGCCATATGTGAGGATGATTAAAGTGCAGATTAAGCTTTGAAGGGAGGAGTTTTTTTAGTATCTGCATCTATTTTACATATTACTGTCTAGTTTCAATTGGCCACATAGATATAATCATGCTGTTTAAATTAAGTGGCTGTTCTGGAACAGAATTCTGCTGCTTACATGTGCTTTTTATAATAAAAATACAGGTTGTTTGGTTTTTTTTAAATAATAAAAATACAGATTATTTTCTTCTTTAAGGTGCATGTGTTTATAATTTAACAGTTCAGTACTCCACACAGAGGAGTGTTCCAGGGTCTCAAGTACAGGGAATTTTAATAATTCTCCATGAAAATGTAATTGTGGCTGATGATACTGACCTTTCAGAGTTTCAGTGTTTGCTAGCTTCAAAGCTGCGTACTCAGGGTGTTTTATTACTTTGTTACTGTTATTAACACTTCTCAATTTCCTGCCCATTATCCAGCTGTAGTTTAGAGCGCCTCACTAATTGATGTACAAAGCTTAAATCTCTGCTGTCTTGAATACACTGTGTGGATGCCAACAGCTTGCTCTTTGGTTATTTGGTTGCGTAACTTTTAGTAACCCTGCCAGTCTACACCAGATATGTGATCGTGGCTCTTAAGGATCGGATTTAAAGCTCGGATGTGTTCTGTGCTGAAAACAGCCCCTGTAGCTCTGAGCAGTTGCACTGATGGTAGCTGCTGTCTGTTGCTGTTGCTTGCAGGTTGTCTGGCTCCCAGAGGAATGGGAGAAATGTTTCATTTTGTGCATTTGGCATTGCTGGGGGAGTGGAATAGTGGTGGAGAAGAAGGTGGTATTCTTGTGACCTGCAACAGGGCTGCTAAGCAGAGCCTGCGAAGTCTGACATTTCTGTTTTCCTCAGGGCTGGGAAAAAGCAGTCTTTTAGGATAGTGGAATATTTTGGGTGCTGTGGTGTGATCGGAGAGTCTGCTGTCAAGTTCAGGGATAACAGAGTGAGTTCCTAAGGTGCCCAGGGTCAATACAGCAGAGAGTCTGTCCCCAGTTTGTATGGTGGCTGTGGAGGAGTGCATCTACCTGCTGCGCTCCAGGTAGGTGGTGGCAGGTGGGGCACTGCAAATCCTGGTGTTGTACAGCAAGGCTGCTCTGGGAATGAATATGTGTCATTTGTGGCAGATGAGACAATGGTTTTACTGTTTTAGTATAAAGCAGTATGTCACTGAAAAAATCCTGGCACTTAAATGCCGTTAGATTTATGTGTATCCGAGTGCACATCCAGTCATGATGTTCTCCCTTTCACATGCAGTGTAATAAAATTTGAAGGATTCTTAGATTTAGTTGTCTTCAGGGCCAGAGGCCTCTGACTGCCAGTCTGTTGTAATGTCTGCAACCTGTGGAGCTGCCTAATTTTGTTGATTTCCTCGTGGATAGTATTTATTAGCAGCTACAGTGGCAAGTGGCAGTTCTGCAATAAAAGCCATGGGCAAAACAGGCCGTCTTCCCTGAAATCTTACATTTTGATTGCATCCTTACTTTTCATCCCTCTGTGCTGGCTGAGCTCCAGGCATCTTGCTGGTCCATGAGAACAGACATGAGCTGGAGTGTATTTGCCTTGCACACACTTCGCTGGTATATGAAGTGTCAGTATCAAAAGACTGCTTTCTTCTTAACCTGCAAGGGTGGATGGACACACACATAGCAGTGTGGGGTTTTTTTAACTTTCTTGTCTCAGGAGGAGAATGTTGTGATAAGGCTTAGTTGTCATTCTGGGAGAAAACACAAGGATTTTAAAATAAGCACTGGGATGTCTTGAGGATTTTTAAAGTTTCTTGGAACATTATGCTTCAGATTCAGCCTTACTTGATGGAAACTTTACAAATGCTGGCTAAAGCCTTGCAGCACACTGGTACCCACAGAGTGTGCCCAGTGGCACATTGGCGGGGGACTCTGGGGAAACATATGATCTGGAACAGACATTTTTTGTTGTGAAACCTCAGCAAATCTTAGCACAGCTTTCACGTAGTTTGTAGTGCACACAGTTACCGCAGGGATAAAGCCTGAACATGGAAAAGCTACATTCAGAGGAATTGTGCTATTCAGCTTTGACACATCTCTTTCACTGCTGTCTTACAGTGAGCTAGCTACCTTTCGCTCTATTTCCTTTGGGCTGCATGCACTGATGGTGCTTTGGTTCACTAGCTCCTGAAGATAAACTCCTAACCTGTATGTTTTGGATACACCCATGTACCCCTAATCTCAGTCTCTTTCTAGAAAGCAGCATTGAGGCAATGTGGTTGCACAAAAAGCAGAAATGGAGTTTACCTTAGCTCTGCAATCTACAGGCAGTTAATGGATATATTGAACGTTGTAGCTGTTCCATTACCAGCAGTGTAGATAGAGGTGAACCTTGACAGTAGGTTGTCCATTTTAAAGCTCTTTTCTGACAGTGGCTGTAAGAATATGATTGTAAGGAAGGTGCAAATAACTATAGAATTGTTTCTTCACAAAAAAATTTCCTCACTGACTTGACTTCAGTCCTGAAATAGGGAGATTAATGTTACAGGTTTTGGCGGGGGGGGGAAGCCAGAAACCCCAACATGGTTCTGATTCATGTAATTACCAGTTGCTGGTCTGGATCAAAAGTAGAGGGGCAAAATGGTAACCAATATCTATACCCTCTTGGAATAAAGTATGCTACATGGAGTTCAAATGTAAACTCCCCCTGCCCCTCCCCCAGGTACTTGTCTGCAAATTTAGGGTTGGATATTCAGGATTCAGTGTTGCTCATGTTATGTACCACTAGAAGAACATGTAGACATGGGCACTGAAGCGTACATTTGGCTGTTTCGAGCATAGAGGGGGGATAATGAGCTTATATCGAGGATCTTGCTTGCATCTTGCATGAAAGCCCAAGATTCTCTGCATTTCTTAATTCTTCTACTTACCTACTCATGAGAATGTGGCCTTAGTCAAAGTTTAAAAAAAAACCCAACTAAACCAAAACAAAGGAAGAAGTTTGCTAGGTATATGCCTTCCCCCCAGAGAAACACAGATTTTATTTATTGATCTTATGATTATTCTTTTACAGTGAAATAAATGCCCGTCTTGATGCTGTGTCTGAAATTCTACTGTCAGAATCCAGTGTGTTTGGTCAGATTCGAAATCTTCTTTGTAAGCTGCCAGATATAGAGAGAGGCCTCTGCAGTGTTTTTCACAAAAAGGTATACCCATAATTACCCTAATTTATTATTTTCTAAATGGCATCATTCTATCTTAATGTACTTCCATAGTTTTTGCATGTTTGTTTAAAAATATTTTCTTCTTAGCAAGACTGAGGCTGACATAATAAAGGGATGCAAGTTTATAAAAATTATTTTTGCCTTATGGTAGAATCTTTTTTTATTTGTTATCAGTGATATGCTGATGGAGGAAATGTCTGAGTAGGGTTCTAGAATACATACATTGTATTGCTAATTCTAACAGGAAAAACATCTACGGTACTAATGATTTAGTGGCTGGATTCAGTGAGATGGGATGGTGCAGTAGGTCCTTGTGCCATAAATTATTTCCCTTTAAAACAAAGCATTGCATTCTGTATGCTTATCTAAAATCACACTTGCAAGTGAAACCACTTGGCTGTAGTTAGCTGTTTTCAAATGAATGTTAATTTGTTTATAAATTCTGTAATTTGGATCTCACTTGCACATATTAATAAGAATTACTTGTAATGAGACACTGACAATTCTTAGTTGAAGCAGATTAATGTGCTGATAGCACCGGTGCAGTACTTCATGTTCTTTTATTTCACTGTTATATTTAGAAGTTTTGACAGTTTGTTTTAGATAAAGGAATAGGTGGGTAGAAGGAGAGCAAAGTTGTAATTTCTTTGGATGGTACAGCACAAAGGTTTCCTCTCTCTGAAAATCTGAAACTCAGTTCTTGTATAATTTTTAAAGCCCTAATGTGTTGCAGTGTTAGGCACATGGAAAGACTTTCATATTTCAATGAATGGATACAGAGGTCCAGCCATAATGAAGTTTATGAAAAGAGGGAGTGTGCACCAACTTCCCCATCCTCTAAAATATACCGTATCCACATGATATAACTGTTTTTTCAAAACAACTGTCCAGGAATTAGACGATTCACTGTTTAATGGTTTAACTCATTTCAGGTTGAGTGATATGTAATAAGGTTTGTAGGGATATATCTGTATTTCACAACATTCTGGCAATCCTCCACTGCTGTCGTGTGCTTTTTTTTTTTTTTTTTTTTTACTAGTCTGTATTTGTTTCTTCAGGTGTCCCTTCCTGTTGTAGGACTGCTTACCCTTCTCAGCTTTAAGGCTGGCATTTAGATGGAACCATTCAAAGACCCTGGATTTTCATGTGATTTTTGGAATGAGGTGACAATGTAGTTTGTCTTAACAACAGCCACTGTAGCATGAAGATACATGTTTAGTGAATCAGATGTTGGAAAGAAGTTGCAGGAGAGAAGTGCTCCAGCAGAATCCTTAGGAAGGGTAAATGAGGGGAAAAACCTCCAAGCATACACTTTTCCTTTGATGAATTAGCTTCCCTTGGTAAAAATCTAGTTTGTCATCCATTGCAGAACACTGTGGAGAGTACTGAAAGCACTGAGTAATCCCTGAAGGTCTTTAGGACTTTGAGGAGATGACAGTGTCCCTGAAAGACAGGGTCTGTTTTGAATAAAGAATCAAAGGCAGACTCTGGGAAACAGAGTCTGCAGTCTAGACAGACAGTGAATACGGAGCCTGAAGAAAGGTCCCTGCAAAGCAAATACATATTCAAGAACATGGAGTAACTGTTTTTCATGAATATTTTTTTTCAGAATATCCAGTGAATGCTGCCATTTCAGTTCCCACTGTACAAGCCTTTCCAGTTCTGTTAATTCCAGATGTCCATCTCCCACACTCTCAAAATTATGTTCCCTGCAATTTCATTCCCGTTAAGGCGTCCAAAACTCTGAGTGAAGCGCACTGATGGCTTAACTAAAGGAATGTGCTTGTTAATTCAGTGTCAACTACAAGAAAAATAGGTGAATGTGACAAGTATTTCATCCTTCAGGCCCTTTAGACTTCAGTGACATTAGTATTTGAGGAGGTATGTTTCACGAAGGGAGACCTCTGAAGCATACAGAGATGGCTGGATTGTCTCAGTTGTTCCAAACATCTTTCATTCAGATCAACCACTACAGAACTTTTATTGTGCAATGCACTTTGCACCAATAACCTCTAGGGGAGACAGAAAAAAAATGACGGCAAAACAATGCTCTGTTTTGGAACTGACTTTGCAAGGCAAAGCATCCTTATGGGAACTCTTCTGGTAAATAATATCATTGTATATTTTCCTGGTCTGACTGTTAATTTTTTTTTTTAATAAGTCTGCTAATGGTTCTTATCTGGTAGCATCATTCAAATTGGCAATTGTTAATCTGATCCTCCACAAGTTCCCATTACCCCAAACCCAAACAACCAAAAACCATTGCTGATCTACCCCCAGGTATGAGCAATCTGGAATTAGAACAGCATTCTTGTAGTGGGAATTAGGTGTTACCTTGGAGGTCATATTACTAGCTCTGAGTTTGTCCCAGCCTGAAAAAGGACTGTGGGAATGGTTAAGGAGACAAGAGCAACGTTACTGTTGCTATGGAGAGTGGAATTAATACAAGGACTGGTTGTTGTTCTCAGTTCCTGCAGCTCAAGCACCTGACATCTTGCCAGACAGAAATGCTGTCAACAGCAGAATGACCTCACCCTTCTCTGTGGCAAGAGAAGGACAGCTGGAGATGAACAGTTTGAAGACTTCTTGGTAGCATTCAGAAGCTGACTTCAAAAGGAAACTGAGAGACAGGGAATTGTCAATAGTTTTGTCTAAATAGTGCTTGGAGCTGATGCAGAATTAGATCTTGCTGGAAGACACAATTGCTCAATGTTTTTCATAACCAGTTCAGCCATGCCCTCTAGCCCCTGGAGATAGCCACCAAATAATAGAACAAAATTTAGGCCACATGCATTTCTTTTTGTGATCTGCATCTCAGGACAGTGGGAAATATGAATGGCAGGACCCTACCTTTTTTGTCTCAGTTGTGATGACTGCTAGTCTTGCCGTGGCGTGCACAGAATGGCAAGAGAATAGTCAAAGACCTATGCTTGAGTAGGTCTAAAAACCAGTACAGAGTAAACACGCCATCAGTACTTTTAGAAATGTGTCCTACAGGGCCATCCTGATGTTGCTTGCTGGTTTCATGCCTGGTTTCATGCAGTGTGTTTCAGAAGATAAATATTTATACAGGCTTGATCCATAAATGTTTATCTTACTTGTACCCTTTGCTCAATAAACATTAGTTTTTTACTAAAGCTCAGTCACCAAAGTGGACAGGAATCATCATAACAAATGGTCATTGAATTTACAGAACACATTAAAGTGAAGCTGTTTCGCTGAACTCCTGCACAAGGAGTGAGGTCAATAATCAGACCTTACCAGGGCGTGTAGTAAAATGTCATTTCAGTTTGTTCTGCTCCTAACTTCAACCATAGGCTCTCCCTTGTTCGGAGTTCCTCACAAGGTGCTGCAGTTGGGAAAACCTGTTCAGTTCTGAGTCAGTCTCTAAAACTTTGCTGCCCACTTATCAGGGTGCTCACCTGTGCAAAATAAAGCAGGCAGTTGCTACAAGGAGGGTGTTTGCTGCTTGGCTGCCTACAGCCTCCTTGTGGGATTTGCCTTTCAGTTTTCCAGTGAGTACTTCAATACTTCACTGTCATGCTCAGACTCCTCAGAGGAGAAGGGTGCTGCTCAGCTGGGTGCTAAGTGTTTAAAATCTTTCACATAATCTTGTCAACCAGAATGATGCTGAAAACGTGCCCTTCCCTGGAAGGTATGTTTGATACTTCATTGAAGATGGTGTGATTTTCAGAAGATTCAGAGAAAAATGTTGTATTTCTGATTTTTTTTTCTCTTTTTAAATCAATGCCTGTTATATATGCCTAGGAAATTAGCTACTGTTTGTATAGAATGTTTAAAATAAATTCTCCCCATAGCATAATATATTGTTGACTTCAGCCAACACATATCTTATTTTCTTTACATTTTTTCTTCTATGATAGCAGTATGCACATCTTGCATATACTATACTTTTAATCTTTTAAAGAATTTGCATCACAGATATTTTTTAGATTTGCAATACTAAATGCTGATTTGAGCAAATTGTTCCCCATTAGGCTGATTAATATAAATAATGTCATAACAGGGGGACATAGTAACCTTAAAATTAAATACCTCATTTTTTCCTAAATCAAAAATGGTATGCTCACTGTACTAAAAACATAAAGGTAGCTATTACAGTTTGAAGGGAGTGATAAATGTATGCTGCATTTCAACTCCCTTTTTTTTTATTTGAAATACTTTTAAGTTCAAGTGGTCAATGGCTGTCAGCTGTGGGTCTCTGTGGCTCCCTTTTAGATCTGTTGGAAACAATTTCACTAATGCAAACAAGGCTAAATTGCTTTCAGTGTTGTTGAAACGGTGTTAGATCTGGCATACTGCTGTGGATCTTTTGTGTATTCTTCTCAGTGGCAGCCATACCATTTTCAGTACAGTTTGATAAACTGCTGGTTCAAACTATTGTTTGGCATCACTGTCAACTCTGAGGTTATTTTTCTAGTGCCAGAGAAGCTGTAGCTATCACTGACAGCATTTCAAAATTACACTTCAAAAATAGCATTAAATAAGCTTGTGAGAATCTTCTGTGAATGCAAGACTATTAATTCTGCTTTATGTAAACCATTTTTACTGTATTTTAAAAGCTTCTAACACAGTTACATATCTTTTGTAAGGTTACTTAGGATTTAAATGGAATCGGTCCCACTTTAATGGAGCCCAGCTTTTCAGAGTTATTTTTATGCATCTGTTCCAAGTTATCTGTTTGCTTAGTAGGTCATTTCTGCAGTGGAGTCATTAAATTTTAGATGCAAAGTCCTGCAGTATTACTAAAATCAAGCCAGGGGAAACAGTAATACTCGGAATAAGCACAAAAGGGGTACGTTCACCCTCTTTCTTAGGAACGCTGTGTTTAACAAAGTTGTTTGCAGTAAAGCATGCTGAATTTCCCATTCTCCAAAGGTACTCTAGACTGTAGCTTACACTAGAATCAAGTAAGTTTTAACTCATTAGATGACTACTATGGTGTGTAGGCTATCAGAGTTGCTGTGAGAAGCTTCAGCATGTTCATTAAGCATCGTTGGAGAAATCTCATGATAACTTTCAGGGTTGTTTATGGTGTCTTTTGTACATGACCAAGGTTGGTTGTTTTTTTCCGTCCCCTGATTCTTTTATAGGTGACACTGCCTTGAAATCTAGCTTCCTCCCCTTATTGAAGCCTCACCTTCACCAGCCTGACCACCCTTACTGAAGAACACCTCAGACAGGTGTTCTTATGTATTCTTAAAATCTTTCCCTTTTCCCACCCTCATATAGATAGTGTACTAATTAAGTCCCTATTTGGTTCCTTTTTTTAAAGAACAATTGAAAAACCAACCAAACACCACCTGTTCAACTGATTTATTTCTTACTGTCCGTATTTGCTCATTCTTCTTTTCTGGACATTGTTCTCCTGTGAATCACTTAATGCTGTCTGTAAGGGACGTACTTTGCAATTTTGCGTGGCAGGGCTTCAGCCTTTGCCTCCTTGAGTACATTTTGTAGTCAGGGGAAGTCTTGCAGTTTTATCTTTTATCTGCATCAAGGTTGATGATGGTGATGCAGTCAGTCATACTGTATTTTACTTTGACTTTGAGTCCAAGCCTGGATTTATCATTTGTTTAGTCTTTCAGTGCTTTCCTTTGTGCTTTGACTTCAAATGCCATTGACAGATTTACTGCTTTATTATTTTGTTTTACTTTGTTGTCAGAGCTTTTACAAGGTAGAATAAGTAAGTTCCAGATTATCAGAAAGATGTTGATAAGTTGCAGCAAGTGCAGGGGAGAACCAAAGTTTTCATGAGGCTGAGTAATGAATTGTTTATGAAGAAAGATTAAAAGATTATAGTTTGGTTAAATCGGTGATTAAAGGAGAACAGAAGGTTTAGAGACATTTGAAGGGTGTTAACAGCAAAGAAGGAGTTGAGTTAGTGTAACACAAGGAGTAAAACTAGAGATATTGGGATTAATTTAATGGAAGGGAAATTTAGGCTATCTGATAAAACTGTTACATGTTGATACTCATTGCTTTATGGATTAGTTTCTGAAAGGAAGTGATAAGCACATAGTTTCTTGGAATATAAGGGCCCAAGAGTAGACAAAAAGAAAACTCATGCAGAAAAGTTGAGCAGTTGCAGGGAAACCACCTAATGGGTCTATTCTATCCCTAACTTCCATGGATCTGAAACAAAGATGAACTTAGGTTTTCCAGAAGCATTCAGAATGTAATCTCTCTGGCCTTCCTGAATGTCATGAAATACCATGGTTAAATTGCATTATTCCTTTAGTCAAGTATCTACCAACCTTGCCTGTTTGGTACGACAAGTTAAATTCTTCAGCATACAGCCATGCTTCAGACGAGTTGGAGAATATCTAACAGATACTGGCTTTATGGTAATTTCAGTTACATTTACTTACTCATGTGATTGAATGCATTTTAAATGGCCAGGAATGATTTTTCTTTGATTTTTGTTTAATATAGCCTTTATGATAGAGCAAATTACTGAACACAGCAATTAATGCTATAAATAATTTTCTTTCTAGCCTTATTGTTGTCAGTTACTTGCAGCTTCCAGTGTCCATAGTAGATTGCTAAGGCTGCAGGTTTAGATGTATTTTTATTCTGTGTTTATACAGCATGGAGGCCACTCTTCCATCACTGGTCACAGTAGTGACATTTATTTAATGAAAAGAGGGCTAAGGCTGTATCTGGAGTGTACCTTAATTTGTTTTTTTTATAGTTTTCAGAAGGTTGCGTTTAGACGGTCTTCGTGTTCTGAAGTTTATTTTAGGGTTTACATATGTGGGGAGGGAGAGAAAATGTTCCTTTCCAGCCCAGCATTTTTGTTAATACTGTTTGGGTACAGAAGTTATTTGGGAGAAATAACTATGATGTGATAGATGAGAGAATTGTCTTGGTTCTTGCATAAGGGTGTGGGAAGGAAAGAGAAACAAAAATTTACCTCTGGGGAGAAACTGAAAGAGAAGGGATGATGAAATAAAAATGTAGGCGTTTTTTATGAAATAGGGATTCACAGAAGCCTACATGTTCTGTAATCAGTGTTGTACTGATCACCACAAAATACTGACCAGAAATTAAATTCTAGACTGTATGTTGCCTGGGTAGGAGACAGAAGAAATGTAGGAAGAGGAGGCTGCGGCATACAAAGAATGTTATAGTAGAAGTGTTCAGTACATCCTACCTCCTTCCTTGCATTCTCAGCTGAGGAAAATAAACTGGTTTTTTTCAGTGTTGTCAGTTGACTGCTGGGAGAAGTTCAGGAGACTGAAGAAGGAATGTTTCTACAGATCAGTAAAATATGAAGAAATATCAGTGTAATTATTTATAGACAACTTTTTTCAAACCTTCTGAAATGGAAATGTCCTGGAGGGCCACTGAATTCAGCAGTGTTTGAAGGCATTAAGTGTCTCATAGGACCAGGTTGCCATTTGGTATGCAAATATGGTTTAGCACAAATGCAAACTTACTTCTGTTACGACCATTTCAGAGAGAATCAGTATTACCTAATTTCTAGGTGGGGCATGAGTACTTTAGGTAACTGAGAGTTGAATGGGTCAACTGAGTGGGGGGGACTAGGAGTGTGGCAGGAGGTGAATTGTTTTGTTAGGTTGTTGACTGCTTGCAAAATCCCGACCCTGACTGCTAATTCTTGAAAATGAGCTAAAGATAACAAACTGTGCTGACACTGAGGAGCGTGTAGAATCTAACAGCAAAATATTTGAGCCGCATCAGAAGTAATACTAATCGTTAAAAAAGAGAGAGGAGTTTTTTACAAGTCACTGCTTTTGGTGAGAAGCTGCTTTAGGGGAACCAATATGCTCCTGCTCTGTGGATATCATGAAGCAAGCTCTGAAAGTGCTGTGTGCTATTGGCTCCAATCAGGGAGATTTCCTTTCCATAATACCCTGGCTAACTGCCTGAAAGAGATAGAAAAATCTCTTTCATAACTCTGTGGTGAGGATAGGATGAAAGACGAAGACTGGGTTCATGTGTTCTCCTTAGTCTCCTCATCACATAGACCTGGGTGTAAGCAGCTAGAGACTGAAGCTGGCAATAGCTACAAGCACTTTAAACAGTGACTGCTGGTTTTCTCTTTCTGTGGTTTTTTCCCCTTTTCTTTTCTGTGCTCTTGTTCTAAGACTCTCTCTCTTTGTGCCTGACCTTGTCTTTCCAAACCCTCTCTTGCCAAAACAGCAGTCAGGGGATTCAGATAACAGCACATAGATGCACAAGCCTGGATGGACAAGTTGTGGTAGTCATAAAATTACTCAACCTGCTTTTTTGCTCTTTGCACATTATTGGCCCATTTTTCTGCTATTTGTCTACTGCATATGTGGTACACATCTACATCCAGCAACAGGAATAATGGAGATCAGCTCTCAACTGATTCCTAATGACAATGGTTGAAACAATTAGTATGCTTTGTTAACCTTGTGAATGTGGTAAGATTATGCAGTTGTGTCACAGTCCATACATTTTAATTGTATTTTGTCTCATTTTCAAAAAACAAAAGAACCTGTAGGATTTAATGAAAATATAATACATTGTAATGATTTAGACATTGCTTCCCTTTTCAGTGCTCAACCCAAGAGTTCTTCTTGATAGTCAGCACCCTGTCTCGTCTGGACTTGGAAATTCAAGCTCTTGTTCCAGTCATACATTCTCATGTGAAAACTCCTCTATTACAAAATGCACTGTTGGAAATCCCAGAACTTCTCTCCCCAGTAAAACATTATTTAAAGATTCTTAATGAAGAAGCAGCCAAGTAAGTAGAGAAAATAGATGAATCTTCCGTGCCTCATAGGCTTTCTGACTAAATGTATTCAGTTATGCAAATTATGCATCTTGTTTTAATACACCTTAGTTTTGTATTTTTGGTTTTATATTTATGTATGTACAGGTTGCTTATAGTTAAAGCAGAGATTGTGGTTTTCTACAGCTTATATTCTTTTTTTTAAAGTTAAACTAGGCGAGCAGGTATTTTGCCTAGTGGGTGTCTGCCTCAGGCTGAATAATTTTCTGAAAGTTTTTCAGCTGTTTTGGGGAATGAATTTAGAGGAAAATATGTTTTGCTCATGTTAGTTTGTTTAACAACTTTTAAATTATTTTTTAAAATAGAGACACTATTCCTTTTGAAGAGAGAGTTGACCTTTAGCAGAGTGGCTGCTCTGCTGTCAGGAATATCCCTTTTACTATTTTTGTGAAAATTCATCAAAGCTTTGAGTGCCCCTCATCCTTTTTTAAAAATCTCTTTACATGCTCACTGATGCAGCAGAGAATATGAAGTTGAATAGCTCTGAAGATTCCACGTAGCCTGTGTGATTTGTACCCCCCAGAGCATTTCTGGGGTTAGTGCCCCATTCATGGACTCCCTCTAGAGAATGACTAAACAAACACTTACCTCAGGTTCTGGGTGTGATCAGGCTTTCCCCTGCAATTGCCTTCCTTCAGTCTTGGAGAGGTGAGCTGAAAGTATGGAGGCTGTCTGCCCTTTTGTGTCTTGTGTCCTTCGTTGGTTCAAGAAAAAAAAAAAGGTAGACAAAGGAAGAAGATGCTAAATTGGAATGAATATGCTTTATAGGGAGAGTGTCTTTAATTTGTTGTGTACTGTTTCTTCTGAAGAACTGCTGCCTCCATTGTTACCCCTAGATCCTAGTTCTAACCACAGGAAGAAGAAGGCAGGAGTCTTAAGATGCAGAATAGTAAAGCAAGAACATGAGTTCAGTAAGGGAGGGATGTGTAAAAAAACCTCTCAGGGAACAGGATTTAGGAGGGATACCTTGTGGCCAGTAAAAGTCACTGTCTTTCAGAAAAAAGCAGTATAAGATCTTCTAAAAAATGGTTCTCTCATGGTGCTAGGCACAGAGGCAGTCTGTCTGGCTTGCACATCCAACCTTTCTGAGCACTTGACTTCACAGGTGTTTGGTGTCCTTTCAGTGTAGTTTTTCTTTACACAACATGTTGAGAGGATGTTCTGAACACAAAAGGATATCGTCCAGCTTTATATCCAGATCATCCTAAAATTCCCTCCTATGAGCAAGTTTCATTTGACTTTGAACATTTCCTCATGTGTAATATTATGAGATATAATTGACCATGATATACCTAGAGATTCTTTGATGAAAGATGTGGTATATGGTTTAATGTGTAGTTATATTGGGGCAGCATAGTCTTGATTTTTTATTTTCAAAACAGACTAAAAATAAACATCCAATTTATTTATAAAATCTTTTTTTCTTTCTCCAGATGAGATTTAGAATTAAATTTAAGAATTAAAGCCTAGAACTTAGTTTATTTGCTTCTGAATTAGAGACAGATGCAAGGTGTATAAATTTAGAAGTTGAGAAGGGTAGAAATATTTGCTATGCCCATTGGACAGGTGGGATTATGAGATTTCTACTGATGCATGGTATCCAATTATAGTTGTGGCAGGTTATGACAAAACAGACTGTATCTTAATTATACCAGATTTACTGTAGGTAGGTTTAAAATATGTGTTTTTCTGTCACTGTGTTGATGTTGGCTAGAATAGTATACAAAAATAAGATACAATAGTATAAGTAGAGGATAGCATCACTGATCTGCAGAATGCATATATTTTATTTGCATTTATTCAAGATGACTAAAGTAACTTACCTTTTGACCTTTATATATCTCAAACTTGCGTGGCAATATTTGTACTCAGAAACCTTTCTTTCATCGAAATCATGATGACTACTCATACACACACCTGCACACACACACTTGCGCACACATATGTATACTGACTGCATCATGTGTTAATTTTATTATGTGGTGTCGATAAAATCCTGTAGTGGTTTTCAAAAGTATCCCTCTGCTCCAGGGTTTTTTAGGGGGAGTTCAAGATTTTGGGTTTTCTTTTTTTTTTTTTTAAACTGTCAACTTTTAAATTTTTGGTAGGCATCACATAGCAGTGACAGTCTTCACAATCAGCTGCTGGCTACTAGCGATCTTTTTTTCCTTGCATTCCCATGGAAACAGGTCTAATTAGTACAAAATCGTTTCTAAAAATTAGTATTGTATTTTAAAATGGCATCTTTACTGTCACTTATATAATAACTACGTCCATGTAATGCAAAATCAAAGCACAGCTTTGTGTTACCTGTCTGATCACTGGCTCCAGTTGTAGTTTCATACTCAGGCAAAGGGGTATCGGAGTAGGTAGAATATTAGACTTTTTATTACTTCCATGTTTTATTACTTTCAGTTTGCTAATTACTTGCTCTCCAAATATTAGTTTTCGGGGTAATTACGTAATTAACTGGTACAGTTTTGTATTTGCTCTAAAATACAAGTGTGTATTCCAATTAACTTATGGCTGATTGTACTACTTTTTATTGTTTGCCTGATACTTATTAGGATAAGTTAAATTTGTGTTATTTTTGATGACAACCATATTTTTAATAGCTTGTTCAGTTTCCCAATTTTAAACATTTGAATGGCATTGTCTGTTGCAGGTTTCAATCCTGAGCTGAGATAGTGCAGCCAAAATAATTCTGTCATTTTCTGACACTGAGACTAGAAAAAAGCATTGTTTTGCATGTATTAAGAAATGCTTTGGTTAATCTTTTCTTGAGAAAAGAAGGAAGCTACTCTGAGAAACTCCTGATGACATTCTGCTTTGATAAAGGCCTTGTGGGAGGGATTTTTCTTTGCATTCCTCATGAAAATCTAACCAAATTTGGCCAAATTCTAAATGTGTCAAAAATCTGTGTTCCTGTTATGCAGAAATTATCTAGAGCTTCATGTTAATCATGATAAAGATGTTGTCGGCACTTGGGATGCTCTAGTTTGGGGCAGCTATTGCATTCCTGAATTACGAATTGAGACAGAAGGGAATGATCATTCTTGTGCTTCCTTTTCTTGCTGTGCTTGACTGGCGGAGAACAAACAGAAAGCTGCAGGATGCACATTCAGAGATGACAAAAAACCCGAGTCAGCAGGGTTTGGTATAGAAGAATGAGCATAATATGATAGAGTAGAAAGGAACAGGAATAGGTTGGTTTTGAATACGTTGAGGGGGATATCTTGGTGTAGCCTCTTAGAGTTCGTATACAAAGTGCCTTTCTATTTATGTAGTGTGTATGGCAACTTTTGGTAAACGTACTATGACCAAGTAACAGAAGAGCTATATTTAAAGGGGAATAAAGGTAGTGTTAAAACAAATGAGAAAAACAAATAAAAATATGGACACAGCCAGTGGAATCGGGGAATGTATCTTTGGTTTTACTGTTATTTTATCTTATGCTTCTTATGGATAGGACTGGAGATAAAACCCAATTGTTCAAGGACCTTACAGACTTCCCTGTCATCAGAAAGAAAAAGGAGGAGATCCTGGATGTGCTTTCTAAAATCCAATTGCATCTGCCGGACATTCGTAAACAGATTAAGAATCCTTCTGCAGAGTATGTTACAGTTTCTGGTCAAGAGGTAATACGGTATCTATTCTGTATGACTGTATGCTTGCTTGTCTAGAAAATAGCTTAAAAGTTAGCCTTAACTAGAACTCTCTTCATTTAGTATGATACTTGATGAGGTCATTTGACTATAATCTTTTGTAGAACTTTAAAGAACAGCTTTGTGACAGTGTCACTTTTTTATTTAAGTCAATTACTTTAGTGATTTAAATAATAAAAACACATTAGTGCAGTTGAATTTGGTTCAGTAATGCTTTGCTTTTCTGTATATGTAAAAACACTTGCATGCTTCCAAGGTTAATTATGTGGCTATTAAGTGCTGAAATATTCTCAGAGAACCAGGAAGCACAGCAGTAGGTTAATTTGAAGAATGGTAAAATGATTTGTAAGTACTGATTAAGACTGTAATTTGAAAGATGGGAGAGAAGAGGAACAGTATTAAAGAATGATAAATGTTATTTTAATTCTTAGAAACGGTGGTTGTGGACTGGAGCTTTTGTTTGCTAGATGCTGTGCAAGTGTGGGCAGGCCATGCTCCAGCTAGCTGAGAAGTTCAGTGCCAAAAAAAAACCAAACAGAGATGACAGATCCTGGCAGATTTGGGGGGGAACTGAAAGGAGCAGTGAGGTAGCACTGTTCAGCATTGTCCTTTGGGAACTGAGAGGAGGAAGGCTGGAGAAAACTCCACAGAAAATTGGGAAAAGAAAGGAGTTGGGAAGCTGAAATGAGAGTTGGGAGTGAAAGAGATGAATCAGTGAGGACAGGGAGGGAAGGAGCTGAAAGCAGCCCCCTGTCATATTGGGGACCTAGGAAGCTGAGAAAGACCCAAGAGGTACAGCAGGGAACAGACAGGTAATGCTGAGAGAGAATGTGAGAAGGGATGAGTTAGAGATAGCAGCATTTGATAAAGACCTCGAGTGGATATTTCTTCTGATGGTGAAGCCAAGAAGAGGAAACACGTGGCTAAAGAGTTGGGTAGGCTGTCAGCATGGATGCTGAAGTCCAAGAGGAAACGTGGAAGAGTGCATTTGAGTATTGTGTGAGGAAGGGAAGAGCCAGGATTTGAAAGGTTTCTCTCGGAGAGGCTGGATTAAGAGGTGGATGATGACACGCATGTGAAGGAAAGGAGAAGAGAAGAATTGATCAAAGAGAGGAGAGCGTCTGAGGAAGTAGTCAGATGTGAACTCGACAGGAATGTTTCAGAAACCACCAGTCATTATGCACACGTTTAAGAGAGGAGGCCTTTGTAGCAGGGGACTGCTCAGAAACCATTGCAGACAAAGAGATCTATCTTGGCATGTTCATGAAAGGAGCTGCAGAGGTTAGGGATAGCTGTTATTTAATTACATCTGGTATGGGTGTTTCAGAGACATCAAAAGAGGCAGTAGAGGACGGATTAGAGAAGGTGGTCAGTGAGGAAAGACACTAAAGGAATGGAAGTAATGGAAAGGGAATTGTATGGGAGGAGCAGAGCATAGGCATAACAAAAGTCTCTTTGAGTTGAGCTCTTTCTTCCTTGGATCTGTATGGTATATTCTTCTTATGTTCTTGTGGCACTCCGATAGATGTAGTATTCAAACACTTCTTCACAACAGACCTGGGCAGAAGCAGGTTTATGGTTTGCTAGTTCTGGAAGAGAGACAAGCTGCCAGGAAACTTTTTTTATGTATCTCCCTACTCTGAACATCTGTTCAGGAAACAGGCCGCCTTGGAGAAAAAAAATAGTAAGTCAAACTATTTTCTCCTTCGTGTGTGCCCCCAAACCCATGATTATGAATACATGGTTAGATTTTCAGAGTCAGCCCACAGTTTGTTAACTTACATTTGTTAAGTTCCTGTTAGAGTTCTGATGAAGATCCAGTTGACACACACCTTTTCCAAAATATGAGGTTACACGCATATCTATCTTATCTTTTGTTTCCAGACCTTTAATGTAATTTGTAGTGTGCACTAAACAGGACAGAAAGCTGTCCAGATAGCGATAGCATTGCTATTTGTTTCAGGCAGGACTTAGAGAGAAATTGCTACATTTGCCAAATATTTGCTTCTTGCATTGCATAAGCAGTGCTTTGGTCCCAGTTTGTTTAATAGTGCAATTATTTATCTAATAGGGCTACAAATTAAAGGATGAAAAAGCAAATGTTGTTGTTGTTTTGAAGAAGATTGCAACCTCTCTGCTTATTTCTCACTAGCCACACAAACAAACCAGGCAGTTGAACTGGCTGTGTTAATTTAGGCTGTTTTGAGTTCAGTTAGGCATCCAGCATAGACACAAATGTGGTACTATTTTCTGTCTTCCTTTTGTAAACACAGCATGTTTAATTGTTTTGAGATGAACTTCAGGAAAAAACTGTAATACCAGCACATCAACAACACCACTAGTGGCAGCAGCAGTTGGCTCATTTTCAAATCTTTGCAGATGCCCTCTTCTACCCATTTTCAGTCTTTTTATCTCATGTGTATTATGCAATTTCAGGGTTTCTATAGTACCAAATATTTTAAAAGTGTCTTAGGTGAATTAAGAACTAGTGCACTATGTCCTTGCTGGAGTCTTGTGTTCATGTTAGGATTATTCTTGTTTGTACTTGAAGGTGATTGCTGGCTATTCTGGTGAGGTGTGGAAGTTTTTATCTAAATCATACTAGCAGTAATGGAAAAGCTTTGTCAGATGAGAGCCTCGTGGTTTTCTGTAAAGGTGATCAGATTCTGGGTTAATCTAATCTCTGCTAGAAACTAATTTTCCAGCTGAATTATTTTATTTGAAAATGCCTCAATTCTTTGACGTCTAGGACCTCAGGCTAGTGTTATAAAGATAACGAACATGAATCATACAAAATACTGCAATAAACACATAGTGTAAATTTCACTGCACTGAGCCTCTCTTGCCATTACTGCTGGTTTCCCCTATTCCTTCCCTTTCTGACCCTGAGTTGATCCAAACTTGAAGCAAGGTACTGTAGATACAGTGCTAGCATTTGAGATTTTGAGCTCTTGTCTGTGAAATGCTGTAGGTAACTATGGCTCAGTATGAATCACTGATCCCTAGGCAGGAAGACACATCTTGCTGATAAGGAGTGGCCTCAGTACAGGTGGTATCTAGTGTAGCGTTCATGTAAATGCTGAATTCTCTACAAGGCCTGGTCAGGATCAGGTAAGCAAGACTTGCTAGCTTTAGTCTGGTTTTGGCTTGATAAGAGGGAGGTGAGGAGAGCGTGTTAGTGGATGGAGGAATAGAACGGCAGAGATGGGGCAGCAACATGGTAGGGCACAGGAACAGCTCAGGATAGGATTTGCTTTTTTGGCAGAAAATGTATGTCATAACCCTCATTTCTGGGAGAAAAAGAACATTCGCTTCTGGTCTGCTCCATGTCTTCAGGCTGAATATGGTTTTCCTCTGTTGCATGCAGATTTCTTAATATATGATGATTATGGTTCTGTAGTCTTCCTAACTTCCCATGATGTGTAATACTACATTTCTGTTTATTTTAGTTTATGATAGAAGTCAAGAATTCCCATAAATCATCTGTGCCATCTGACTGGGTTATGGTTAGTAGGTATGTAAAATGTCTTTGAAGTTTGTTCTATGTTAATGTATAAGAAAAAAAAAGTGGTATTTTGGTATTTCAATTAATTACGTACACATTCTCATTGCTCCATGTGTTTGTGTTTGTTTTTTTTTAAGCTGAAAACCAACCAAGCAAAATTGTTGTGTTAATTTATTGCTTAATAATTGTTAATTTATATATTAACTTATATAATAAGTTTTGCTTAAAAGCAAACAAAACGAAACTGAAAAAAATCGAGTTCGTAAAACATTTGGTTTTACATGGTAGATCCTTAGTGCACGGTATTATTTGCTTAATCTTTCATAGTACATGTACTGGTGTTAAAACTATGGTCTTGATTCAGTTGTTCTTGTAGTTTGTACATGCAATTCTTTCATAAAATTTTGTTTGTTCTTATTTTATTCAGAAGGGTAAAGGTAGCTGTGCAAATACCTGTTTGTGCATCTCAATAAACTCAGTGTATTTAAAATGTCATTTTACTTATTCATACAGACAAGCTTTGCTTGCTTTGGTACTTAGTGTTATGTAAGCATGATTTTAGATAGTTTTGGATACTTTCTCCAGTAGGTGAAACAGAGATGGACTGAATTATCTAGTTGGCTTTTTTCTTTTCAGTCATTTGTTTTATTATTTAAACAGGTTGAATACCTTAATGTTATAATGTGTAGAGTCCAAGTAAATGCTGAATTCTCTATAAGGTCCAGTGTATAACGTGTGAGCACAGACATCTTGCACCAGAAATAGGCATAATGAAGGTGAACTCTGAAGTGATCTTCTGTTCACTTATGCAAGAATTCAGTATTAAAAGTGCACAGATTAGACAGAATTAAGATGATGAAGAACAAATTACAGCTGATCTGGATTTTGTAAAAGAATGCCTGGGAATGCCAAAATGAGTCCTTAATGAAAATACATAAATAAATAGCAAGTGCCCCAAATGGAAACTAGCAAGACAGTCTGTATTTACTAAGTTTATTTCAAGCTTATCACGAAGTTTTCCTCTTTAAAGTGCAATTTTTTCTTGGAATTTATTGTATATGCAATCAGTCACAGAAAAGTGATCCATGTGTGCAGTGTATTGCTGAACAGAATTTTGTGAAATATATAAACTTCAGTGATGTATGCTACATTGTGAAAAACATTTCAAAAACCTTCTGAGTGGGCAGTGGTGCCGTAACCGATCACTTTATTTACAATAAAGATCATTGGAATCAATAGAGTTTGGTACCACAATAAAAGAACATTTTTTTTAAACACCCGTTTTCAAGGCTCACAGAGTAAGAAAACTAGTCCAATTTTGCATGTAGATGGTGTAACTGATTGCTTAGTAACCTCGATTTCCTATTTGGCTTTTCTCTCTCTTCCAGCACAAAAGCTGTCAGCCGTTTCCACTCTCCTTTTATTCTAGAAAATTACAGACATCTGAATCAGCTCCGCGAGCAGCTAGTCCTTGACTGCAGTGCTGAATGGCTAAAATTTTTAGAGTGAGTTTACAAAATAGAGTCAGTTTTTATCATTGTATTTTATTTTATTTTATTTTTGCTGTAAGAAGAGGAAAAAAAAGACGTTTATCTTAAAAAAAACCCAAACAACTTGATAATTCAATTGTTGCCCACAACAACTTTAAAGATAGTCGATTAAAATATTCTTCTTCAGTTTAAAGCATTTGAAGGCAAGACCTTTGCAGACTGAGTCCTGTGACCAGCAGTGATGTCTCTAGATTTTAAAATTCTGATGAAAAGACACTATTAAATATATAAAGTGGCTCTCAAAATTTGAAAACTAATATCACAGCATTAAGAACCTGAAAGTATGACTGACTGTAAATGAGTGAAACTGAATGTAGTAGTTTTTATTATTGAAGTAAAATGTAAGTGAAGTGAAAAAATAATTTATTATACAAGCTAACCAGATTCACTTTTAATAATAATTGAAATAGAGTATGGCTTTGCTGTTAAGTGTGCCGTTACTAAAAAAAAAAAAAATAATAAATTAAGTACAATTGCAGTGTTACTTACAGGTTTTGAGTTAGGAATGTTCAGGGTGTTTGGGCAGTCACTTGAGTGAGTGTGATTCTCCATAGCCCTGTATTTTGTATGCTAACCCTGCAACTGACTGTGAGTCTGTTTGCTAGATAGTAATTGGGAGTGTTATTGTCCCTCATAACTGGCATGTAAGATATGTTTGTCTCAGATCAGAGTTTTGAATGGAGTTATTTGACTATTTAGTGAAAGGATCTTTAAAATGGGAGTTTAAAAAATATTTCTCAAACTTCTGAATACCTTTACTTTTTCAGGTGTCTGGTTATCAATTATTTTTTTACTTCCACGAATAACAGACCCACTGAAATTGTCCCTCGTGTCATGCAATGATAATTAGCTCACTTTCACTTGTGGTTTTTTCCCTGCTGCAAAAACTTAAGTTCCTTCTGAAGTTGTCTCACTGGACATAACTGATGCTAAAGTTTGCCTTCTAGTAGGAACCCAGCAATTCTGTAAATTTGGTAGAAACTAGAAAAACATTCCAATTCACTCTTCTCCAGATGTGTTGCCTTTGCAATACTATAAAAATCGTTCTGTTAAATAATTTATTGTCACTATATTAGCCACATAAGTTTCAGTAGACCTATTTTAACCTTTCTTCACTTAGATCTGCTGCTTTGCATGTTCACTTTGCTGTTTTCAATAGTGTTGTATGATAGCACCATGCAACAAGGAAAGACCTGTGTGTAGGAGAGTGCTCTTCTTCCCCACCCCTGCATTTATTTATTTATTTATTAAATGTTGCTCCCCTACTGGTTTTATATTCTATGTTGTGTCTTTGAGACTAGGAGAGGAAAAAAAGAAATTCTTGAGGACTACGAGAATGAACTCTACTGAAAACTGTGTTCTCCTCATAACGTCATTATTGTACCGGGGGAAGCAATACCATAAATGGAAAATGAATTCTTGAATTTTCTGTTGTAGATACCATACTTTATTGAAATTGTAGACAACTCCTGTGTTCAGGCACTTTTAGTTTACTTTTTTTGATTGTAACTTATGGTTGAACTGAATTGGCAGTTGGGATTCAGTTGCCGCTGTGATAAACAGTGGCATTTTTACAGACCTCATTTAGGCAGCAGGGATCAACTGCAGACCCTTTATATGCTATCTAATGAATTTCATTTTGCCTGCTTTTTTGTGCTTAAAAATAATTCACTGTTATAACAGGAGCATGAAATCCGTCTTGATTAAGATTGTGTCCTCATACTGTAACTTAATACACTGCTGCGAGATTTGAATTCAGAGTAATTTAAAGACCATAGGAGCCCTGTGAGAAGCATGCATGGGGTATATTTTGACAATACATTTGTATCTGTATGAAATTTCTTTCTTCTCTTTTCTTCCTCTTGTTATTTTTCTTTGTTTTGGTCTAGCCATTTCAGTGAACATTATCACCCTGTGTCTAAAGCGATTGGTCACCTAGCAACTGTCGACTGTCTGTTCTCATTGGCCCAGGTGGCTAAACAAGGAGACTACTGCAGGTAATCAATTTTTAATTTTTATTTAGGATTTTATAGGGAATTATAAGAGAGCATTTGAAATAAATTTGATTTTAATACGTGTACTACAGTAAAATGCATTATTAAAATTGTTTACAATAGTTTCAACTTAATCTGATTTTGCAAAGCAACACTTCTGGGCTTAATGCAGATCTGTAAACATTGCAGTTCAAATTTGACATCTTATGTTTGTCTTGTTTGACCTGAGTCTAGTAGGTGATATCTCACATATATATAAATATATGTTGGACTTTGCATGCAAATTTTTTTTCCTCCTATGTTTTTTATTTTCTCAGCAAGGTCTGAATTTATAATGTCTTTCTAATATCTAAGATTCTAAGGTGTATGAGGTATGTTTCAAAGATGTGTGTCAGGTAAATAATAGGTAAATATTAGTGCCAGCTTCCAGAGCAGTGATGATGCCTCACCTAGGATCATGTGTTAGATCTGGTGAGCTGTGCACCTCCCTCTGCCCAAGACCCACACAGGCACACCAGGCACCGCAGCCTGGGACTCTGGTGGTGCCAAGGCTGTCCCCCTTGCCCTTTGTGGTGGGGAGACATGAACCCTCAAGTCCTGCTTTGCCAGAGGTTGGTCCAGAGCTGGCTCCTGAGCATGTACACCCTTGCAACTTGGGTCTTCTTTCCCCTCACGAGCCCACATCTCTTGCACCCACACAGAGACAGTCTCACTGGGGTGCCTTCTTCCATAGCATGAGGTCTCTGTCCCCAGAGGCACTGGACACTCACTGAGCCATTGCTTCAGTTTGCTCAGTGCTGTCCTAGAGGCCAGCACTTACTGTTTTTGAGGTTTGCTCTAGACACTCCTGCAAGGCATGTTGGTTTCCAGTCCTCAGCCATTCCCTCTGCCAGACAGTCCACATACTCGCTTTTGAAAAGTGCTGTGTGTAACTTTTTAAATGTTGTCATTGTGGGGCTGTGCTGCAAGTGCTTGGACAATTGCTTAGGAATAACCATACGAATTAGTAACATTTGAGACCTGTGGAAATACAGCAAATCATGTATTAAATGTGTGTGGATGAAGGGAAATCAACTTACATATGCTTCTGCTTTTATACAGCATTAAAGATAATATTGATCACTTCTGGACTCTTGGGATCTTGTGTGCCTCTGTCAAAATCTCTTTGAAAGTAATTGCTCACTTATTTCTGTATACTCAGATGAGAAAACAAACTGAAATCTGATTAATTCACTGTGCAGAGTTTAAATAATTCACTGAATTTTAAAGACTGGCTTAGAGCTTATAAACTGGCAGGAAGGAGACTTCTCAGTGAAACTTCAGCTGCAGAGATGATGTCAATAATTAATTTTGGAGGGCTACTGAAGGGAAGATGGGACTTTCATAGTAACTAATTTAGGTATTTCAGAGGAATGTTTTTTGATTAAGTGAGGATTGTTTCATATCACCCTACCTGAGGCATGTAAATGAGTTGTGAAGTCAGGAGCACAGGTGCTCCACACAGTTGTTGGAGAGAGGAAAGCACCTCTTTACAGTTCCAAGGTGTCTCAGGATCCCTGTGTTGGGAGACTCATCCTTTACATGGATGATGTACAACGTCAGGGCTCTCAAGCAGCAGAGTTAGATACCTAAAGATGATGCTGTAGGTAGTCCAGAGATCATAATCTGCTGTTTGAGCATCCACTCTACAGACTGTGAATTTGTTTGAGTTTTTAAGGAATGCTGTTGAAAAGGTAGTACATGACTAAAGGACGTTATGCATTCTAGAGCAATTTACTTTTTTTTTTTTTCTTCCCCCACCCCCTTCCCTCTTACCGCATGACACATGATTGTCTGATTGTAGGAACACAGGGCAAGGAAGACATTTTGATTGACTGTGGCTAAGGCCCTACTTCTGCAGGCGCCATTGTCTGAAACCACAACAGGCAGTCAGTAAGGCTCATGGCATCCTGAAACCACATCCTGTCTCACGGTTAAGTGGGAGGAGGCTTGAGCAGTTAAAAAAAGGGAATTATTTCCAAAGACGGGAGTAGAACTATAAAATGGCAAATGGATCATTTAGCTGTCATCTCCCTCTCTTGAATGCAAAGTGGAGAGGTGCAGGAGGAAGTGCTTCTAGGTATGTGCTCCTCCCTTTTCAAGACCATCACATTACAGGTCCAAACAATGAACCTATCCAGCAAGTGGAGGGTGAAATTTCCTTTCTGTGTCCCCAAGGCTGAAGACTCTGTATTGGTTTCATCTCAGCTATACAACTGCTGGAAATAATCTTTATGCTAAAAATCCACACTGTTATTAGCTTGCACCTCTTTCCCTAGTGCTTTGTGTTCCTAATATGCCATTTATTTTATCTCCATTTTCCTTTCAAATTGCATCATCTTTCTTCAACCCAAGAAAAATCACACTCCCAACATCTTGTCTTCCCTCTAAAGTCCACCCAAAGTGTTAGTTAATTTCCAGTCAAAAAATTCTGTGGCTTTATTCCAGTATTCTCTTTTTCTCAGCTGCTGCCACTTTCCTAAGTTACTGCTCTTATTTCAGAGTGATTGTACTTTTAGTATAGGAAAATGTTGCTGCAACGTGAAACCAGATTTACCTCTCCATTGAATTCTGCACTTCAGTTTACGATGAAAAAGTAAACCTAGGTTGCAGAGGACAAAAATAAATCATAGTCATAATTCAGTGGAACATGCTTCTTTTGCATTTTTGTTCTGTGAAGAACATGCAGCTCTTGGAGATGGAGCTCTTCAGGCATGGAGCTACGTAACGTAGAATTACACGTTATATTGGTAGACAAGTAGACAGGTTTGTAGCTAAGGTGGAAGCATTTGAGACAAAGCTTCTTTTTACATGGTTGGAGATATGAGGAAAAAAGTAAGTAGTATTGATCTGGTTTGCATATTAATTTCTGAAAAGATACTGTCATTTCAGTGTTTCAACTAGTAAGCTTTTTCTGTAGATAGTTGTTTGACTCTTAAACATGTTTAGGAGTTGCTGTCAGATTTTGAGAGCTGCTGATGTTTATAGGAGAGTTACAGCTCTGTCATACTGTAGTCTTTGATTTGTATCATTTAATGTGTTATCAGTCATAATATACGTAGCTGGACAATTTTCTTTACTCCCCATGCTCCAGTTAGGACTTAATGCAGTAACAGGCTGGACCAGTTCATCAGCAAGATCATTCTGAGAATATGAAACGTATCTGCAAAAGGCGGTATTTTGCAGAAGTTGGTGCAGTGGTGGGAAGAAAGCAGACTGTCCTCCAGTTTGGGGGTTTTACTATAGCTTGTTCTTTTTGTAGTTCTTAATAGTTTTTTAGAATACACATAAATGACTGAAAACATTCCCTAGGTAATGAAAAAATGAAGAAAAAACTCTAAAATTTCTTTATCCAATCTGCTAGTATTTTTTTATAACTGAATGAAACCAAGGAAGTGTTTAGAAATATTTCATAGCAATAATTCATTTTTGTCATTTGTATTTTTTTCATAAAAATCTGCATCATAGATGATCCTCCTTTAGGCTTTAGTTACGGTAGTTCTAAATAATGGGTTACAATAAACGTTGAAATTAATGTCTCTTCCTTTTTGCAGACCAACTGTGCAAGATAATCGGCGAGAAATAATTATAAAAAATGGAAGGCACCCTGTGATTGATGTACTACTGGGAGAACAGGATCAGTATGTTCCAAATACCACTAACCTTTCAGTAAGTACTGAGATACTGTTTGAGCTTCAAAATCATTCAAGGGAAGGAATCTGGGATTTGCTTCTTGGCCAGGAAGTTAAAATAAATAACTTAATCATACAACTGTCTGCTTGGTTGCGTTTCAGAGAGATATTGCTAGACGTGACCACATCTGTTTTGTTCTTTTTCTGATATCTTGCAGCCAGACACTCTCTTTACAACCTTATTCACTCTTAATGGCATAAAGAAAAGAAAGGTGATCTCAATATTAGGAAAATGAAAGTTTTAAATGGTTATTTTTGAAAAACAAATGAATAATTACAGTTTTCTTAACAGCATCATCAGAAGGAGTCTGCATTTTGTCATGACTTTATCTCAAATTCGTGGAGTTTTTTAATACAAAATAGCAACAACTTAAGTTTCAGTGTAACATGTTACAGGCTCAGTTTTCCAAATTAATTCTAAGGTAGCTCAGATTTTTTTTAGGTATTTCTCTGCTGTGTGTTTTCCTTTCTTTCTGGAAGTATTAATTTCATACAGCATTTCTTAATCTCAGAAAGCAGACTTGGAGCTCTGACTCTTCACTACGTAGTATCAAGTACACACTCTGTAGACTGCACATTAGTTGCAAGAAGCCTTTCGTATTAACATATGATAAAGATCGCCCCCTGCAAGGTGTAGCTGGCAGGGTGTAGGTACCCGTTACTCCTTTTGGCTGTTGTTTTCTGCAACAGAGAATGATGTTGAGAAGTAGTAAGACTATTGCTTGCTTGATATTGTTGTCAAAGAAAATGGGGGAACTGCTACTTAATGTTTTCTATGCAATGTTGCCTAAATTGTATGACCTAAATTACCTAAAATTGCTATAAATATGCAATTACCATAGGTAGGAAACATTGCCGTATTTTTATTTCAGATATCTGTTTGTGATAAGCATATTTTAGATTGCTTCCTTCTTCTTTTTTTCCTGAAAAGCTAAAGTCTGTCTCTTAAATTACATGTCCTTTTGACATTTTTTGTGAAATATTTACCTATGTATTTTTTTGAAATACATGTTTGTTCTTAATGGATATAAAAGATATGCTTGCATCTTAACTCTGAATACATAACTGCCTTTTCATACAGTAAATATAGAAAAGGTACAAAACAGATGTCAGCGTGTAGCGTTGCTGTGATAAACGCTATTCAAATTTGTATGTATTTCTTAGGAAATATTTTTAAATGCTGTTCTATACTGAACAATGATATAGATATTCTGCAATACTTCAGGGAATGTTTTCAAAATTATTTGTCAACTCCAAACAAGTGACAGATGGCATTTACAAAAAATTCAGCATTTCATTCAGTAACCATCATGCACTTTCCCCTGTTAGTCCCACTCTTATGTTGGCTTTCTAAATACTGAGTGTTGCAAAATCAAGTGATCATGGTAGAATCGCTCTTGCCTCTACTGTTGATTTGAGTTCTCTCTTTTTTGAGAGAGGTGGGTGGGAACCCAGTTTATTAAAATGCCTTTAGTTTTAAACTGATGTGTTTGAATCAGTAGGAAAATGCATCTCCTGTCATGTTGTCAGGTGAAATGTTGTCAAATATCTAACTTTAGGAAAAGCTTTCTTGCAGCACCCTGAAATAAACATCTTATTCTTCCATTCCCCCTCTCCTCCCCAAATATTCATGGATTCTTTTAGTACTTTTAACTTCAGCCCTAAATTCCAATAAGATATTAGCTTATGGTTGCAAGTAGTTGTAAGGGCAGATGGGTTCTCTGGTCTGATGCTACAGCATATGTCCTTTCTGAAAGCTGGCTTTGCAAACCAGCCACCAGTCTCACAACATGGTTGGAGGGATGCTGGAGGGATACCAAACACATGCAAGAAATTTGTGGATTTTAACAGATGAACTCATTCTGGTTTTAAGTATCTATAAATTCTGTTGTGTTGAGCCAAATGGTGGCCCTGATGTTTTAGTAGCAGTAGTGAAACTGTACCTTGGAGACTAGAATGTTATTAATTTTGTTCCCGTATAGTCATATTCATTTTATTACATCCATCCTTTATTCCTAATAATGACATTTTCTGGGTTTTGACTTTACTGTGACTTCCTTATGGATGGGGTTTTCTTCGCAAAAGCTAAACAGCATTTTACATATAATAAATACTGATTGCATGTATCTTCTGTATGATCTGGATTATGACATAAGTGACAGTCCTATCTGAATTTTATTTGCCTCCCTATTACCAGAATGAAAGCCTGATCAAAAAATGAATCTGTAAAGATCATGAGGTTTATTCTGTGGAGATTTTTTGTTGTTGTTGTTGTCACAGTGCCTGATCAGTTCCAAATTTCCTAAGTGGCGTGGCTAATGTTCATTATGCATAGCTTGTCCTTTCTTCCATGACCCTCCCATGGGGCAATGGAATATGCTGGCTTTTGGTTAGTTCATCAGTTGTTGGATTTCATTGTATATACCCAGTAGAAAGGAAAAGTCTAGTTGTCTGAAGTCCTTGCATAACTTAATTTCCTAGTCTTGATTCAGGCTATGAGAAAGCTTTATAGATTCAGTGATGAGTTTTAATTTTATATTAGCAATTGTCTTTGTCTGTAGGGAGTCTTACAGCTGAGATGAGCTCTTGCATCTGATTTCATTTTCCATAGGATTTCAGTAGTTAGATACAGTCATCAGTCAGAGATTGGATACAGTCTGCTCACAATATCTGTGTTGCAGTCAAGTATTGCCAAACTTGGCAACGTCTTGATTTCTTGTTGTAGCCAGTCTGAACGTGCGTGTGTTGTAGCAAGGTAAGCCATTATCAATGGGTGTAAAAGCTAGGTCAGGTCTCTGTCTGCCAGATCTTCTCCCCATTTGGCAATGAGAACTCTAACTGGAGAGGAATCCAGATCACAACCAGATTAGGACAGCACTGGCTATCCTGAAAGCTGACGAGTTTCTCCCTTTCTCCAAAGAAGATTGCACAGAAAGTTCTTGGAGTGCTTTCTTGGCTCCTTGATGGAGAAAGGGAAGGTTCCCCCTCACTCTGTCCATTTTGCTCAAGAGTAATGAAAGTTGATTGTGGTGTTTCTCTCTCACCACCCTGGAGAGGTCTTAGGAAGATTTATCTATCTGAGACTTCATAATATCTTGAAAAGTGAATGCGATGAACTCCAAGAATGAAGCAAGCTGTTCACCTAGAAACAGAATATTTAATCCCGAGGACTTCTCCTATATCCCTCTAAGCACGTATACACACCAGACTTTCTTATAAATGCATGATGTGCAGGACAATATATTTGACTGCTGTTTTATGTTTCCAGGGAGATGGTGAAAGGGTCATGATAATAACTGGACCCAACATGGGAGGAAAGAGCTCCTATATAAAGCAAGTTGCCTTGATCACAGTCATGGCACAGATTGGTTCTTATGTTCCCGCAGAGGAGTCAACAATTGGTGTCGTGGATGGTATTTTTACCAGGTAATCTTTCAAAACTTGTTGTGTGTTTATGGAAACATTATTGTGGCAGGGGGTGTGTGTGTGTGTGTATCAAAGTATAATTTCATTTTTCATTTATAACTTTAGAATGTATACCTGAAGTTTCCTTTTTCAATACATGCATTCGTTGTTAGGTTTTGATTCTGATTTTCTGGTAAGCTATCGTACTTGTTCTGGAATCTTTTAATCTTTAGAGGATAAGAATGTTAATGTGTCTGCCTTGATTAAGATCCACATATCTAACTTCATCTGCCTGAATGGACATCTCAGCCAAATTTATTCTGCTGGGTGATAGCCAAATGATGTTTCCCCTAAAATGAATGCTGTGACCTCTAAAAATCATGTCACGGTTTCTGCTGTGCAGCGCAGTTGTATACACTTGCAATATTTGAGACTGAGAACTTGGGGCTGCATATATTCTATGCTTACTATCCTTCCTGTACTATCAGTCTTGAACACACTTTACTTGATGTCTTTTAAAGAATGAATAATGGCAGTTCATTTCACTCAGTCTCATTTTTAAGATAGTGCTGAGTAATTTTTAAAGATTATCAGTACAGTCAAAACTTTTACATTTTATAATCTAGTATCACCAAGGATTATCCAGCTGGTTTTTCCCCTTTTTCTTTAATCTATTTTTTAATCACAAGTTCTGTGTTACTGATAGTATTTGAGATGGATAATTACTTATGGTTATAAGTTTCACAACAGTCATGTATCTGTGTTATAATTATCTTTCCTGAAATTCTAGTTCTGTGATGGCAGTGTGCATTTCAGAGTTAACTTTTAACAGAGAATCTGAAATACTGCTCATCTGGGATTGCTTCATCATATAAAGATGTTGTGTTTTTATGCCTCACTGTGTCATGACAAAAATGAATGAAATTGCGCTTTGATGCACTTTGGTGCCAAGCAGTTGAACAAATTAGAAAACAATTTGTATTATCTTTCCAAAATTAATTGGAACTGAAAATTCAAAATGGTTAACTTTTTTCCCTACCTTGTGTTGAAAGTAATTGACTGGTTGATTGGATGAGCATTTCTTGAGGGCACATGAAGATACACAAGATCTGATTTACTTCACAGAAAAAACATTACAACGTTACTAATGATTTGAAGATTATTTTTGTCTTCCTCTGTGTTTTGTAGGTGAACTTAAGAGTACTTTATGTGTGTTCACACTGACTTAATTTCTGACCATACGCACAGAAGTCTGTTACTCTTAAGCTCAGTATCCACTTTCCTCTACTTTTATTCGACTGTCATTGCAACAGGATTATTTCTGCAGAAAAATTAAGAAATGTGACACAGTCAGTGGGAGTGCCATTTTGTTTTGTGCCCACCAGAAAGTGAACAAGTTGGGTTTTGGCCTCTACAGTGTGAAAACCTAGAAATGAATATATCCGAGTTCCACCTGTTCACCAGTGTATTTCTCTGATTCCACTTAGCTTTTCTCTACGTTATAGGTATTTTTCACATCTGTTCTGATAAGGTAGTGTGCTTGAAGGTAAAACTTATGCTTTTAGATTTCAAGCCAAACAGACCTAGAGTGTGTTACTTACTGGCTGTGAGGTTTCAGACCATTTAATTTGGAGCCCAGTCACATTCTAACTCAGGGGATTGATTACCCCTGTGTTGTCCCTCCCCCCCCCCCCGCCCCGTCCTGTCGTGTCCCCCTGCCCTGGGTCTAAATTAGCTTTGGAAGCTCAGCTGGATATGCCATTCTTCATTTAATGTGAAATGTGTCAAACACCAGATGAATATACTAAAGAATTACTTAAATTCTTGTCGTTGCACTGGCAATTAAAAGTAAACTAATTGGCTCAATATTAATCAAGAATAAATTGAAAATATATTATTGAGCTAGAAATAGTCATGCATTAGTTAGAAGGTTAACAGGAAGCAAAAAAACCTGAGTTTATGTATTGCATTCTTTCAGAAATCCCGGATGGTCACTTCAGTTTGTAAAAGATTATCAGTGGAACTGCTTGTCTGTGCAGCTGTTTAAACGTCTGTCTTCTGTATAGTGTAATTTAAGGGAATCGATTGTACTGTTAGGACAGGCATTGGCCATTTGCTATGTACTTCCAGGATGTTAGATCTTGACCCAGTTGTAGCTTTCCTTCCAGTACAAAGGTTTAGGACAGTACTTGCATAATGATTTTGCTTCAGCCTGTGGGCATGGGGGCTTTCCTTGCTCTACATATCCAAGTAACGACATCCATGCTCCCCAAGTAGGTGAGTTGTCAGTGCTCTTTTCTGTCCTGCTGTATTTGATTGTCAGTAGCCACAAAGTGGTCTTTACTGCCCAGTCTGGTCTTTGCCTAACTCCTGCTTCATTTTCACCTTCTTCAAATCATTAACTTCACCCTCTGCAACAAGAAAAGGAGTAATTTACCAATTTACCAGATTCTGCAACTCAGAGGCTCAAAGTGTACAGAGACTGTCCAGGAAGTAGTCACCTCTGTTTTGGTTTGTTTGGTTTTTTTGGGTTGTGGGTTTTTCCCCGCCCCCCCAGGGTTCTGGGAAAGGTCTTAAAGTATGTAAGTCTGTCAGGCCAGGTTAATGTGGTGTTATATTCAGGGTGTTTCTTAGCCCTAGGAAGTTGTCCTTGTAATAGTTTTCAATGCCTGGTTGGAAGAGAGAAACAATAAATTTAGCTGCCACATATGTCCTACATTGTTTCTTTAATGATCTGTCTGGGTGAACATACATTTCTAAAGCCTCAGCTTTTGCCAAGAACTCTCTTCTGGTAGGGAATGAGGTTGAAGATATCAGAGATTTTCTGTTAACTCGCCCCCAGTTTTGCTTTTTTGTTTTTGTTTTCTTCTTCTGTGTCTTGTTTTGGAGGTTGTTTTTGTTTGGGGTTTTTTTTGGTTGGTGTTTTTTTTTTTTTTAATAGGATAACAGCTATGCAGACCTCCTTTCTGCACTGCCACCCCAGGCCCCAAGTGTCTTGCTGGAAAATGGGATTTTTTTTGTTGATAACTTTGGTATATTTTTAATCTTAAAAACATTGCATGGGAAGATGTCAGCTTCCAAGCTATTTTCATCACTGCCATGGTGTGTTGTTTTCTAGATGCTGCTATTAGCATAGCATCCCTGCTGTGAGGGATGCTTTAGAGGCTGACTCTATGAGGAGTTCTGTGCATCAGGAGCACCAACAGTTCTGCTGCTTGCTAAATTTTTTTGAATAATGGTGCTTTATACCTCAGTCTCTTTTTTTGTTTGTAGACTGCATCTTTGAAGTGTGAATTTATATAGGTTTAAGAGATTAACACTCGTCTAGGATTTGTATCTTGTGTTCTAAGTAGGGTTTCCATGGAAATTGAAAGGTTGCTACTATGGTTATTCCTTTGGATATATTTAGTATTTATGTATTATAGCTTCTCTAAATTGACTTTAAATACTGCATTATATTAAACATTTTTAAAGATGCAAAGGGAATTGTATTGCTTACAGGTACAGTGAAAATAGGAATGATTCATCTTCATTACTGGGTGTATAGACACATACAGTGCTAAGGCTAGTCTGAACATTTCAGAGCAGCATTGATAATTTCATCCTAAAGAGGGGGAAAGGGAGAGAATCTTCCACTGCATAGTGCCCTTAAGCCCAGATGACATGCTGTTAAAAGTCCGTAAATTGAAAACTTGGGCGGGGGGAAGAGTAATTTCCTACAGTACCCTGCTTGTGTTATTCACTTCTTAAGGAATTCTCTGAGTGCTCCTATGGACTCTCCCAAATCTCCCAATTTCTTATGTGTAAAAACAACCTTGCTATTTCCATTGCTATGCTTTGTCCTAATCCTGGGAAGGGGATACTAGGGGTTGTGAAACATAAAAAGTTTACTTTATTGTTAGGTGGCTCCAGCTTCATAACATCAGACTAAAAAGACACTAAATCATTCTCCATATTTCTGTGTTTTTTATTTAAAGCTATTTTTAGAATAGATTTCTATATTGTATTATTACAGTGTTTGTATAAATTTCTCACTTGAAATTCCATGCTTACATTTTTTTTTCATAAGTCAATGTACGTGAAACCCAGCATAATGTGTTAACCATTTTTGTACAAGAAAGTTACTACTTTTCAGACTGTATGCTATGCCCGTTATTTAAGGGATATCTATGTAATATGGAGGGAGTACACGGTATTTTGAGGAAGTTTTGCTGGTTGATTTTTTTCAATTTTTTTTTTTTCCTTCTCCAATAAGTGATAATGTTTTCATGCAACCTTTGCTTAAAGAATTTAACTTAATCAGTGCCATTATATTTAAGACTTTTTCAGAAGAGTTTTGGAAAGGTCAGTGCCCAATGTATATTGACTTTTAATGAGATTTGAGTATTTAATTCTCTGATGTTTGAAAATTCCTATCCAAGTTTCTCCTTGCAGTAAATGGGTTCAATTTTTGCTTTAAATTAACCTTCAATTTGTGTTAGTTCTTCTAATATAGTTATTCAGACATTTAAATTAATATAATGTTTCTCTGTGTGTTTGTGTAGAAAGACAAAGCAAGTGTGGACATGCACATATGGAGGAACTAATGAAAGAAATTCTGTTGACCTAATCATGCGTTCAGAAGAGATAATGTTTAGCTGCTGAAGAAAGCTGACCTTTAAGGAGGTCCCACTTACAATCAATTATTGATATAATTTCTTACAGCTAGAAAACTTCAGCCTGCTTCTGTAGGTCACTAGTAGCTCTTCATGAGGGTCAATTTTCAAAACTGAGAAAGAGAATGTTATAACAATTTGAAGGTAAAATATGTTCAAATAAACAAGCTAATTAATAGTTCAAATTACCGAATGCCTTGTATTCAAGATTTTAAGAATCAATTTATTGAAATCACAAGCTACCATTAGAAAGAATGCTGTGAAGGAGACCAACTCCTACCAACTCTAGGTGATGGTAAAGCGACAAAGAAGAATTTCCTTCCTAGAGCAGTTACTTGCCTGACTTTCTCTTCTTGTGTTGAAATAAAAGCTGTTTCACTTATTTCAGTGATCAGATGTTAACTATGCACAGTCACACTATGGTGACATACATCTTCCAGTGGGGTTTTATACCATCAGCCAAATTGGGCATACTATTAAAGGTGCAGCTTCAGTTGTCTAAACTAATATGATGCACTGTGCTTCAATTGCATTTGAAAACTGCCTCTTGCAGGTTATGTGCCGCATGCTTAAAGGTTAAAGGAATAAATAGAAGCATCAGTAAGATGCATGTAGATTATCCTCTCATGCACTTTGTCTCTCTCTAAAGAGTTATCTTGCTGTTTACAGATTCTCAGCATGTCTTTAATCCTCATGATGGCAAAGAAATACAGTTTGAATTGTCTAAGAAGGTTTATTAAGAAAACACAGGGGTGGAGGAGGTTGGCAATACAGGTTAACAGGTGGTAGTAGTAGGTTGCCTAGGTAAGCAGCAGTTTAATTCTTTTGCTTTATGTAAGACATAAAGTTGTCTGCACTTCAAGGCAATTGTCTTGGTATAGTCTCTGTGCATCACATAATCTGTATTTAGGTGTACATAACTGTCCTACATTTTATCCTTGTAACAGACGATTTAAATGTATTTTTAACATGCAGGGCACTCCTCATTGCTGAGTCTGTAGTTAGGAGATACTCAGTTCAAATTCCACTGTATATCTGAAACCACCTGTTGTGAAAACAGATGGTGGTTGCTCACCTTGGCTAGGGAGGGACGGTTTTGTTCTTCTAGCTTGTATTACATGTCTGTATACAGGGTCTTTCAGATTGACATGGCCACAAGTGGAATCCTGAATCTGTCTGTTCCAGGGTTCAAGTTACATAGCTATGTTGGTATTTTCTTGTCTGTCTGTCTTCCTTGTATAATGATTTTGAACATGTGTAATAGTTGCTCATTCAACTAAAACTAGAGTGCAGAAATCTTCAGGCAGCTGATGCTTACATGTCTGTTTGACATGACAAAGTTGCAGACCCGTATAAATTAGGCCCTCTGACTTTAAGCTGTTGCCATCATACAGTGACCTGATGCTTCTCAGTGATTCAGCAGAAGCTGTGTCCTGCTGAGGTACTTGCAGGTGTCCCTGGCATGCATGTGGTCTGCTTGCATTCCCAGATGTGGAAACCGAAAGAGAGCATCAGGTTCAGGCTGTGCTTCTTGAAGGTGTCTTTGAAGGCAGTATTCAGACTCCAGCGCAGAGACCTCATTGCCCTTCATATACAGGAAACTGCTTTCAGCCTTTGTGATCTTTGGGTCTATAAGGAGAGGGAGGAGGCAGAGGAAAGGAAAGGAAGTTTTCTACATTGGTTGAGAACTGTCGGCCTCATCCAACACTGAAATAATGAGGGAGTTTTATCCCCCTCGCCACTGGCCTTAGTTGGGTCATTTTATTTCAAGTCCAGCAGCCAAGATCCAGTTCCAGCCACGTACCTTGCCAAGGACTGGCGATTCTGAGTTGATCAGTGGGTTCAGTAAAGGGAAGGAATTCTGATCACTGTAAGGGACAACAGTGCTACTGAGAGACTTGCCAACTGAAGATCACCTCCTGCTATTGAAAATTGCATTTGAGGACCTACCCATGTGAGTGTCAGCTATGTCCTCACAGCTGTTGCATGTGGTGACACAGTTCAGGGGACTCTACTCACCCCCTCACCTGCCCAGTCTTTCTAGAGTCTAGCAAAACATCTATGAACAGGCTGTATCTACCCTTGAAAAGGCATCCCAGGTGCACACATTACACAGTTTGCCATAGGAGTGTCAGTGAGCAAGGTACCACCAGTCAGTCCCAGACGGGCACATCACTCCAGCCTGGCTTTTTTATCCCAGTTGAGACTACTTTCTTGTGACAGAGGGGCACTCTGTCTTAGAGGCACCCCAATAGTGCCCGCCAGATAATCCTTCTTTCTCTTCTTAGAAGCAGAATAGGTGCAAGGAAAGCAAGCTCCTTCTGTCTTCTCAGTTCTTTGGACAAAGTGACCATGCATGTTTTCAAACCTTTGCACAAGTCAGCCAGTCAACTTATATTATGCCTTCCAGTCTAAAGAAGAAATGGCATTATTTATACCTATGCCTGGTGTAACATGGTAACACTGATGAGATTAAGTCTCTTTTTGTCAGTAGGAAGCTGCTTTAAAGGCCAAGACATTTCATCACAGAGTCCCTCTAAGTGGGTAACTCAATGCGTCGTGCTGTTCTGCCAGCTGGTGGCTGTACTTCCCTTACTGCCTGTCAACGCTTGCTCTGCTACTGCTCAGGTAGTATCTTCAACTGATCCTGAAATCTGAAAGAGCTGAGATGTGGCCCATTCCACTTCAGTTTGTGAGCATTGCACGCTCACATGGGAGAGAGCTTGATGTTATATCGAAAAAAGCAGTATTTGAATGCCTGCTTGACTGATGTGACTGGCACTCGTCATTTCCATCATCCTGTGAGCAGAAAGACCCATGTCAGTCACATGCAATTGGGTCCACGAAGATAGAAGAGGAAAGGGCATTTACATATCCCAAACTGACATTTCTTGTGTGAGTTACTACAGCCATCATGGATTCTCTCACCCATGTTATTTCTCTGCCTTGATTGTCACCTAAAAGAGAATTTATGGGCCAGAAAACAGAGGAAAGTTTGTGGCTGCGCCTCTGTAGGCTTGTGCAAGAATGCAGGATGCATGGAGCCCTTGGCCTGTTTCCCGTGACACCTGCAAGGACTACAGGTATCTCTGTTTCTGAAGGGGGTGTGTGAGAGGTCTTTTCCCATTGCTGTAGACTACTTTTTTTTGGTTTTTTGTTTTCCTTGTGCCAGAAAGATCTCATGTATTGTCAATGGCATGATCACGAGCTGAAGAGCACAAACTTCAGATGCAGAGGACTCAGGAGAGTGTACATAATATGGTCTTTCTGTCAAGTCCTCTTACTGTGCACAGCAGAGCATGGCTATTCCTCTGCCAAGGTGAAAAAACAAACTGGAGTCATCTTCTGACTGGCATATTGCTCTCCCGTGTAGGAGGAGTACAAGTTTATTCCACCTCCAAGTGTACATTACAAAGGCAGAACTGTGACTACGTGTAGCAAATTCTTACATTTGGTACAAGGGACCTTTAGGAACACCTGAAGTTATTTTAAGGTCCCTAATGCTCACCTTGTTTTGGCATGGTCTAGAAGATAGGAGATGGTATCTGGAAAGAACTGCTGTTAAAGCTTAGAGGGCAGTTTACGGTTGAAGGATTTCTTCAAAGTAAACTAAAAAACCTAAGAGAACTCAGCCTTTATTAATCCACACTTCTTTAAAGGCTGTGCATCAAACATGCCATAATGCTTTCTTCTGTATGTTTTATTCAGAATGTCTGTTTGTCTGATCTCTAAATGGTGCAATTGACTTTCAAAAAGGTTGGGTCTTACAATAGATATATTATGGATGTTACCTCCCTAAATACTTTAACAGCTATTTAATTCTGACAACTTGACAAACTTACATTACTGTTTTGTCAAGAGTGTGTGGAGCTGAAAGAAACTAGTAGACAAACCTCACTATTTTCTCTCTAGACAAACTTTTTTTTTTAACTGGATAAAATGTACATATTCATGGCATCATTACAAATTTTAGTATGGTTAAAAATCATGATGGACATCAAATATTGTGTTAACATCTGCAAACATTTGGGCAATCAATTTTGGATGTTTATATCTATTTTTTTCTTTGCTTCATTGGAATGTCACCATCATTAAAATTTGAAAGATATTTAAAATTGCATGATTTACTTCAACATATTAAAATGTTCCAAGGCTTTTTAAGAGTATATTTTGTAAGAAATCTTGAGAAAATCAGAAGGCACAGGATGGAGTGGTATGTGAAGCAGGAAAAAGAGAGTGTTTCTATCGGAATGGAAATTGGGTGGAAGATGTTTTCCAAGTGCTTTTCACAATAAATTGAAATCTGAGGTAAATCGCTTAAGAATAAAAACAGAATAGTGTTTGTAAATATTAAAGGAAATGAATGTTCCATTGATCTAACTGCTGGTGGCAAAAAACTTCCCAGCTTTTTGTAACTAGGCAAATAATGTTGCACTTGATTTCATTCCAGTTTTAGCAATTCATCAGTAGAAGGGAGCTGCACAGGAGCGGGGGGGCGGGAATTTTTGTATTTAAAATAATAAATAAGTAACAAGCTCCATTATTTCAGAGCTTCACTGCAGAAATGGTGCTATTTGCACAGCAACAGGCAAACCAAGGTTGAAAATGAGAGCAGTTTACGACCAGACTGCAGCTTGTTATATTCTTTGCTACTTAAGCATTGCTCGGTTCACGGATAAGCTGTATTTGCAAAGAGACTGCCCAGGAACTCACTTGCTTGAAAATGATTTAGAAACTTTCTTCATTAAAAGTCTCTTCCTACATAGTGATTTCACTAAACCCAATAAAGAAGTGGACATCCTCCATCCAAAGCTACTCTGTGTATTTAACCTTTGTTGCTGAGGGGCAGCAAGCTGATGACATTTCAAAATGGTTACTAGTGTGCAGGAAAAACTTGCATTGCTTTTATGTCTTAAATGGGCCTGTCCTATCTTATTGTTAGTCCTTTATTCTATGAGTGGAGTGTGATAGTATTGCTTTTCACCCCTTGAGGGGGTCTAGATTGATTTTGTTTTGTAATAGATTTTAAACAAAATATACTACTTGGAATTATACATGAGAGGTTACATAATCATGACTTTTTTTGTTAATCTACTGAAAAATCTTTCCCTGAAGTTACTGCATCATTACCATTTGAGGGTTTCTATGCCTTTTTCGGAATTCTTTTGCTGGCCACAACCTCCAAAATTATTCAGATCATTGGGCTGGACTGGCATAGGTTTTGTGCATTCACATACTTAGCAATAATAAGTTGTTGTCCTTTATGTATTTTGCCAGAATAGCATATAGCCCCTCATTTTTATATCACATGCGAATTTGTTGTTCTTAACTCAGAAGACCAGTTACCAAACTAAAAAATTCCTTGCTTTCATTTATTGCTTTATTAAGTTTTATTGATTTCTTTGAGGCTTACAGGGTAGGTAGGATTATGAAGATTAGTCTTCCTGTCTATTGTAGAAATATCAGTTAAATCACAAAAGCTGGTATGAAGATTCAGCTGTCCAGCTTCTTCATACCTTTGTCATAAAAATCTAGGCTATGAAATTCTAGTCTTGAGGTGACAGCAGTGTTTAGCAGTCTGCAGGCATCCTGTGTAATACAGAAATTGCCAGGAGATTGAGTGCTGAATAGAAACTGTGGAGGAGTTTATCTCAGCAGAGCAACTTGTCTGCACATTACCTGGTTTTGGCCAGAACTTTGGTTGATACCTTGTTACAGTTGGTTTTTTTTTTTTTTTTAGTTATTTACACCTGAAAATAAATGTTTAAATTTAAGTCATACAGATTTTCCTTTGAAAAAAACCTAGATTCTCTCAATTTGCCTGTGCAGTTAGACTCTGAAAGATAAGAGTCAGAAAATTTAAAAACAAAGGTACTTTTTCACATCTTTGTTTATTCTATAGATATATATATGTAGTAATGCTTACTGATTTTGCCATATACATTAATTTATGTATTGTGCAGAAAAGTAGGGAACCATTCATACAAAGTAATCCCAAGTGACTGGCAAGTCCACATGAGAATTTTATATACTGATATGCTAAACAAGTATTGTTTATATTGCTCTGGAAGGCAACAATGACAGTCAGACAAACAGAACTTGATAGTTGTCAAGAACCCCAAAGTAATTTTCAGAATGTTAGTTCTTTATGGCACAGTAATTTCTTTCATTTTGTTCTTGCTTAATTGTATTTGTGTTTATTGCTAGAATAACAAAAATTGCTTAAGCCTTTCATTTATGCTTACAGCCATATAATTACGCCTCTGGGGTAAATTATTCCCAGCTTTCAGGGGAAAAAAAGGGTGGTGTATTAAATTCATTGCACCTATTTTTTATCACATGGAGATCTTCTTTTTGAAAAAGAAGAGAATAAGTAAAAATTGTAGTTAGTGTTGTTAAATTGAAAATTATTTTGTTCTGTTTTTCTAGAAGAGTTGTCTTGGACATATCAAAGTACATTTGAACTGTAACTATTTCTGACAGTGTTCTGTAGCTCTGTAGAAATAAATTAAGCTATGCTATGCATATATTTGTAGCTAAATTAGTTTCATGTCTTTGTTTATTTCATAGTAACATGCGTCTGCAGTGTTAGGTTTGTATCTGATACATGTAATAATAGAATATCTAACAAAACAGTCTCTGGTTTACATACATGGAATTTGATAAAATCGGTAAATACGAACAACTGTTTTGTTTGCAGGGGTTTAAATCAGGCTTGAAAATTAATTTAAGTCAATAAAAGACAGTTATTTATATATACAGTGAGATTTATAAAACAATTTCTGCTGCATATTGCAGTGTTCCTGAAAGGGATTGAAAGGCTTTCCCCATAATGGCATAGGGGAGGGGAGAGGAAGAAAATTTGCCTGTGAAGCCGACCAGCTATTTTACAGTGAAGTTGGAACTCTTACATTGAGTGGTGGTATTCACCTTTCTAGAACTCTTCCATGCTATGATTTAACCTAGTCACAGTTTGAATTTGATTTTCTGTAGCGTCCACAGGTTTAAAGGGGAAAAGTTCACTTGTGTTGAATGCTTCAGCTATTGTCCCTAGTCTGTTGCTATAGTTTCTGCTTTTTAATCCCCCTTGGCCTCAATCCTTCAGCTACATATGCACATTAACTTAATTACCTTGAGTTCCGTCGCTGGAATCCGAGAGTACTAAGTGTAAACCTGTGCATATTTTAGGGTTGGATTCTTCTTTGTCTTAATTTTTTCAGCTTCTTCAGGCTAATATTGATGGCTTGCAAATAAACACCGTAATTTGAATATCTACACTTATCCTTCAGCAAAATGATTATACTCTTACTCTGTTCTTTCTCTTGGCCATCAATAACTTTTATACAGTGTTAATGGTTTCCTGCAGAGAAATCAGGGTAAAAGCATGTGTTTGGAGTTTCAGTTGCTTAATGGAGCCTTCATAAACTTCTCCATTTAGTATTGGCCTTCTGGTATGCCCTGCCTGCGCTGGCCGATCTCTCGGTCTGCCAGGAGGAGAAGCTGCAATAGAAACCTCAGTTTGGTACCTCTGTACAGGAACAAATCATAGCTTTCTCACTGAGGGCAAGAAAAAGAAATGCTTAGTTCTGTATTTGAATAAACGTAAAAGCTGATGGACCTGTGGAAAGCAATCTGTTGATACATTAGGTGTAAAATCCTTTGCATGTTTAAGTGCAGAATTTAAGCTATTGCTATTGTGTCCTTGTTCTGCTACTGGACACCCCACTCCTCCAAGAGCTCAGCCCTCGTGCCCTGACAGCCAGCTGCTGTAGGGTTGTGAGTAACGTGGGATGGAGAAAGTGGAACTTAAACTCAAGCAAGTCCAGTTTTAAAATATAATGGAAAACTTTAGAATTAACCAGAAATCTGCTGGATTATTTTAACAGTGACTGATGTGTTTGCCCTAGGTGACATAACAAGTATTTTTAAGGAGTTCTCATATTATTGCGGGTATCGTTACTGAATTTCAGAAAAGAACTTTCTCAGGTGTTCTTCACTAGGTAATGTAACATAAGCTTTTGGAAGAACGACTGAATTTCTGTTTAAAGCATTCCTTATAAATTATTCCTTATAATTATTCCTTATAAAGCATTAGGAATGAGAGGATATTGGTAACTTCTTGTCACTCGGTGACTGTTTTGACTAGATCAGTATTTCGTCTCCTGAACTCAGTCCTACCTGTTCTGTCAGTCAAGGTGAAGCATTTCAAATATTGAATGTTCACTGCAATCCGTGGATGTTTTTCTTTCCTCTGGCTTTCAGCAAAAAATCAATGCAGTTCACATCTTGAAAGCTAATCCTGTTAGATACATTTCTTTTCATATACTGGGGTGCTTATGGGTGCAGCATGCCTCTGTTGGCCAGGTCTATAAGGTAGTGAGGATTTAAGTGATTACTTGTTCTGGCTATTTCAATTACCTAGTGACAGAGAAAAGGGGGGGGGGGGTGGTGTAAAAACCACTATGAAACTGAGTATTAAAATCGCTTTGGACTTGGTTTTCTTTTGAGCATAATGCAAGGTATGTATCTCTAGTGGTTTTAGGTTTTACTAGTTTCATTGATTTCTTAGTGACTGAGAATGTCATATGTCTACAATAATTTACAAAATTAAAATGTATTTTACATTAAATGTGTAATGCATTATGTCAGGCTTTTCAACAACTGTTCTTCTAAATTGGGTAACATACCATCGGTATTTCTTCATTTAAAATTTGCAAATAAGTAGTTGTAGAAACGGTTGAGCATGTGTGTGGATGTTGACTGTAAATAGGTTAGTATCATGAGCATGTTCTGATTTCCTATCAGTGTCATCTATGTAACTTTGCACACATTTACTTCTTAGAAGTTGCCTATGAATAATGCAAAAATAATAACTATCCTGATAACAATGCTTTCTGTCATACTTAGGATAAGAGTTATTTTTTAAAATTCTGTAATTGCGGTTTCTGTAAATTATTTTTCTTATTGTCAGTTTTTGGTTTGAATCAGTAAGAGCTTGATGGAAATGAAGTAAATGATTTACCAGTACTCTGTGGGGGAGTGTGAAGCATTAGTTTCTTGCCAGTGAACTGTTATAAATTTGCAGATGCTATCTTCTAAAGAATTACTTGATAAATTTTCATTGTATGCGGAAAGTAGCCAGAAGTTCCAATATCCAAGTTGGGCTACTTTTATAGTAACCACTGTGAAATTCTTATTAGCAATCTGAGCATTTCTAAAATACACAGGGTTTCAAATAGCTTTTGTGGGAAAAACTGAATGATTGTTCTGGTTAAAGGTGTTGGGATTCTTGGGACCACAGTAGGAGAGGACATGCAGTAGTCAGCCTGCCAGTCCTCCATTTAGGATGCCTGTTTTAATTTTCTTGGCAGACCAATTTGCAAACTACTTTTGATTTTTAACCTGTGAAGTCTCAGTAAGTGTTGTTTGCTAGGTGCCTAATAGACAGTCAATAATGCGGTTCAATGGGAGAAGATTTCCCTAAGTGTTGAAATGAAATTGTGCTTGTGTTCTTCCATTCATGTCAGGATCAATATAAAGTTTTTCTGTTCTCATAAACATCATCTTCAGTTAATACTCGCACTTTTGCGACCATTTGTTTTCTGCAGACACCACATGAAACTTCAGCTGGGAAGAGTGTTTTCTGCAAAAAAATAAAAAAATACAAAACGGTTGTTATGAGATCTTTTAAAAAAATATTAACTATGTTGATCAAAAACATGTTGTAGAGAACGGTCCCATGCAAGAAGAGGGATAAACTATAAGGCAAGAGCCCATCTAATCCTTTCTTTCTGTAAACTAGTTATTTTAATTAAATAACTCCAGTTCAAATACAGTGATCTTTGAAATGACATTTTGAAGGGTTTTGTGTGAGAGGGAGCGAGTGGAATTGTAAAGTCACATGATGAATTTATTGAGTTTTTTCTCAGTGTTCTCTTTGAGTCACAGAAGGAATGTCTTTGTTGTTGATGTTGAGAGAGCGGTATTCTACATCTTACATTTAAGATATTCTCAGAGAAAAGAGTAATTTTCTTTTAATGTTAATTGTTCTTGATGAATAAATAATTTGACTGTGAGTACATTCTGAGATGAAGTCTGGCTTCAATTCTGATCTATGGGAAGACAAACCATATCTGGAAACCTGAATGCCTTCTCTTGAAAACTGCAAAGGGAGTGTGTAGAGACTCTATACTATTAGATTTATTCTTCTGTAACAGGCACTAGGATTCATTTCTCCAATATTTTAGATGAACTTTTAAAGTCAAGTGCATGTTTCTGAAATAAAGGTGAAAAATCTTAAATTTCATTTAAGTTTTTTTCCAGCATTAGGTATTTTATAAACTAGGAGTTAATAAATAGCATTGGGATACTGACAACTGTATGAAAATAAGGCTTTAAGGAATGGTTTTGCAGTCTTGTTTTCTAGGATTCATTTGGTGCTATGTAGTGGCTTTTTGTTACCACTGGGAGCTTGGGCTGCTTGGTCATTTTCACAGGCAGTGTGAGGGATTCACACTAACATAAAAGAATAATAAAATACCTGAGGTCCACACAGTACTCTTAATTTTATAACCAAACCAACTAACAGCATGTTGGATAACTTCTTCTGAAAGGTAGCACGGAAAAAGCCTTAACTAGAAGCTTCTGGATTTCAGATTCATTCTTCTGCTTGGGAAATTTGTTTTTTTTTCACTGCCTTCTGTCATACTGGGACAATTTCTGTTTTAACCTACTTGTGACTTTCACCCCTGGACTGCTAGCATAGGGCAGCTGCAGTTCTCTGGGGACCTCTCTGCTCCACTCCAAAACAATGTCTTGGGTTATTCTGTTGTTCTTATGCCACTGTTAGTCATCAAGTCTGCAAGTCTATCCCCTTCTCCAGGACACTTTGGTTTTTTGAGAGCAGTCATAACAGGATGCTGAGAGTAGGAGCTCCAAGAAGGGCTCAGTGGCCTCAATTTAAATTTCCTCCTTTCATACAGATTTTTCATGGATGGCTGTCAAAGCCCTCAGATGTGTCTAGCTGATAAAAGCTTGAAAGCACCAGACTTCAAGGTAACTTTCAGGGCCACACAGTTTATTAATATTAGTTCGTGCATGTTGAGAGCAAGTTTAAATGGATACTGACTACATAAAAATTCTTGAGATGCAAGGAAAAAAGTTATGCTATTTCATTTAGTGGTTTCTGAGTGGTATCATAGCTTGTATCATTAAAAAAATTTCCAACATTTATAGAGCCTCATAGGACAAAATATCATAGGATACCTTCCCAGGATGATGAGCACTTGCATTGGAAAAGGTCAGTACTGTGTGCATGTATTGACTCAGGAGAGCAGGTTAAAAAAACAGCCATTTGGATGCTGCTACTGCAGAATAAGGAAGTCTGTATCTTCTTCTCTAAGGGGTCACATACAGGTTAAGCATATAGTGCTAGCTGGTTTACATAAAGCTAGCTACTGCTGCATATCATCTAACTTATCCTCCAAAAATTAATGTATGAAAACATTGCCTCCCTGTTGTTTTTTCTGAGGCTACAGACATGAATCTTTACCACTTGAAACCTAGCACTGAAAAGAGAAGATGTCTCCTCTTTTTTTTTTTTTCTTTACATAATAAATGTGTAGGAACACTGTAAGATGAAGAGCTTTTAATTTTATGAAATTTGGTGCACTGTCAAAGAGACATTATAACAAGTGGTTTCCAGCCAAATTGCATTTGCTGAGGAGTGATGGATCTCTTGCCAGCACTAAAGAGGCACTCTTCACATTGGATGTCTGCATGCTCCTCATGGGCAGAATATTATAGGAAAAAGTTTAATGTTTTGATGTATAAAAACATTTAGGAGGTAAGCTACATTAAAATGTAAATTCAGAGCAAGTGAATCTTGTAGAAGTTTAGTGGGATTTATTATGGATGTTTTAAACTTAAAGAATTGTTTAAGCAGTAGGTGTTTTGACTCAAAAACTTTATTGTATCAGGAATAATATAGCATATTGTTAGGGAGCAATGCCTTGCTGCATATTAACTGCTAGTTTTATAAATGCAGTCATCCACGTTAAAATAGTTATTCTTTCTTGTTTCTGGGGTAATATTGCTTACCACCGAAGTTTAAAAAACAAGTATGATTATTCTAGTGTCAAGGACAGAGGCAGAAAGAACAATTTTAACCATTTTCAAAGGATGACATTTAAGAGTTTTTATGTCATTTAAGAATACACAGCGTTTTTTTAATCTGTAGATAAGCCTGAGTCGGATTTGAATGTTTTAAGATGCTGAAAAGAAAGGCTTCTTTTGCAGCTGTTGTTAACAACAAGAGAAAGATAATACTCATTTCTGTTTGTATCTTGAGCATTTAGTGAGGAAGTTCTGAAAATTATTTTTGTGAATGCAAATTAGATACAAAATGACTAAATGATTTTGAGGGCTCTATGGAAATGATGCAATCCAAGAGAAAAATAGAACTGAGGACTCTCAGTGTAATCATCATAGGTGCAGAACAGACAGCCTGTTAGATGCTGTCTCTGTAATGAAAAGCCAAATAAAAATGATGAAATAATAATACTAATAATCCTAGGGTCAGAAACTAAGGTTGAAGTTGCCCGTTATGGAGCCAGAGATTGTTTGGACATAAAAAGTATTTGTTGTTCTGGTGAACTTATTTGTAGTTAATAGTGTTAAAAATAGATCTAAGTTATATTGTTCACTGTAGATCTGTGCAATATCGCAATAAAGGAGGATTGTTTGATTTTACAGTAGTACATGATGGCTGAACCAAACTAGGAAAGAGGCCAGAGGGTGTTGGGGGCACTGTGAGAAATTCAGTAATATGTTCATAGTTCTTAAACCAGCATTTAAAAGGATTACAGTAATAAGTGGCTTAATAAAATGTTAATTTCACAATGTCTCAATACGCTGAATTATATATTTAATTCAGTGAAATTCATGTAAAGTTTAATTAGCTTATGTGCAAAATCACCTTTCTTCTGGAGTATGTGGGAGTATAGCTACTGTGTGTGTATGTAAGCACATACTCAATGAAATAAAAACACTCAGTTTGCTCATTGTATCATAATGCCCATCTCCAACCAAAATCAGTTCATTTATAATTGAAGATTTGTGCATTGTGAAGTTATGCATGTCACCATACCAAATTTCCAGGGCAGGAACCAGAGAATATATAGAAATCATAGTTGCACTGGTTCCAACCTGCTAGTAGTCAATTACTCTTGACAATCATAAGATCCTCATAAAATGATGAGTATCTTGCTAGTGCTTCTGTAGGCAACAGAAGCAATTATACTAGAGAGGGATGCAGCAAAAGACTGAGGGAAAAAAAGCTATATTGGGATTCTCTTTAAAGGTTTTGATTGGCTTTAAATACTGTTGTGGCCAGCTGTTATATTTGAAACTGTGATATGCTGAGCCCATGAGTCAGTTTTCCTTAAATCAATGTGGTTTGTATGTAACTATGTTATTGGCTGATGAGAATGAACAAATCCATTTTTACAGCCCTAATCAGTGGCTTGCTAGTGATTACAATATCACTTCTGAGATAGGGTATGTGATTAACATAATTGAAAAGCATGTATGGAAAAAGGAAATGTTCTTTCTTCCAGGTAGAAAGCATATTAATTGAATAGGTAGGGAAAGCTGCAGAAGAAGAGAAAAACAGGGTGAATTACCAACAGATTTCTGAGACAAAAAGTGCGATTTCACAATTTGAGATAGAATTTGAGGATTAAAGGTTGCATGAATCCGAAACACCACTAAAAGATTTTATGAAACATGAAGGAATTTGTGTGCGTGTGTGTGTGTGTGTGTGCGCACGCACGCGCGTATATGTGTGTGGAGCAGAGAAGCTCACCTGCATGGAGGCCGATAAGTTCAAAGACAGTTGTGTAAAAGGATGAGGAGAGAAATCTTTCTCTTAAAATCATGTTTAACCATGCTAGTAAGATTGTCTACCTGTGTACTTAGGGGAAATAGTTCCTTCGGGCAGTAACAAAATAACAATTAACTGCTGTATCTGGATGCACAAATACCTGGTCACATGAGTGTCCACTCTATCTCTACGTGGAAATGCTAGTATATAATACTTTTAGGTGGTGTTAGCATTTAAAAAACGTACAAATTAGATGGTTAAAGCCAAAAAAGTAAAATTCATTTTCGTGGCTACCTTTGCTGGAATCCTTCTTGTGAGCTGACTGGTCTGAATTCCCAGGGTCCCTTTTAAGGGAAGAGCAGGCTGCCTTGTACTGTTTGTCAAGGTGGAAGAATTGCATGCTAAGAAATAGCCCCTTGTCTACCTCCTCTTTTTCCTCCTGATTCCTGTAGTTGACATGGGATGCTGAGATTTCTGTCTATGGATTTATGTTGGGACTTAGATTACTGATGGCCCAGAAGAATTCTCTGCTGTCCCTACAGCCTAACCTCCCCCAGATGCCCATAGGGTCAGTATACCCTATTGTGTTGGGGAATGCATGTAAGCCCTTGTTTAATGGTACATGAGTAGTTCCCTCTGGACTTTTCAGTCTTGTAGAGTACTCTCACATCTGTGCGATGTACTGTTGTTGCTTTTTTTCCTAAGCAGTAGCTTGTTCTGGAGGGTGAATGTTCTGCCTGGCTTTTCTGCTCTGCTTGGAGCAGCAACAAGAGATTTATAACAAAATGGTTTCATTATCATGATTTTTTTTTTTCAGCGTTATCTGGCATTTACTTGAACTTAATAAATTGTTCTGGTTTGTATCCCAATGCAGAATGGGTGCGGCAGACAACATTTACAAAGGCCGAAGTACCTTTATGGAAGAACTGACAGATACTGCTGAGATAATAAGAAAAGCAACTTCAAGATCACTAGTAATTTTGGATGAATTGGGAAGAGGAACTAGCACACACGATGGAATTGCTATTGCTTATGCTACACTTGAACATTTTATTAGAGATGTGAGTGTTCAATCTGACACATGCTTGTGAATGCTTTTTCAGCCTGTACTGTGGTAGGCTGACTTTGACATGGTGTGTATTTCCTTGTAGAAATGTAGCATGTCTAAACTCAGAGCAAAGGGATATGGATAAAGGATATGTTGCTGTGTTTAAAACAAATTTAAAGCCAATCTTTGTTATGTGTCTATTTCATTGTTGTAGGTGGAGTCACTGACACTGTTTGTCACTCACTATCCCTCAGTTTGTGAGCTAGAGAAGGTCTATCCACAAAAAGTTGGTAATTACCACATGGCTTTCTTGGTGAATGAAGAGGAAAGTGCTGAACAAAAAGGTACAGTATAAATCCATCTGAGATTCTGGCAGTATAGGTATAGGCAGAAATTGTAAAATCATTACGGTAATTTAAACCTCAACATGAAAGTGATACATCGAAAATCACTAGAGTATCAGGCTATACACACGTTTTGGGGGGCTTGAAAACTGAACAACCATTTCTCTTTAATATTTAATATAAAGATGACTGAGCTAGGTCAGATGAAAGATTCCCCCAGCCCAGTTATCCAGCTTTTCACAGTAGCCAAATACAAAGGATTAGGGAGGAGGGATTAGGGATCAAACATATGGCAACTCTTTCTCTAAAAGATCTCACTGTCTGCAAACATTTGCTATTTAGGGGGCTTCAAGAGCTAGGTGTGTTTTCTGGTTTTTAGTATCTTCAATGGATTTCATTTCAACGAGGTTGTCTAGTTTCCCTGAGTATCCTTGTGTACGTTTAGCATCTTCATCCTACTGTGTCAAGGAGCTCCAAAATTTAACACTGCGTTGTGTGAAGAATCACCTTTTGAAACAACACGTAACTTCACTTGATGGTCCCAGTTCTTGAATTAGAAGAGGCAGAGGAATAATCTCTGTTCATCCTTTCTCTACCATGTGTAATTTTGTAGATTGCTTATCATAATCCCATTCAGTTCTGGTCTTACCAAGCGGAAGAGTTACAGCATTTCTTCTTCTTGTCACTATTGCTCTGAATTAGTTAGTATTTTCAGTAAAGTTTGTCGGTTTACTGCTTAGCTCTTTTTCTTGTTTGATAATGGGTATGTTGAGCAGCTCTGTCTAACTGCAGTGATGATCACCCTTCATGGTGAGAACTGACTGTTACTGTCTGTTTTCTGTCTTTTAACGAATTATTTACAAATGCAAAGGCCTTCCTTTTAGATTATGGCTGCTTAGTTTTCAGAAGAGCATTTGATGCAGGACTCTTGTCAAAAGCCTTTTGAATATCCACACAGGGTTTATCCACTGGGTCTCTCTTACTCACATGGCTTCCAAACTTAAAATAGATTTGTGATGTAGGATTTCCCTCCATACAAACTGCGTTGATTTTTTTCCTTGATGTATCAGGTTTAATCAGGTGCTTGACAATTCTGCTTTTATTCTGGTTTTCCCACTTTGCCTGGTAATGGCCTGTTCCCTGAATCAGTCCTAGAAGTTTTTTAAGAATTGGCATGGTATTTGCAATTAACCTTCCCCCTAATTAATTCTTAATATTGTATTATCTGCTTACATTGTAAACTAATTGGGACAGGGCACTTTAGTATTTGCCACTAAATAATGTGTTTGAATATATAATCTATCGCTTTTAAAATGTTTTTTGGAGAGTTAGTTTAAAAATTTAGGGTTTGTCTAGAGGGAGACTTTGGCTTTTGTATTCTGTTTAATATTAGAAGCAGGGATCCCTGAAGTATGTGTTAACTTTGAGCACAGGTAGTTCAAAGTAATGTTGTGTTTGGGTGAGCGTTATCTGGCCACACTGATCTTCCCAGTTAAGAGCATCACTCTCTTGAGCATCAGGTTGTCCTTTTCTCACAGAGTTCATTAATTGAACTGTTGATCTCTGATACTCTCAGGCAATTGAGATGTTATCAACATTCAATACTTACTATTCCTTAACTATTGTGTCCATGAAATCCTATAATTTGTGTTTCAGTGTGCTACTTCAGCATTTCTACTTTCAATGTTACTTGACCTGAACCTTCAGGCCATATGTAGTCAACTGTTTTGCTACAGAAAGCACGATAGGTGTAGTACCAAGCCTGCAAGCAACAACACATCTATGTTTCTTATTCTGCCTGTATCTTTAGCTCCTTATGTCTTAACATTCTAATTGTTTTATTTAAAGTGAGTTTTATGGTATGTTTTTTTTCCAATCTTTGGCTTGGGTCACTCAGATCAAATCAGCTTGAGTCGTCAGCATTTATGGAAATCTCAATTTTTTCCAAAAACCTGCATTTTTAAGACAGAAGAATGAATGGCAGCGAATGACCCCATAGTTTTTCTGCTCTCTACACAAGGCCTGAATTATGCAGAGATGCAACAAGGATGTCTAAAGAGGAAGAGGAAGCAGTTGTCAGATTTATAATGATGGCTCTTATGTTTCCATCTTATTATCATGGAATAGAAGGAATCACTAGTGGAATATCCACCATCCTAACCTTTGGTTTTTCCTAAGCATTTTCTATGGCTCCTAGGTTCCTGGCAGGCAGCAAACGTTTTGTTGTGCTGTAGTTACGGACTTCTTAATTGCGGCATTACTGACACTTCCTTTATTCTGTCATTGCTCAGCAAACGTGAGATGCAATACCCCAGTTACAGCATAGCTAATCAATTTGACATACAAAGATTCTAAGTTTTATACGCACACACACAAGTCTGCTTAATAAGACACCAGGTGAAATTATAGTAAAGAGTCTTTTCAGTCTCACAATGGGTAGGTAAAATTTGTGGTCTCAAGGAAACATTGTTCTTTCCTATTTCTTCAATGGAATAAATCACACAGGGAAGCATGAATGATAATGAGACCACAGTCTGCCATTTTGGTCTTTGGTCTACTACATTTTATTAACATTATAGATGAATTTTTTGTTTTGGTTTTATTTTTTTAGGATCTGAAGATGAAGAGAATCCTGAATTTATCACTTTTCTTTATCAAATAACTAAAGGAGTCTCTGCAAGGAGTTATGGGCTAAATGTTGCCAAACTGGCAGATATTCCTGAAGAAATCTTGAAGATGGCAGCTCACAAATCAAAGGAGTTGGAGGGAATAGTGAATATGAAAAGGTCAGAACAATTGTGATTTCTGTCCCCCCTCCCCCCCCCCCCCCCCCCCCCCCCGAAACTTCAGCTATGACTTGAAGAGCATTTCACACAATGTGCATTAAAAAGAACAGTAAGAGCTACTTCAGATATCCTCCTGCCCTTCAGGGAAGAGACAGTGAAACAAAACTTTGAAAAAAATATTTAGGAAATTGTGCTATCCATTTCAATCAAAGCTTTAGATTTTACAGTTAGCTATTATGTCAGAGGTTAATTGCTGCCCTCTGAAACAAGATTGGAAAAGACGAAATGCACATTGAGCTAACATTAGGAATAAACAGGTTTTTATTTTCTTATGGCAAATACTAGCAAACTTATTTTTTCAGGTATGTATCTTCACTGTTTTCAGGAAGACGAATTTTAAATATAACTATCTTCTAATACCTATTTGTGTTCTCACCAGTGACTGAAAATATTAATAGATTTAATTTAGAAAGTATATTCACTTTGGAACTTGAAATTGTGTTTGCATACTATAGTGTAGAAGGGAATGTGGATAGTCTTCTTCTGGTTTAACTTAAAAATAAATATTTATAATATATTTTACCCCCCAAACACACAAAATTTTACTGAATGTCTGGGGATTTTATTATTTTTCTGATAACCAATTTTCATTTAGGGGCACATGAACCTTATATATTAGACTAGTTGTGAAAAATCCCATGTGTATCAAATAGCATCATCCTTATAAAACCTGTAACATTATGTACACAGTTTAGATACAAATATGTGCTAGTATTCATATTCATTTCCACTGATTTTTTTTTGTTGTTGTTATTATTTTCAGTGGCAGCAAAATTGAAATATCCCCTTTAGGAATATAATAAATCAAGATCTTTGTTGTCTGATGGCCGTAACTAATCCTGACAGAATAATTTCATATGAGAAAATTTTAAGTACTAATTATTTGTAGGTGCTAGCAGTTATTTTGAAACTTAACAGTGCTTAGCGCTTAACATCAGTTTTTATCCCTTTTTAAGAAAGCAAAATAAAAACATTCTATTGAAGATGCATGACAGTTTATGGGGAAAATAATGTGGTGGGATATATATATGTTAATTGGAAATATGGAAATATATTGGAAATATATATGTTAATAATGTTAATTGGAAATAATAATCCATAATTGACAAAAGTAAAACAACAAATTACTAGCAATATCTTAACTCTGTTGTTATACGATACATAGGGTTCTAAAATCAAGAAAAAATTGTTGTTCAGGAAGGTGAGAGTATGAGCTGGAAGGCCAGAGTTACTGTGTAATAAAATTAAGATGTGAAATAGTTTAATATGTCCCTTTGGTTTATCTTCCTTTGTTCTATGAAAATTATGCTAGCATATTACTTGGACAGGGCATAAATAGAGTTCTAGCATGTCTCCATTGCTAAAAAGAGAGTTAATTGCATACAAAAGCTATGAGCAGTAAAAATAGCATGCAATGATGTAGTTAGAAGAGTGATTTACAGTGCCTATAGAGGGGTAGAGTGAGGGTTCACTGGGCAATCTTAATTTTGGGACTTAATTGTGTCCCATTTATCAGCTTTTGAATATGTAAGCTACCATCTGTATTTTAGCTTTCAGTATGTAATTCGCTTGTATTCTTAAAGTGAAAAAGAATAAATAATCTAAAGCTGTGATGAGTCCTTTATCCCGACTTACCACGAAGGCTGGAAGCCCCCGCACCCTACACTTCACTCTCGACTGCTGCCACCTGAGCTACAGGAGCGCACGTATCTGGGAGGACCAGCCTGCACGCTGCTGCTGGAAGGGGTGCTCCCTGCCCTTTTCTCTGTGGTGCCAGGGCTGCTTTTTGCATGACCATGAAACAGGCCAGGTCAGGGATCTGATCCAGCTGAAAAGTTATTCTTTCTCCAGTTGATACCATGCAAGTTCAATTTCCTGATGTTACATGTGAACAGGCATTACTACCTGAAGAAGGAAAGAGTGGGAGCAAGAGGAGGAGGAGGCCCTTGGTTCTGGCAGCAGTTGGTAGAGTAAAGGTAACGTTGAGACTGCAGCCCTGCCTGCCAGACCAGCCTACACCATCTAAAGTTTGACACTTTTGCCTCCCCCTTTAATGAGAGATGGTGCTACCTAGGGAGTCAGGGACAAGGGACATCCACCACACAGCAGTTGCTGATTCATCAGGTTTGACTTGTACCAGGTTATTCCTTCATTGTAGACCTCTTGCATACACTTTGGAGGGAACTTCATGCATCTGCATAAACCTGGAGTTCAAGTCAGTGAAAAATAAAAAAATATCAAATGTGTCTGATGATTTCACAGTGCTTAAAGTATTGTATTACATAATTCTTAATTTTTACAGCTTCTCCTATGTAGGTCATTATAGAAATATTTTCTTTTGTATATTCCTATTTATTTTCACTTACTGCCATGATGTGATCTAAATGTCAATGTATTCTTCTATACCTTCACCCCAAGAGACATTAACAAATTTAAAAATGGATATGGTATATCTGTGGTAGGAAATAAAAATATCATGATCTTGGGAATCAAACTCAGACCTGTTCGTAGCAGTATACTTGTGCTGTCACAATACCCACAGGCCAGCTGCCTTGTCTTATTTTTTTAAATCACTTTCGTATTATTTAAGAAAATCGACTGGGTAATTCCATCTAGTCTTGACATCTTTGTCATCAGGAATGTGTGTTAGCCCATTTTAAATGTCTTGTTCTTATTTGTCGCAGGTCTTACGAGTCCTTCTTAAATCAAAAATATTAAAAAGAAAATAGGAAGGATGTGTGTACTCATTTATTTTGGAAATGAGTTATCTCTTTATGATTCTACAAGTGCAAATTTGTAGGAACTGAATGGTGAAAATTAAACAGCGCAAACTACAATACTATTTATTTCCTTTAATGGTTTACTCTTGCTCAGTGTTTTATTTCACCTTGTCAATGCTTCTGGTACTGTAAGTTAGTTATAAAATTAAATTGTTCACTGTCCTAGAGCTGGAATACAAATATTGGGAAATGTTAACTGATCATTTAAAGATCACATAGCATTTTGAGCTATGCAAACTGCTATTTTTGACTGTGTATAAATTTTGCAGATGACTGTAGAGCTTTCAAGGTTTGGTGTGCTTAATTTAAAAATGTGTCCATATTTTGATTGAATTTTTTTTGCCCCCCCCAGAAAAAAGCTGAAGTCCTTTGCTGAAGTATGGAAGATAAATAATTCTCAGGAACTACAAAAATGGAAAAGTATGTGTGAACCTGAAGATGAAAGAAAAGACAGTTTTTAATCCTCAAATCATGCTTAAGGATGGAAAATACTGGAGATGCAAAATATAGGTCTGGAGACTAATAGATTCTATCAGGGTGTAGTTCTAGGTGCATTAAGTTGACTTTTCTGCCTTTTGAGAGATAAGAGATGCTGCATTGTGATATGATGCCCAACATCCACTTCCTGATTGTGTGTAATTTTCTCACTCCACATTCCTTCCCTGAAGTATTTACCACCCTTTTCCTTAACTGCGAAATGTCTACTGACATTGGATTTAGTTTCTAATACGTTTAGAAAACATGAAAAATTATGTTGGTAAATTATTAGGTAAATCTTTTATAAATAAAATAATGTCTTTTAACTTTATTGTACTTCAGTTTCTAAAGAAATATTCCTCTGCATTGGGAAAATGTTGCTGAGTCTTGACTATGCTATAGTGCTGTGCGATTGGTAAGAATGAATACTGTAAAGAGACTTTTTTTTTCTACTATTAATGCATTTAAAATTCACTGGTTTTGTAGAGCACCCCCTAAATTTTATGTGCACAGTGAATTTAAGAAAGTGTGTGTTATGTGGCTGGATTAGGAGAGTTTTGTTTCTATTGATGAGATTGATGGTGCAACTAGTAGTTTTCAAAGCAGCAGCACAAAACATGCATTGACTGTGTTTTGTTTTCCCTCTTCTTCATTCTCATGCGTGCCTGCTTCTTTTTCAGCTTTACCTTTCCTCCTGATCTTGGCCCTCTCTGGCACGGTCTGGAGAAAGACTAAATAATGTTGGAGTATTGTCAGATGAGGTGAAAGAGGCAATTCAAACTATGCAACTGGCATCCCCAGTGCTCTGTCAAATGCAGAGTAAAGCTGGAAAAAACAGAAATGCTTTTTAATTTTTTTATTTGCAGTTATCACGTCCAAATTTCAAATGGGAATGTGATATCCAAATTGGTTTTCCTTTATAAATATAACCAGGTGAAATACCTTGGTATGAAAATGGACAATGATCTTGACATACTTAAACCTTGGCAAATAGTTCATTGTATTTAAAAAAAAATATTAAGGGGTGTATTGGGTTTGCGTGGCAAGGTTTTGGTAGCGGGGTGGGCTACAGGGTGGCTTCTGTGAGAAGCTGCTAGAAGCTTCCCCTATGTCCAACGGAGCCAATGCCAGCCGGCTCCAAGACAGACCCGCCGCTGGCCAAGGCCGAGCCCATCAGCATTGGTGGTAGTGCCGCTGGGGTGACAGATTTAAGAAGGGGGGAAAAAAAACTGCTGCGGAACAGCAGCTGGGAGAGCGGAGTGAGAAGATGTGAGAGGAACAACTCTGCAGACACCAAGGTCAGGGAAGAAGGAGGGGGAGGAGGTGCTCCAGGCGCCGGAGCAGAGATTCCCCTGCAGCCCGTGGGGAAGACCATGGTGAGGCAGGCTGTCCCCCGGCAGCCCATGGAGGTCCACGGTGGAGCAGATCTCCACCCGCAGCCCGTGGAGGACCCCACGCCGGAGCAGGGGGATGCCCGAAGGAGGTTGTGACCCCGTGGGGGACCCACGCTGGAGCAGGGGCAGAGTGTGAGGAGTCCTCCCCCTGAGGAGGAAGGAGCGGCAGAGACAGCGTGTGATGAACTGACCCAAACCCCCATTCCCGTCCCCCTGCGCCGCTGTGGGGGAGGAGGTAGAGAATTCAGGAGTAAAGTTAAGCCTGGGAAGAAGGGAGGGGTGGGGGGAGGGTGTTTTAAGATGTGGTTTTATTTCTCATTACCCTGCTCTGATTTGACTGGTAATAAATTGATTTTTCCCCAAGTCAAGTCTGTTTTGCCTGTGACGGTAATTGGTGGGTGATCTCCCTGTCCTTATGTCGACCCATGAGCCTTTCGTTTTATTTTCTCTCCCCTGTCCAGCTGAGGAGGGGGAGTGACAGAGCGGCTTTGGTGGGCACCTGGCATCCAGCCAGGGTCAACCCACGTACAAGTGGAAAGAAGTGAAATAAAATGTCATTTTGATTTTGCTGTAAGGAAGAGAATAAAATGAGGTTTTGTAATCTTTGAGACAGCTGATTCTAATTTTTCAGTAAAATGAGGGATTTATTTGCAAAATAATGCATGCCAGATGAATATGAAATAACGTCATTGCAGGTGATTGAATTAGCCTTTCCAATATAGAGGACTTTCTGCAGAAAAGGGTGTAATTTTTTTACCTGTCATAAACAATTGCTAACCTTCACTAAAGACTTTTTTCCAGGTTCTTCAGATGACGAAGCATCTACATTTTAAACAGTTTGTCTACTACTCAAATAGCAGCAATCAATATGAGCACCTCCTTCCAGAGTGTGCAGTGTATTGGTCTAAACTGGAAGAGTTGAAGAAGAAAACTAGTCTTTCAAAGTGTGGTTACACATGTGTGTTTATCTATGCCACACATTGTGAAGCACAATGAAGGTAATACTCCATTATTAATGCACACAGATGCAGTGCATTGGATCTAAAGACCTCTGACCATAGTCTTCAAAGAGAATAAATGAGCCATTACTAAGTTCTTGTACGTGCTAAAGGTGCTTTTAGTAAGACTCTCTTTGCCCTCAAGGGAGCATTCAGACTATGCTCTGACAAGAAAAAAAACACCTGGATGCAGTCTGAAAAAAATGAAGAAATACAATTAAGAATGGGGAAATGGACGTGGTATTACTGGCCTGCTCATACTATCAAGTACAAAGCAATTACAGCAAGCTTTCCTCTTAATGTCTGTGATCATGTTGGAAATAACTTTTGATTTCAGCCCTGCTCAGTTCAACAACGGAGGTTATCTTGCTGTCCCGATAAGGTTTTTTCTAGATATGCGAGCTAATTATTAAAGCTACTGTTTTATTCACTGCTGATTATTATAATTCCTAGGAGATATGTAAAAAGTTACGACCATTTGAGAATGCACTATAAGGAGATGTATACTATTATTAGATGTGTTTACTGCTGGTTTTAGGATACATTCGTAATGAACCGCACCGTACAGTGCAGATTTATCTAGACCTTGTTCTGCTGATGTGGAGCAGCCACGCTTGTTAGCAGAGTGAGCATCATGTGAGGGCGATCACTTTGGGATGTGACAAGTTCAGAGCTCACTTGGGTACATTTGTGGAGCGTGAGGTTAGGCATAGTCTAGACAGGCAACCAGACAGACATTCCTTGGCCTTCGGTAGCATAGAGTACAAGAGGGATGTAAAGAAACAAAGACTTGCCGGAAAACAGGGAAAGGCATTAATTTTGTAGGGTTTTTTCACTTCTTTTGCTGTGGTAAGTTGGGACTTTTGTGTCTGTCATAGCAGGAGTCCTCCTAAGAGAGAAACATGAGAAGCTGCTCTTGTGTTTTCCTTTTTTTTTTTTTTTTTTTTTTCCTTCTTTTCTTTTAAATTCCAGCACACTAAGCTTCATCTTAAAGGCAATTTGAAGTACAGTTTTGGTAGTTGTATGATCTTGGAGATGTGCCCTATTTTTAAACCAGAGTAATAAAATTTTGTCTGTGTTCTGAGTCAGCAAGTTTGATCCTGCATACTGATGGCTGTAAGGTTAAAGAAGAGTGACCCATACTTAGATGGTCCTTGGTTGTAGTGGGAATCCATGCTAGTCTTGAGTTTGCCTTCAAGAAAGGAATGTCTAAATCTCTTTGTCTAAATATTAATATTTTTTGAAACCTGCATAGAGCATTGGCTCCTACTGCCTGTGCCAGCATGTTACTGACATCGTTAAAATTTAATATTGATGTGAAAAATACAGCTTTGTGCTACGCGTAAAGGTACAGCGTCCTTGAAAGATTTTTGCACTTTATGGCTTTTATCCATTTTTTTTAAAGATTGTATTTATCATTTTCTTAAGCTTTTTTCATTGTTCTCTCTTAACATAAAAATTTTAATGCCTTTCTGCATCATCTTGAATGTATTGCCTTTAGAAATGACAGTGCCACAGGTTAGCAACAAAAACTGGTAGACCATTTTGATGGAAGAGAAGGAGAGAGAGGGCTGGATACACTGTCACTGCCTTTTTGTATTTGGTTATATAAGAACATTATTACAGAATACGCAAAGTAAAATACATTACCAGTAGCAATTACCTTTCTCACTGGCATGCAACATCTTTCACTGAAGTAATTCTCAAGAGGATTTTTCTTTGTATTGCAAAGTTTTCCAGAAGTATTTATAGAAATGACTTGAATTTACCTACCACATAAGTTTACAACATGTATAAATTAATTTAAAGATCACTGAAATGTCAGCTGAGTCAGGTATTGCAATAAGTGTGTTCACTGCAATAAAAGTAATGTGTATTTATTGAAATCTATTGGAAAGTAAATTATCCAAATATTTCCACTATATGTAAAATTTAGTGAGAATTTAATTCAATTATTTTAACTTCTTAGTAGTACTGATATAAAAGCACGTTTCATAGGGAAATAAAGGTTTGGTAGATTGCATTGCACTGAGAGAAGTAGGACTTTGTTCCAGAATCTGGATCACACTTCAGAATGCCTATTGGAGGGCCTCCCCCCCCAGGTCTCGCCCTGGGTGGCCATTGCAATCTCCTCCAGAATCCTGGCACCAGTACCGCAAGTCTTGGACAGCAATATGAAAAGTAAGTCTGAACTGCCTGTCTCTTTTCCCCCTTTCAGATTTTAGAGCATATGAATGGAGTGGATGGTTCTCGTCACCTTTTAATTGTTCCTAAACACGAAGGCCATCACAAGCTGAAATTCACCATCTCAGCATAATTTTCCCATCTGCTTTCAAAGCTTTCCTCCATTTCCCTGCAAAATCTCTGGCAATCAAATCCAGATCAAATGTTTGTTAAATCCAAATTCAGTTCTGGGGGACAAGTTTGCAGTCTGCCGATCTGAATCGGGAGTTTTAAAAAAGCATATGCTTGAAATAGTAGATCAGTTTCTTCTTCCTCAGCTACAGATGCACCAACTCGATGACTTCCTTAATTACATTATAGATTTTTCTCCTTGCCTAGTCATAGAGACAAGTAGAAAGCAAAGGATGTTTTCTTAATTTCTTAAAAATCTTAAAAAACAATTTCTGAAACAGTCATCTTGTTTTGTAAGATGTGAGTCCTTGCAGGCCATGCTGTTAACTGTGAAATGGTGTATTTGTCTGAGACTAAACTGGTTTAAGTCGTAAGTGAGCTGTAGAGAAAAGGATGATAGTGCCGAAGATACTATTCAGGGGAAATAAAGGGTGAATGAGATAAAGCTAGCTATAGAAATCTAAGAATAATTAGCTGTTCTAAGAATAATGGCATTAGGAAGCAGGATGGTTTCCTCCTACATGGTGTCAGGATTTGTGAAAGAGCGAGCAGGCACCGGTTTGATTGATATTTTGGCTACAGTCTTGCTAGCCAGCAGGTACAGCTTGTAAGATTACGAAAGTTTGCTTGAGGCTGAATTCTGCAGTGAGCCCTTGCGCGGTTGTCCTGGATGTCCAGCACTCTGCCTACGTACGGTACGGAAAGCATCTTGCCCAAAGTAGTGATAGGGAGATGGTGGTGCTGCCTGGTCATGGGATTCATGTTGCAACCACAGCTTGTGAAGGATGAACTAAGTCTAGGGCAGGAAGCGCTGCTGCTTATTTCAAACAGTATCCTTTCATCAGTCAGTATGTACTAGCCAGCACGTGAATCCAGTTTGTCCACCTAGTTTGTTCACTGTGCTGTGAGGGAGGGCAGGGAGGTAAGTTTGATGGCCCCTCTCCTCTTTGTGGGTCACATACAGGACTGGTGCTTTCATCACTCGAGAAGAAGAAGGAATTCTTGCCCCATCCTCGGCCCCGCACAGGGTCAGCAGAGAACAAAGTTTAGCCCTGAAATATAGAAGTTAGCCAGTGTTTTAAATACATATATGAAAAATAATTTTCATTAAGAGACATATTTTTCAAATATTTATGTTCTTTTGAACTTACAAGGAATCTTGTAGTAACATTTTAACTGCCCTCCTTCCAAATGTTTGCTTGTAAGTGAAAGTATTTTTTCAGGTGTTATAAGGTGATTTTTATTTAAAATACTGGTAGCTGCACCTAGTAATAATCATGAAAAATACTTGTGATTTTAATGGAATTTTTAACCTTTTTTTCTTCTTTTGGCTGGTTGGTGGGTTTTTTTTAAAAGCAGTCAGTTTTTATCACTTTACAATATGCTATAAGAAAAAGGGTGATTCCTGGGAAAGAAAGGATCGGAAAACACAATACACAGCAAATTTTAAATACACATCTGCAATAAGGAAGTAGAAATCAATGTTGCTTTTTACTTACAATAATCCAAATATCTAGGGTGACTTAAAACTCAGAGTGTCCTGAATACCAGGAAGATTACTAGATATAACTCTCTCACTCTTATGTAACACAAAATAAAAGTTTCAGTCAAGTACTAAGCTTTTCCTTCTGCCTACATATTGAAATATTTCTCTTTGCATATTCCTCTCTGCATAAAGCATTAGAAATTGACTATCATCTTAGAGCATTTCAGAATATCTCATGTATTGTATGAGCACATATTTATAGTTCTTGTTCCGAGGGGGGAGAAAAAAATCTCAGCGTCATGATGCTAATCACTAGAGGCAAGTATCGCTGAACTTATCATGCAGGACCTCCTTTTGCTGGAAGGTTTGTCAGGGTGGTGGATTGGTGGTTGCTTTTACATGGCTGTGCAGGACCATCTCCCTCAACCTCCCCCAGGGCCCTGGTCCTCTGGCTGGACCATGTCACTTATAGGAGGCGAGGGAGAGCTGGGGGCGGGGGGTAATGCTGTCCCTCCCTGTACAGCGGCATGGTGAGCCTGCGGGATGCAGCAGGGCAGAGGGACCAGGCTTGCACCCTGGGAGGGTTGGGTTGTTTAGTCAGCTGAGATTCCCACTGCCGGGGAGGACGGGAGAGGGGAAAGGTCCGTTCTCTGGTTAGACCGAGTTGATCCACCACGGGGGACAAAGCCACAGAGGGCATACACAGGGCAAATATTTGTTTTGCAGTGAGAAGGCTAAAGATCGTTCCTTAGATCTCTACTTAGATGTGCTAACTTAGGCAGCTTGTCAGCCCCCCTGTGTGCCTGAAACATCTCACTCGCAATCACTGGAAAAACAAGTGCTTTAGTGAGAGCAATCAAAGAGGCGGGGGGGGGGGATACTTAAGGAGAAGGCCTTGAAACAGCATTTTTGTCTTGGTTTAAGTCAGCCTACCCAAAAAGTGCATCTCCAGGGAGTGATAAGACTTGTAATTTGGATTTTTTTCAAAACTGATCTCAAAGTAAGTTAGTTTTAATAATGCTAAGTACACAACACCAAGGTACACTGAGCTGGCTTTTCTGTGCAGTCCAAGAATATTCCCAGCTATTAGACTGTCACACTGCAAGCAGCATGGTGTCCAGTGAGACCACCTCTTCCCAGCTGGTTGGTATCTGTGGTGTTTATATTCTCCTTGGTTATGTTTTATGCACATTTCAAATTAATCTCATTTCATTGTGGCTCACTGTGAAAGTATTTCTGCGTAAAGTGAAATACTGTGCTCTATTTGCAGTACTTTACTTAAGCAAAGACTGTATTAATGCAATAAGCTATATTGAATGAGCTGATCTTCTATGCAAGTTCCTATTCTTAACAGCTTCCACATAGGAAAAGAAAACTTTGCTAATCCTTTAATTAAATTTGCAAACTAAAGCTGTGTAAGCCTTTGACGCTTATTTTTTTGAGAAGCAATTAAGTCTCAAAAGTAAGCTCAAGCCCATGGCCAATGATATGTTTAGTCTGACATTGTGTTACGTCCAACAAGCCAGCAGGCTGAGAAGCTGTAGCTTTCCTTCCCCCTCTGTCCCCAGCAGTAGGAAATAACCTCCATCTGTTTCCCAAGTGATGTGTGGCATGCAGACAGCATGTATGCAGCTGCATGCATGGCACTCAGATTTTATCCATTCCCACAGAGTGTCATACAGGAGTGTCTTAATTCCCCTTTGGATCTCTCCAAGGCACCTTTGCATCATAACATCCTCTCTACCATCACTGCCTGATTTCCTTAGGACACAGCTTTACTCTTACTAAAAGGACATACTTTTTTTAACAGACTTCGTAGTCTGTTCCTCATATCCACCAGTTGTTTCTCAGCCGGTATGTGCTACAACCATCTCATCTATCACTGCCTATAATGTTGCTTCCTCCTGACAAAAGGTGGAGGGCGTTCAACAAAAAATAAAAGAAGCACTTGATCCTAGATTTGAACTTTCCTCTGTACAGCAGCACCTTGCAACTAATTCATTCTCCCTCCAGTGACCGACTGCAGGCTTTTCAGTGGAGGCTACAACAGTGCTCTGGATTTTATATTCCCAACACTTTAATGTAAAAATGTTTCAATACATTCCTTCATTGTGCTGTTCTTTAGGCCAGCGTGTTCTGCAGTCTCTCTTCTCTCCCCCAGTTTCTGTAAAGACCTGTCCTCATGCCTCATAATCAGATGCAGGATTGATAAGACCAGTCACACAGTAAACAAGCTGTTGAGCTGCAAGGATCTCTTCCCTGCAGATTGGGAAACGCTGGACCACGCGTGTGTTTCCCTCCTGGCAGGGTGAGTGAGTTTACTGCTATCTGCAGTTTCTTATCAGATCCTCAATTCTAAAAGTTTACTCTTCAGGGCCCCTTAAAAAGGTTCCCAGGGACTTTAGCAAGAGTCTATTTAGATTCTAGGTTAGAAATTGGTTTGTTACTTCCCGTGTTTCACAAAATCTCAGCTAGTGTTGTCTGTATAGTTTAGTTTTTAACTTACCCATTTAATCATTTCTTCCTTCTGTATTTTTGAAATGTAGGTAAGAGAACTATAGGGAGAGGCATATTGACTCTTCCTCCACCTTTATATAGTAATCCTTTAATACTTTGCTTATCACCATGGTATTGGAATAAAGGAATACCTGAAATTATATTTTTCAAGTCTCAATCTCACTTGGTTTCGCAGTTTTAGATCCACTAAGTTTTGAGGCAAGTTGATAGCAAGTGGCCCAGTGCTGTACATCAGTTTCCCTTAGCTTGCTTGACAGATCTCTGTGATCACTATTAAGCATTTAAAAATTTTCCCTTTCATTTCCTGTCCCATTATCTTTTTGCATCATAGACAGCTGCCTTGTCAAGCACTTACTGGAAGTAGATTTTTTTTTTTTAAATTGTTACTGTGTTTAAAACCTCACTAGCTTCCTATAACAGACCTCACAGTGAAGCTGTCTATTAACATACAAATGTAGGTGCCCGGTGTTACGGAGGGGATTGGCTAGACAATGGGAAGCACAGTCTTACAGTGAAAAAGGAGCAAAGAAACTCTGAAGCTAAAACACCAATACTGTGCATTAGTAAGCAGGGAACACTGCTCCTACAGAGCTTTCTATTTAGCACTGAGCAGGTGGGCACTTCACTAGGCTTGGACACAGCCATGGTCTTGGAGGAGAGGAGAAGGTGGCTGTGGGAGCGATGCGTAATGCAAATTCGTGAGGTTGCTAAAACCCCATCTTTCCCTTAGGAGATTTACAGTGGCTTTATATGTGATTCACTGCATGTAAAAGATATGTTTTCCCCAGTTAAGACCACATATCCTGAGGAAAGATTTATGCATTATATTTGGACTGGGTTTGCAAGTGAGGAAATGATTGCTTATTAAAGGATCCAAGGCAATATAACCTTTTCTTTGCTGGCAACACGAGGCAGAAGTGTCAGAACAGTTTATAAGGTTCCAAACAGGGAGAGGAGATGAATTATTTGCAAGAACAAATACTGGTCCTGCACCAGTGTCAAGGTGGTCTTGTCACAGGTGATGAGCTAAACAGCATATGCACTGGTGAGTACTTGCCTTAGAGGTTTACAAGCTATTGCAAAAAAAGTTATTGACATACCTAAGCTGCACGGAAAAGTGCACTTTTTGTTGCCTGACTCCATTCTTCTTTTAGAAACTGAGGGCTATACATTTTGTGCATGCCTTTTGACTGTCCCAAGACAAGCACTGTAACTGACTTCAACTTTGGTCCATGTTACACTTACAAAGAAAATGATACTTAGGTAAGAGTTCGTACTGTTTTGGAGTTTACAGTTTTGTGACTGTAATTGTCGTGAAATTCAGGAAGTAATTCTCCTGAAACAAATGGGATTGTAAATGAACTGAGGATAGAATTGCCTTTAAGGAAGATACAACATTTTCAACCAGTGCCACCAAAAAGCCATGAAAACAATATTTATGTTGTGTCTCTGTTAGAGTCTATAAGCCTCTGCCTTACAGATGAGGCTGGGCAATGTCAGCCTAGGTCTATGTTCTGACACTCATTCATGCATCGTAGACAACCTACTAAAGTTATGGCCTCTGTGGTGGTCTCCCACCACTACAGAAGTATGTGTGAACCTACTTTTACTTTGGATGTACTATGGACAAGAGATGGACACAATCATATCATCTCTCACGTCTCCCCTACACCTTCCTCTTTCAAGCTTTGAGTATTTTTGAACTTACTGGCCAGTTTCAATCCATATCTCAAGGACGTGCTCCTCAACAGTGCACAAGGAAGCTTGGTAGTTGGGGAGAGAAGACACAAATGAGTCCAAAAGACCTGCTGGGGAAGAGCTGGCAGGCATCAAGCCCTTCTCCTCTTTTGAGGCCACAGTCAGTGAGCCCACCAGCATGTGCAGGAGTTGCTCTTGTGCAGCCAGGCTACTTGTGCATGCAAACACCTTTACCAGGCAGGAGGGAGCCGGCTGCCATGGGAAGGGTATTTGGGAACAGCATGAGGAAGCTGGAGGAAGGAAGGCTCTGCTCTTTCCGTTATTGATGGGATGACATGAGAAATCTTTCCTTGAGGCACAACTATGTTGTCAGATAACAAAAGTTTGTATAAGCCAATTCAGTGTATTGTTCATATATATATATATACACATACATGTATATATTCTGAAAGCCATGTTCTCACTTGTTAGAAGCAATTATTTTGAAATTACATTGTTCTAATTACGTTATATTCTTTCTTTGTGCAACCTTTTAAAAATTCCCATTGGATTTCCTAGCACTGCAAATACTATAGCATGCGTGACTCCGGTCCAAATTTTTTTAATGACAAATGTAATGCCGCAGTATTGGCAGATGTAAAGGGCAGGAGTCAGCTACCTGAACACGGACAACTCATGCCACTTGAAATGCCCTGGGATAGCTGAGACATCCTCACGAGGCTGGCAGATGTGACAAAGCATACAGGGAGGACCCAGGTTCCTCTGGTGTGGGTCTTGCCCTGGGGCATTTCAGAAAGGTTGGCAACGCTATGGTCACGCATGTTTGGGCAAGTCAAGCCCAAACAGACAGCAGCGAATTTCCCGCCTGATGCTAGACTGCCTAAGCATTTCCCTGGTTGTGTTTGCAGCTTGTTTCATTGAGCAGCTGATCACTTTGCGTAAGCAACTTGCTGCAGTGTTGACGTGCCAAGTCTCCTTTTATTCATCTTTGACCATCTATCTCTAACCCACCTTAGATGACAGTACCAGAGTTATCGGTACATTAGATCACAAGCATTCACATGCAAAGGACCACTCACAAAAAGGTTTTTTAAGATTAACTTCTAATACCTTCACTACCATAGTTAACTTGTGTTTCAAAAAGTAGATGTTTGTGTGGAAAAGCGTTGAAATAGATTATACTGCACTGATGGGTTTATTTATGCAGTAAAACTCATACTCAGTCCCCAAGACCTGCAAGTTTTGTTTCAGTGTTGTGACATGTCACAGCAGCCAGAGGTGGCAAGGATTCAGTCGTCTGTGCTTCATTAGTCCATTCTAGGAAAAGCACAAGGCTGAAGGGTCCTTTTACTCTCAACAGATCTCCATGTATGCAAACTTTCTATCGCATTAAGTTTGTCCTTGCCTCTCTCAGCTGCAAAGTAGCTTCAGTGCGTGCCACATCAGTGTATAACATTTTTGAGTGCTGCTGCCTGCTTTAAGCTGTGTCACAATATCCACTCCTTGGCTTTAGAGGCCCAAGATCCCTACTGCTTCTTGAACATGACCAACAATAATTCCCACTGAGAGACAGCTTGTCTATTTTGATTGTTACCAAGGCTGCTTCCCCCGCCCCGCCCCCATTCACCAGGAATTCATACTGCACTATAAACAAAACATAGTTCAAGGATTTTTTTTTTAATTCTGAATTGTAAGCGGTCTGTTGCTATGTATGAAGTGAAAGCTTTTAAGAGGGCACTTTACTATGACCTTCACAGAAAATACAAAACTAATGTATCTAACTCTCAGCCGAGGATTGTTTATGTACTGCAGCAGTTAACTGTTGGCAGAAGCCTTCACCTCGCACATAGATAGTAGGCAACTGTCTGTCAGTCATCTACTTTAAGAGTAAATATTGTTTGGATAGCACTGGCAGCAATTTCATATTTGTGCAAACTTGTCAGGGTAAACCTCTCCCAGGTGCACAGAATGAGTATTTTAAACATTCATGTAAGCAACAGCATTATCAACTGTTCAGAGCCCAGAACTGGAGTTTGCCATCAGAAATCTAGATTCTCTTCTCAGGATTGCTCTTCCCTGCTCATTCATCTTGGCTTCATCTCCTCATCTACAGAAAGGGAGACAGCGCAGGTCTAATTCAGGGTGGCAATTCAATGAATGTTTAGTATATGCTTTCTTGTGACATGTATTGTGAAGTGGAAAGAGGCAGCTTGTAAAGACAGTAGTGTGCATGGGTAGAGGTTAACCAGGTAATTATTTTCAGCTGAGAGCTAGCTTACATAAAAGCATGTTATACCAAAGAATACTTTGCACCTTTATCTCATCTAATTTTTCCACATCACTTTTCACCTACTGAATGATAAAAAACTGGGACAAGCTTCCCATGCCAAAGTGTGGGTTTAGACCACAGACGTCCCTTTTGCACAAAGGCCAGGAAGAAGAAAATGTCCAAACATCCTCCTTTGGTGTGTGCTCTTTTCTGCATATAAGTTATCTTCTCTAGTGTAACTGTTTTCCTCTACCAGCAAGTGCAACAGCGCAGTGTGCTTTGCCCAGTCCAACAGTCAAGAGGACCAACAATCTTCTCCAAAAGACTGTTCTTCTCCAAAACCAGTCGCAGGTTGGGAGCAAGATATGTGACGTGTGGCATGTTAGAAGAAACTTCAGGTCATATTCCCTGCCTTTAGTTCTCTCTCTTCTGTCTCTTTTTGAACTTATTTCAAGTGAATACTAAGGAGTATAAAACAGGGGGGCACTCGGGGGCATGTGGCTAGCCATGACTGGCAAAGGCAAGTCCCAAATTCTTCCTGCAGGCTGGTTCTGCTGATGGGTCAGGATTCTCCTCGTGGTGCAGTGCTTTTGACAAGAGTCGATATTATGCAGCAAGTAATTTTTGTGCTAAGTAATTTTTGTGGCAGTAGAAATGCATGAACGTAGACAAAGGAATGTAGGAGGAAAACCTGGACTCAGTGATACTTGAAACCAATTGTCCTGTTGTAATACTCATGGGCTTGGTTTGGTCCCACTGAGAAGCTGAGGTGGGACTGATTGATTGCACTATTCCTGCTGAAGCATCTTCCCTGGTATCACCTGGTATGTTGCCCACCTGAGCACAGCTTGTTTCCTTTCCTGCTAAGCCATGTTCTAGCTTATTTGCTTGCAATGAAAGTCAAGATTTAGTCATCATTCATATCCAAGAGCTCCTAAGTGGCATAGCTAGTGCTTTGCTCCTGTCACATCTGGAGAGCTGGTGCTTAAGAAGGACCCAAGGCAAAGTCCTGGTTGCTCTGGGAAGTGGATCAGGGCAGCCCCAAATCATACAGGGATGGGGAAACAAGGAATTCAGAGCACTGCTTAAAGGGTCCTGCTGACATCCACATTTGCTGTACAGCAGCTCTGTACTGCTGGAGAGAAGTTAATGTTAAACTCATTATCTCATTGCTTTATGTGAGGAAAAAAGTCTTGTTGTTTACAGATAAGAATAAGGGATACTTTGTTAGGTTTCTAATTTGCATAAGCAGAGGTATGATCTGTTTTGTTCTCAGTAATCTTGAGAGCCTTGCTCTTATTTGTGCTGTTATATGTATGAATGAAAGAAAGCCTGTCTCTGCTCTCACGCCTTAAAAAAAAATACGTCATTTTTGCATCTTTGGGAATGAAGTCACTTCTCTGGATTTGTGGAGCGGTCAGGGCATAAAGCAGCAGCTTTTCAAGGCAATAGCTAATAATAACACCTTGCTTCTCCCCACCACTCAATCACGAATTGTGATAAGTGCCGTGTAAATCAGGAAGTAGACAGCTGCTATCATGGAGAGGAAATAACTGCAGGCTGAGCCAGCCTGAGCCCGCGGTGAAAAACACCGTTTCTAAACAAGCTGTTTCAGGAAGTCCTATGTGACAAAACTTCCAAGGGAAGAAATGGCATTCATGAGAGGACAATCAGCTTTCTTTAAGGCTCACGACAACCACTAAGGAGCACAATGGGAAGGATTTGTCTGGGATCAGCTAGGTAGAACAGTCCCCTTCTTCCCAGCACTAATGCTAAACCATGTTATCAAAGCAATGCTTGAAAAGGAAACTTGTAACATTTATTTTCACCATGCCTCTGTCTCCTCTTGTCATGCATTTAGAAGAGCAGGTATTGCCTTTGCTGATAGGTTCAGGAGATTTGACTTTCTTGTGCAATGCTATCTCCTTCAAGGCTTGTACTGCTTATATCGTGCTTACGAATGTCAGCTGCAGACCAGGGATCACCAATAGATGCCTAGGCTTGGATAAGAGACAAAGGTAAAACCAGTCACTGGAAGTTAAACCATTTGGGCTGATCCCAGCTGCATCTTTGCAAACAATGAGGATGAGAAGCAACAGGAGTTGTTAATGGCCCTGGGAGATTCTCTGTTGCCGGGTATTTTTCACATGTGACTGGATGCTTTTGTAGAAGAGACAGATTCAAAGTAGTGTTCTGGATTGTGATATTTTAAAAAGCACACTGCTTTTCCTGCAGAACTGTAATTGTGATTTAAAAATACAGATAAAATCAGTAATAAGGGAAACATACAATGAATAAAGAAGGTGCGGGCTGGAAGCTACATATGGGCAAAAGTAGGTGAGATTAAGTTTAGTTTAAATAGTCCACAGCACTCACGGAGGAAAATTTCTGTAGCAATTGAAAGATGAAAATAAACTTTCACAATACTGTGTAAGCTCTGCTGCAAGAATATATGCTCACATCTTTGTTTTTTCACTTTTCTGGATTTTTCCTTCTGCACAGCTTTAGTTCTCAGATTGTCAGACACCAAAACCACATTCCCCAGTTAACAAATCAGCTTGTTTAACTTGCTCAGAAGATCCACAGATGGATTATTTCAACAAAAGACACAATACAGAGATTCATTATAAAGGTCACAAATGAAAAAAAGTACTCTCTGTTTCTCCTGGTTTCAAAGCAGAATCTTACCACCTCAGTTAGCAAAGTGTAAGCAGGGCACATCAAGATTTCTTGACATTGCTGAATCATGGGGGGGAGTTTTCACAGCGAATAAAGGGATATTAACTTTTTTTCAGTATATGGAAGCTGCAGCATCTTATAACTCAGCTAAAGTTGTTAAGAACTGAAATCAATCGATGTGATACCATCTCAAGGGTTTCAAGATGAGTTTTTAATGCATTCTGCAAATAGAATCATGTTGATTTCTTTCAGAAACAATGAAAATATCCATTTACTGTTGCTAATAAAACCACAGTATATCTCACTACAGTTGTGGGCTGCAAATTAAATTTATTTTTCAAAAAATAAATTATATTATGTCAAGTTGCTAGAGTGAACAATAGTTATTGTCGGGAAATAGGTTCAGATAAGTTGTACAAACAACACTTCCTCCCTTAGATTTTCCCAAATTGAAATTGCAGATTGTGGCCTGGGGACAAATTGTACCCTGAGCTCTCGAAGCAATGGGAGATTCAGTTCTGGCTCGTTTCCTTGGGGTCTCAAAGGCTGTGAAACTGCCCTCAGCAGACCAAGCCCACAAATGTTCCCTGCTCGCTTTTGTCCTGAGCCAGTCCTGCAGGAAATCAGTCATTGTTTTTAGTGATGCTACCCATGGTACTTTGCTGTTCTTCAGACAAGGTGTCTGCACAGAAGCAATTATAGTGTGGGTTACACAAAATCATCTCCTCTATACTGTCTTGTAGCTGCAGAGCTCCTAAGAGGGGGACTACACCCACCAAAGCCCTGATAGAGCACCTATTAGGCTCACTTCAACAGCACGAAGGACTTGGGTCTCTTTGTGTGTGTGATCTTCAGCAGAGAAACAGCCATGGAAATAGTGTCAGCTGCACAATGCAAAACATCTTCTGATCAGGCTGTTTTGACTAAGAGCATAAAGCATAAACCAGCAACACTGTGCTCTACGGTTGCATCGCCTTCTGGTTTCCCTGTGGGGAGGCACTCTCTGGTTGACAGTAACTCTAGACTCTGCAAACCTCTTCTCTGCATTTACTGCTATAAAAAAAAATAATTAGCACAGTAGCACAGGTCTTTTCTTATTTCATGAATAAAGCATATCAGTAATTAGATTTTCCTTCTCCCTGTATGGGTAAGCCAGGACAGCAAGAGTAACAGAAAGCAAAGAGTTTGGTGCAGACTGGATAAAACACAATTTCTAATGAACATCCGATATGCAAAAGTGTCAGATGGTCAGTTGGAGAGATACGACTGCAGAAAGAGTCCAGCCACAAGGGACTGTTTAGTTTTTCAGATCAGTTATTCAAAACCTGCTGGTGCGTTTCGGGAATTTCCCACAGGGAACAAGGAAGAGGAAGAGAAGCTGTTGGAGAGGGTGGCTGCTTCTGCCTGTCCCCTCTTGCCATGAGGTTTCCAGCTGGCATGAGTGTCAGGAGTGTCTCGGCACTGCTGCCGGGCTGCAAGGAGGAGACAGACACCATTACTCAGGTTCCTTGAATTGGTTATTGAGGGTTATTTCACTCCCCTCTGTGTGTCCATCTCCCATCTACTGCCAGAAACGTGTTGGAGAAAAGATGGCACAAGCCACTCTGCCGTTCATCTTCTGATTCTTCAGATGCCTGAGGTCCCTTTCCTTTTTTCCTTTTCTCTTCTCAGGCAGGTAACTAGCTGAACAAAAATTAATAAGTGCAATGTTTTCTGCTGCAGATATTTACCGAAGCTTCTGCAGAATTGTATGTAGCATTAGTTGGTCATTAGCCATTGCGCTGTAGTTCCAGGAAAGCATTTGAATCAGTTAATAAATAAATACAGTTCCTTAAGTAATAGTTATTATCTAAAACACCTATGCACAGACTATTCTTGCTGTTCAAAGTCACCTTTAAAGTTATTGGCAAAAGAAGGTTGTATATAAACACCCTCTCACTCCAGCTGTAATTTGACTGTTTCATGCTCTCAGGCCTACGTGAGAAATAAGCACTAAAATGATGTTATAGAAACTTACGCCAACTTTCTTCTGGAAAAGAGTTATTATTAAGTCTGAGATATGTCTTGTGAGCTGAATTCACTGAGGTTTCTGAACAAAAGCTTATGTTTAAAGATTAAGGTGGTGCAGCTAATCATGTTTAAACACCATTAAGACAAGAAGGAAGACATTCAATAAGGTCAGCTCTGGAACTGCAGGAGAAGTCACTCAGTCCTGTACATGGTCTGCAGCCAGAGAGGGCCGAGTCTTCCAATGTTTTTAAAATTTAAATTTCGTAGTGAGGTTTTGTTGGCAATTTATGCAGATAAGGGTTTCATTTCATTAAATGCAATTGTGTCCCCTCCAGAACCCTACTGCTCCCACCTCAGAAAAGCTGCAGTTTCACGGTTGGCTTAAAATGCTGTAAGACACGTTGCTGCTGATAGAAGGTGGTGTCACCCTCCCACCCCAAGCCCTGGACTATCTCTTTTTTGCATCAGTGCTCGCAACTGAGTGACTGCAAGGCAAGAACTACTAATAGTTTTGTTGCTTGTTTAATTTTCAGGCAGATGCGCAAACTGGACCAACTTACCATACAACCAGGGGACTGCTATTGCCTAAATGAAGCAATTAGTAAAAATGTGTAGCTGGGGTAGGGGAAAGGAAATGGGCTAAAAAGAGGGCAAAGCCACTCTTTTAAAAAACGATCCAGTATTATATCAAGTTATACTGAGGGAAATATTGCATCTTAAGTGATCCGCAAACGCAGGTGGCCTCAGGCTCCAGTTCCACAAGCACGTTTTGCCAGAAAAATATCTGTGCTGCCAAGAAAACTGGTCCTACTCTCCTCTGTGCTGTTCCCTCCCTTGCAACGGCCAAACATTTGTTTGAATTTTGGGGACATGAATTGCATATCCCCAAAACTGAACAATTTGGAAGTTTTTTTTCTTCTAACGTTACAGCCACAGTTTATCCTATAATCTGGCTTAGATGGCAGTTTGCAGAAAAAAGATCCAGAGCTAGTCATCAATCATAAACTGAATATGAGTCAACAGTACCATGCTGTTGTGAAAAAGGCAGACGTTAGATGAAGCTCTGTAAGCAGGAGTGTATCCTGCAAGACAGGTGACGTCACCCGCCTGCTCTCCTCAGAGCCGGTGAGGACTCGGAGCGAACGCCTTGTCCAGCTGTGGCCACCATATCAGGAGAGACATGGACCTACCAGAGTGAGACCAGGAAAGGGACATGGTAACGATGAGTTACCTGGAAACAGGGCCAAGGAAAGACTGCGAAGTGATTTAACCTGGAGGGAGGAAGACATGGCAACAGTCTTCTGAAAGGTAAAAGGCAGCTGCAAACAAGGACCAGCCTGTTCTTCATGTCCCATGGGGGTATGGAGGGACAAAGGCTTAAGGAAGGAAGGAAGGTTCCTTAATTGCAGGAAGGAAGATTCAAGTGATACCTTAAGGGAAAACTCCTAAAGGTAAGGTTAGCTAATCACTTGAATAGATGGTGTGGAGCACCTGGGAAAAAATCCGAAGTCTTGGAGACCTCTGAAGCTGGGGAGATAAACATCAGTCAGGGATGATGCTGGCTTTGCTGAGTCTGCCTAGGGAAGGCAGGGAATTAGCTTTTAAGTTCTTCCAAGCTCTATGAGTTAATGGTATCCTAGTTAGTGTGTACCTGTGGGTTTTTATACACACATGAATGAATAATATATTCCTACATCATGTACTAGTATCTCTGGTTTTTTGCAATTATTGTAACAAGCCCTATGATTTCAGTAGTCAGGGAAGACTGGTTTCCTGCAAAACCCTTTCTCAAAGGCTAGAGAGTATAAGTGATTTTTTTTTTTTTTGGTCACAATAGGACAAAATTTTTGGAACTGCTTAAGGACAAAAAGATCAGAGGGTGTTCATGCTTGTAGGACATGAATTTGATGATGTATATCTTTTCTGTCTCTTACAACATTACCTAAATGATGAAACTGTCTTCTGAACTAACAGTTACCTGGGTCTTTTCAGCACAAGCTTCACTCCACTTCAAGAATTTGAAACAGAGTGGTTGAGGGTAGAGCCATATGCTCCATTTCTGCTAATGAATTTTATGCTTTTTTGAAACATAGCAAAGAGAGGAGGACAAGGAGAGCACTGAAAACTGAATGCTTTAAGTCAGGACTAGCAGTTAGTCACAGACAGCATCACATCATTAATACGCACTCAGCCTGCGAGCGCTACAGCAATAGCAAGTCCTCATCAAAGGGGCTCGGCACATACAGTTCAGAACGGACACAGCATCAGCCAACACTATTTGCAAGGTCAGTGAATAGGTCTGTTTGGGGCGGCACGTACAGAGTATTTATGGCCAAGCAGCATAAGCCATGGCAGGGTCATGCTTGCAGAAACTCGTGCAAGTTTGTAACGTGCAGAACCGAAGGACATGCCACTGAAAATGCTCTTTTTGCAAAAGAGAGGTGGCAGAGCTGCCACTTGCAGTGAGTGCCTTTGCCAGCTGGGTTACCTCCTCAGACATGGATGAAGAAACAGCACTACCTTCCACCCCAAGGATGACTACGGTCTGGCTTTTCTATGCAAGCCTATAAACAGGATGTATCAAAAAGAGGATTTTTTTTTTTTCCAGGCCCTTTGAGTCTTTATGGTCTCCCTTTTAAAAAAAAAAAAAAGCTCTCAAGATAGAGGAAATTGAGTTATCAAGTTTGTACACATGTTTTGTGGACATGTGCCTAAATGCTACTATATACCAACTGATTCATTTGGGGGAGGCAGGAAGCTGTTGTAACTCTTTTATCCATATGTGACATGCTTTGCTGCATTATGACACTACATCTCCAGTGGCTTCATTTTTTCAAAAATAATTTTTACTTTGAGTATATGTTTGTCCTTACCACAAATTGTGTTTAGCCAAAACTTGCAATATAATTGATTATAATGAAAAATTTTTTGGGGAATAAACTCTTGTTTCTAATGCAAATAGATTCATATTTCTGCCTAATTTTTCTGGGTAGATGAGCACTGCAGGAAATCTGTGCATAGCTGTATTTTTGTTTGATTAATTAAGAAGATTAGCTCAGAAAAGGGTGTTTTAGAGGTAGCAGAATAAGCAGGCACTTTGAGACTTTATTATCTCTCCTGAATATTTTCTTTGTGAAGTCTTTTGCTGTATCTGGGAAGAAAATAGAGAGAATGACAGCAGTGACTATTACTAAGAAGTCCAAATGAAACCAGCACGCTGTTACTTCATAATTTTGCTTCGTCCTTGCCTACCAAACTCCTTTACCTAACTCCTTTTCTTGTCTGTTCCTCAGTTATGCTAGTACTTCTAATTTTAACAGTTACTCTGATGCATATATGTTAATAGACTTATATAATTTATACAGTACATCCCAGTAAGGCTGACAGTGTACAGCTCACAGCCCAATTCAAGCTAGAGCAATAATTCAAGAAAGCACAGCATAAAAATGGTGTGAAGAGAAATTAAATCAGAACAATACTTTCTATATAAATTATATACATTTCATCTAAATTTCATATCCATTTTATATAATAACTCAATTTTAGTCATATCTGATGGCTCTAATTTTAGGCAATTAATATCTTTTAACTGTTATGGAAGAAGGGAATTTTGATGAAAAAAGGCAGGGTGGCATAGAACAATAAAACCACCATCTTTATATATAATTATCTGTATATATATGTGACATATCCAAATGTGAGTCAATCATTTATCACAGTTACAAAGTATTCTCCTAGCCATAGATGAACAGGCAATCGCAACATGATAAAACGAGTCCCACTGTGATGGTTGCCTAAAGCTCCTGCAAGCATGTAGGTAGGATTAATCATGTAGGATTCATTTCATTCCTACCTACACTGTAAGGAGCAAAAATCAGCAGGAAAACGGTTATCACATTTTGCTTTTAAAAATGCTGTCTTCTGATCGTTTAAGTACTGTCACTGGTACCATAGATGGGCTGGAATAGGGACAATGAGACGCTAAATGCAGCAGCCTAAGCCCGTTTCCTGTTTGCAGTTGGAGGATTCCCCAGGGGGAGTTTCTCCCTTTTTTTTTTGAGCTTTACACCAGAGGAAGATGGCTGTAAACGGGAGATGTGACTCAACAGATGTATGGGGCATGCTGACCTCTTTCCTCTTATTTCTCTTTCCCCTTCCCATAGCTGTATGTGTTACCAATCTTAAATGGACAGGCTGCATCGACTCATTTACTTTGCCTACTGACCAGATACCAGATAACAATTCAGAGATAAATGAGCAATCATTTACTCTAGTGGAAATCCTATAACTTAGAGCAGGATTTGTCCTAATTAGTGTCTTTTACTGAATATGAACCAGTGACCTGAGGGCATAAAGCTCTGTATCCCATTACTAATTCCACGAGCCATTCACTTACCTCACTTAGAGCATTTTAAAAGCTTTTCTGAAAAAGACATTGGAAAACTTTCAGTACGTGGCTAACGGAGGGACTGAGAGGAATAACTTGGTGTTATTCTCCCCTCCCGCACAGACCCCACACTGTGCAGCCAAGCTAGCTGCCTTCTTTTGATGATACCTGAGAAACACATAACAAAACTCTTATCAAAATGATTTTAATACATCCTGTGTCTGCCAAGAAAGCATCCTATACTCTAGACCTCTCATCTTCTTTTCTTTCAATTACACTGCTTGTCAACTTGCATTACAGATGAGTAACACTGAAACATAAAGACATACCCTCCGGAAGAAAAAAATTCAGTTCTATAGAATAACCAAGCTTAATCATATATAGTAATTACATCAGTAAGTGATAACAACTATAGTATCCTAGAATGTTCCTTAAATCCAATGGAAGTGACATTTAAAAGAGAAATATGTGCATGAACAATTAATAAAGATAACTACAATCCATGCTAAGAAAGTGTGTATAATACACACATATAACAGAAAGCTTTCTGTCAAAAATCTGAGAAGCTGATTCATTGGGATACAACGTAAACTTTATCAGAAGTGAGAACGCTGTAGATGCCATGGAGAGGTACACGGGATGTATTTTCCTTCCACAGTCCAGCAGAATGGGACAACCTGTCGTCTGAAGCTCTTCCTGTGAATTCTCACTGACGTACCTCGAAGTGCTTTACAAATAAATTCATGTATTTATTCCCACTGGATTGAAACTAAGGCGCAAGGAAATGCTATAACATCTCCAAGGCCAGTGACTTTCATTTTGGGGGAGAACCAAGGTGTCTTGAGTTCTTTATGCTGGAATTGGTGGTGATTTTTCTAAAGGTGTGGTTCATAAAAAAAAGATCTGTTCGACCAGCCGTAAACATTTTGAGGAAAAGATAGTATTTGACACGTTTGACCTCAGACTTTTTGGAAGAATTTTCAAATATATAAGACCCTTTGACTTTTGCAAAACTAAACCAAAAATGCCTGAAATTTCCAGGCTGTTTAAATGGTTGAACAATACAATTTCCTTAATTCACTTCTTCCCCGGAGTTTTGGAGAATAACCTTTTTAGAGATTTCTGCACTGAGCACAATTGATGATGGATAAATTTTTTTAAAATCTTAAAATTCGGAAAATGTTTCTCACCCAGTCTTACACCGTAGGTTTCATATCCTTACATTACCTATACTGCAGGCTCATGTACCTATCGGATGTGTTAATTCCAGATGTTTGTTTCTCTTCCTGAAGAAGACTCTAAGGCATTATCTAATAAACCTTTCCTAATATCAGACAAAACTACTATGCGACAGCTATATCTGATCTATGTATCTACACATATGACAGAAATTTAGAATTATTTCCCCAAAGCCATTATATACCACAGCAAAAAATAGAAACAGTATAAATCAAAAAGAGAAGTATTTTCATGTTGCCTCTTTCTTTGGTAAAAAGGCACCACTCAAACAAGAAATAATCTTACTCAAAATTCTCAAATATTATAAATCTAACTTTATTATCAATACAAGAAAATAGGATGTCAAATTGGAATAAATATACCTTTCACCTCCCCTCACTACCACTAGTATTTAACAAAAAGGTTGTGTTAATACTCAAAACGATACAACTGACCCAAGAAGACAAACAAACATAACAATGACAGTAACACAAATGGGTGACAGCAAATTTTATTTTTTAAATGGTAAAATTATTTTACTTTTACTTTCTTACTGTGCATTCAAGAGAAACCTACTTGTGAAATAAGTCACGACTTATTTCTGCATTAAAAAAGACCAAGTATATTTTTATATGGACTCACGCCTTTATTCACTTCAGCATGTAACAGTAGTGGCTTTGTGACAAGTACAATAAATGTTATTTTTTAATTCTGTTTAAAAAATATATACATTAATATGAAGTGCAATTAACATACTTCTACCTTGGAAAGCATTCTACTATAAAAGAAGAAGTTACAAATTTTCTGTATGATGCTAGATATAATTGTAGCTGGATATTGTTTTGATTTTTTTAAATTTTTATTATGTTTCTCGGAGCTATTTTTTCTCCTTTGTTCTTCTTTGTTCTTTTCCTTTTTTTTTTTTTTTGGCCAGAAAAGTGTACTCCATAGCTCCCAAGCAGCTACAAAGGTTATCAGCTGAGAATCTGAACAACATAACTCTGGACCAGGAGGGATGGGCATTAGCAACAGTGGGTCGCAATTACAAACAGATACCTGCCATCCACTTCCTACCTGACCAGGAATCCCCAAAACAAACAGTGACTGATGTTAAGCTTAATTTCTTTACTTTTGTTAAGCAAGACTGCTGTTTGGTATCTTTTTGCTTGCATGTGTGGGGTGATAACATTGGCTCAGATCGTTGTTGTCAGGGCTTCTCTGCCTACAGCCTTTTAAGATTTTTTTTTTCCTGCTGTTACACACATATTCTTCAGGCGTTTGTACAGCCCCAGCTGCATTTGAATGGATTCATTAAAATGGTTTTCAATATATTGCATCTGTATCAAATATAAATGCAATGTTCTCATAAAAAGGCATTGTCTCAGAAATTTCACATGATCTTGAGATGATGTGGGTACCCTGCAACATTTGATTTCTGTTAAGAGAACAGTGGATTCCATTTCCCATAAAACTGATTTTTATGGTATATGGGTCTGCCTACCTACAAAGTAAGGTGCTGTACTTCTGAAAGCTGCTCAGCTGCATAATACATTAAATGTCTCTTTCAAGGTGACTATGGGGAATGTTACTTCTAGTTTATCAAACCTGTTTCTATTGAATTATGCACCCCTGTGGCAGATTATTTGCAGGCTTTGTGCCAGATGGATAGAATTCTCTGTATCAGTATCGAGCCTTGTAAACATCACAAATTCTTCCCAGGGTTACTTACTTATTCCAGATGGCACCCGCTGCGCTCTCTGTATCTTTCTTCCAATCTGTGGGGCTTACTTTTTCCCAAGAAATGAGAATGCTTTAATATTTTACACATTTTTTCCTATTTTTATGCCAATATGTGAGAGTATCTTGACAGAATAAGCAAAAAGTGATTTGCATTTATACTCAGTTCACATTGAATAAGAAAAAAAAGGAAATTTTATCCTACTATGTCTTTTTAATTCTGAAGTCATTTTCCCAGTTACCAAGGGCTTTCTGAAACTTAGAGTAATCATAACCTAGTGTCTGCTGAATCCTTTACTTGCAAGAGCTCAGTCATCAGGCTGTCTCTCTTGACTCACATTTGGAGAACATTATAAAATCTGTGTTATGACATGCCAATGTCTTTGGAACATTTAAAGTACTAATTTAAGCTATCTCCCAAGAATGTTGAGACAGTTTCATACTTTGGCTATTTGTGAGCTGCAGGACAATATTCTTCTTAAGGATACTGCACTAATCACAGGGTCTGTGAAATTATCATTACACAGCTCTCAGAATAGGGAAAAAGGGAGTAATCTCTACTAACTTTAAAAATCAGGGCTTGGCTCTGACAGTCATATTCCCACTAAGTAAGTATGTGTCTCAATATGAAAATTTTAGCTGTGTGAAGGAAGTTTTAAAGTATTATTTTCACTATTCTTTGCATCATAAATCTGGAGCTTAGTTTATGTCTGTTGTATCTGTATTACATAAAGTACTTCCGGAGCTTTTAATTAACTGAGTATGTCTGCATATCTTTAAACCTTTGGTCAACAAGCTGAATACTGGCTCTTCCATTTTAATCCCAGCTAGTGAACCTTTGCCGTCTCTGGAGCAAAGGAACCATCTGAAAACAGGCCTAAGGAGCAAAGCTGCCGGTCTTTTCTTCCCTGTGTCATTTTAGCACTGATTTGGACTACCAGCATTTCCACATTTGAAATGTTGCTTTCTTTTTCAGCGCTAACCTTGATCTAATCCTTTCGCTTCATGTGCTGTATTGAACTGACCCTACCCAACTCTCCTCCTCCTCTCCCACATTATTGCCTACCCGCCTCCTCAGTCTGCCCCTCCGTGTATTGGTCTCTTCCTATGTCAATCCCAATCTTACCCCTAGGATCTCTGCCAGTGATTTCCACCTCTTTACCAACCACCTGGTTTTCCAGCCTTACCCAGCAGCTACAACTCTCATGCTCTGTCACTCCCAACTTTGTCTTCTCCATGACTCTCTCTCCATCACCATCTCCCAGTAACTCCTTCCTCTGTTCCTCGCTGTTACGATCCTCATGCCGTCTCCTCCAATTCCGCAGCCATTCTTAGCCCTCGTTTACACTGGCTTCCTCTGGTCTTTACCTACCGTGCTCTCATTATCATCAGTCTGCCAACCAGGCTGAATTCTTCCACAACCCACTTGCTTTTGCCTCCTGCCTAAATAGTCCTATTTCTTCAATTTAATTGAGTCCCTTGATTCCAGCTTTTCTCTTCTTTTTTGCTGCTTTTGATTTCTCTAGCCTGACTGTGAGACAGCTTCTGCCATGCGTTGTTTTTTCATTTTTCCAATCATCCTTCGTATTTTTCCATGCTGTCCCTGACCACAGGCAAGAACTCCCCAATGACCTCTACAGACACACCAAACTGTTTCTTTCAAAAGTTTGTCTAAAACCTTCTTTTACCATTCTTCTCCCAAAATCTCAGCAACAAATACACTAATCGTGTACCACGGATGCTGCCTATCACAACAGGCAGTGCATTTACTAATCTTTGTACTTCTCCATTTGACTGACTCTAGTGATCTAATCTTCTGCTTGGACTAAGTTATTCCTGGCATGGATCCTTTTCTTGTGTTTACGCAGCATTTAGCACAAAGAGGCTAAGGCATTAAACCACGGTGATAATATCCTTACCTGCATAATAGGTAAATGATCTGCAGTTATCTGCCTTCTGCTGAAATCTCCCACTGAAGGAAGTGGTCCCTTTGTTACCCTTCAGTATGGCAGTAAAAATCCTTTCCTCAGAGCTTTCAAATCATGTGAATCAGTGTGTGTGGAGCTGCAAAATAGCTAGATGGCACTTGTGTATGTTGTAACGAGATGCTTCTGCTACGTACAGAACTACCATGCTCTTTTTTTTCTCAAAATGAACACAAATGCTCTTCCTTGGAAAGACATGCAAGCGGCATCAGAGGCACTACTCACTCTTTGCGTAGTTGCCATGAAATTATCCTCACTGCCACTTTGTGGAAGACCTGGGGGGGTATTGGCCTGAGATTCCTGAAGGAGGGAATCTCATGAACAGTTGTTCCACCCCCTTTCTCATACGACTGAGTGGTATTGTAGTCACATCTCTTCCACAGGAAGGCTGACCCCAACATGTGCTTCCAGTTGCTAAAAAAATAAGTAACCACGGGGAATGAACTACCATGACCTGGTATACACAATGATTTAAAATCAGTTAGCCAAGGCAATTCCCCCCCCAAATGTCTCGATAAAATAGGAAAAGTAAATCTTCTCAAATGACATCAAAGGTAGATGAAGCAAGCACAAAATTGTTTGCAGTCATTTAAAAGGAGAATGATAAAAGGCAAACGACATTTCCATACACATGAGAATATCATGTTATTTTCAAGATATGCAGGACCTACTATACCACTGATGTATAATATAATGTGTTTGAAAAATTTCCTGCTTTATCGGATAACTAAATCTTAGCTGAATATTATAAATACCTTTCAAATAGCCAAATCATGCTCTGTGCCTTAAAGAGTAAACCATTATGTCAACAAAACTGTGTAAGTAAAATTACAAAGAAGATACTCGTTCAGTTCGATATATAAGAGGAGATATACAGGTATATTCTTACTGAAACCTAGTTTCTTCCCCGTAAGATATTGTAGCAGCTGTTCCACAGCTTTACAAAATTATTTTGTATTTGATACATTACCTTGACATGAAAAGGTAAATAACGATTTACTATCCCAATTTAGTGACAAATAAGCATTCCAAATCTATAACAACACAGAGCAAATACATACAAACCCAGACATAAAAATGATAGCATAACAACTTTTTTCCATTGCTTTAATCAATTATTATCATTACATTAATAGTATTTTTTCCAAGGTGTTTTTCAGAATAGAAGCCTAAATTTTACATACTTTCTGAAATAGATTTTCCTGTCACCTGTCACTCAGAAGAGTGACAACTCACTGACTTGCCCCCCAAGCTCTCGTGGTCACTTCTGGGTATTAGAATCAACAATTGCACTGTCATACGATGCTATGTATTTTGCTATTTATGACAGTTTTGAACAACATGCTATGAATTAGTTCCCAATGGAAATTTCAAGGTAAATGTAGTCAAATGTGTTAAATTATCTCAGCTGATATCTGACCACAACTTTCCACCATAATTTACAGAAAGCTCCTTGGGGCCTATAATGACACAACACTCAGGAATGTGGTTTTATAAATGAATCCTCTGGAATGAAAATACACAAAAAGGAAGGGTTAATTAACGAGGATATAAAACAAAGTAAACCGGTGTGCTTATCTGTATGTTCTTTTCTTCAGAGCCCTATGGAATAAATTACATCAACAGATTCCTTTACATCTGTTTGCACATATAACTCGATCATGTTCATACCTATGAATTTGGCCTAGAATTTCTTTTTTAAAAACCACAAACAACCTCTTCTTTATTGTTGGTAGTGAAGAAACTTAAAAAAAAATCATACTTACTTACATGTGTTTAGATGTATTAGATAGTACAGAGATACATAGATATGCAGCAGATATTTAAAGCAATAAAAACTGGGTTGTGCTTTTATAAGAACGATCAAGTAATAAAGAAAATATCATTGAGAGAACTAAATCATACTTTGAACAATAAAGCACAGGAATTCATGGTAAACTGATGATTACACAATCAGTGTTCACTGTAGTGAACAGGAACATTAGGTGCCTCATAATTCCTATAGATTGCTGTGCAATGACATATTCAACATTTTCAGCCTAGGAAAAATGCCTGCGTGTCTAGGAGAAAATGGTGTAGTAAAGGAAACCCTGTCTTTCTTTATTTTGTAGTTAAAATCTAACCCCTGTCATTTATTTTTACTGTATGTCTCAGGTGTTGTGGTAGAATAGATGGTGCATAATCATTTCTGATTTATGCAAAAGCTTTATTACTGTACAAATTATGTAAGTTGGGACAAAAACTTGCAACCTTATCTTGGCAAAGATGGGTTCTTACTACAGCATTTGGTCGTGATAAACGATGTGCTTGTTTTGGAAAGCACTTACTATTCTCTTAGTGTCAAGTGTCTGAAAACTCTTCTGAGTTGCAGTCTGCTTCTTTCCCTTAGTTTTATTGCCTTGCCATTTACTTACATGAAGAGATACGATATCCCATGAAATTTCACACACCGAACTAATACTGACTTGGACAGCACTAGCTGAGTGAAACTGAATTAAAGATGCATCATAAGAGGCAAGTAAGAACCCAGTCATTGAGATGCACGAATATGAGTTATTTCATACACGCAAATCATCCAAATGATCTCCAATTCCTGTCCAAAACCTGGACTTCCCTGGACACTATGTGTTAAGCTCAAATTTCACTATGTGAAGCCACCAGGCAAACTAGTCAGTTCCAGCAGGATTGGGGCATCTGTTTGTTTCTTGTAATACAAAATTGTCTGTTCACAGAGTGAGAGCCTTAAAACTCCACATGGGTCCACAGTTCCTGTAAATAATACTTAAAATTGTAATGGCTGACAGAGATCACACAGGGAATATTTTCTAACTTGTTCTGTGCATTATACAGCATACCGAGTATTGTAATTTTCACATTTTTGTTCAGACAGTCAGGAAGAGAATCAGTTTTCTTTCTTACTCCTAAGACTCAGTAAAGCAAAAGAGACAGAAAGCTACATATGCAAAATATGTTTTTAAATTAAAGAGTTTCAAATGCCTTTTTGTGAAAGAACCTTAAAAGGAAGTTTTAATAATGTGGTAAATTAAAGGTGCAGGGTCCTCTAGTCGGTAGAAATTTCCATATTGCTAATGTTTTATGTAAAACAATTCTTGATGCCAGCTCCTTTGTCAGAGCTTGTTTTTTATAATTAAGGTCTGCCCGTACCTCATTCCACTGTCCTGACTGCAGAAACAAAAACCGTGCCTGTTGCTAGCCTTACTAAACTCAGTGTAAAAATAAACCCGAGTAACTCCCCTCCAAGCACAGCGCGCACAGATTTGCTTTTCGGGATGTGATGAGCCACCCTCTCCTCTCAGCTGTCCCCACACACTCATCCTCCTGCATCCACGGGAGCTGGAGGCTGTCCTCACCCGCGATGCTGCGTGGCGCAGCCACGGCAGCCTTAAGCGGCGGCAGCGCGAGCGGGGATCTATAAATTGTCCCTGCGTGCAGCAAGCGAGCCCTGACACACGGCAGGCTTTCCGCAGTCCTTGCCGGGTTGTTTGTTCACAGCACGGATGCCCAGGAAGGTGCGGGGATGTAGTTCCCCGGGGTGAGACCTCCTGTAACGCTCACCTCCCCCTCCTTGCCTTTAATCAATGTGCCTATCGGGTTAAAAGTAGCGGGTTTCTGGTACGTCACTCGGGTTTCACTTCTTGCTTTTGCTTTAATTCGCCACGCAGCTCCAAAACGAAGTTACCGACTCTCGCAGCCGCGCTCACCCAGCCCCGCCGCTTTCCAAGACTGTCACTCAAAGAACCGAAAAGGCGAAAACTATCGGGAAACCAAGCGCAAGCCCCAAACCACCCAGCGGCTCCCGCCCCGTCCCGTCCAGCCCAAAGCGCATGGCTGCCTGCAGGTGCCCCATCCGACACCCCTCCCCATCCCCATCCCCGGGGCCGGGCCGTGCCTCCCGTCCCCCCCCCCGTCGGGCGGGAGGCGGCCCCGCCGCCGGGCGGAGGGAGGGACCGGGGCGCTGCGGCGGCGACTTTGCTCTTTAAATCGCTCTCCAAAGCGGCTTACGGCTGATCCCTCCACGTCACGCCGGAGTTGCCCGGGGGGCAGCTCGCCGCCGCTGCCGCCCGCTCTCCTCCCGCGGGGCGTCGAGGAGGAGGCGGTGCAGGGAGGCGAGGCGGGGCGGGCGGCGGCGGCGGGGGTGGGGGGAACGGAGGGGGAGCGGAGGGCGGGTGGGGGGGGTGGCGGGGGATGCCGCGGCGGGTTTAGCGGCAGCCGCCCCCGGGGGGCGGGCGGAGCTCGGGGCGCGGGGGGGGGGGGGGGGGCGGGTGGCGCCCGTCGGTGCGTGCCGGCGCCCATGAAGCGCTGCCGCGGCGCGGCACAGCCGGTGCCGGCGCGCTGAGCGGCCGCGGAGGCTGCCCTACGGCGGGGCGGCCGCAAGCTGCCGGCCACCATGCAGAAGAGCGTGCGGTACAACGAGGGGCACGCCCTGTACCTAGCGCTGCTGGCCCGCAAGGAAGGCACCAAGCGGGGCTACCTGAGCAAGAAGACGGCGGAGACCAACCGCTGGCACGAGAAGTGGTTCGCCCTCTACCAAAACGTGCTCTTCTACTTCGAGGGCGAGCAGAGCGCCCGGCCCGCCGGCATGTACATGCTGGAGGGTTGCAACTGCGAGAGGGTGCCGGCCCCCAAGGCCTGCGCCGCCGGCAGCGCCAAGGATGCTGCGCTGGACAAGCAGGTACCGCCGCGCCCTCGGGCAGCGGCGGGAGCGCCCGCCGCGGGCTCGGCTGAGGGGCGGGAGGGAGGCAGGCAGGCAGGCACCAGGCAGGCAGGCAGGAGCGGGGGAGGAGGGCGGGCAGGGAGGGCCCCGGCGCGGCGCTCCCGCGGTGCGAGGGGAGAGCGGGGCGCTGCCGGAGCCCCGGCCGTCGGGGCGCTCGGGCCGCCTCCCCTCGCATCCCTCGGGGAGGATGACGGTGGCCGCCCCCGGTCCCCAGGCCCCGGCGGGGAGGTCCGTGCCACTCCCGGAGGGCTCGAAAGAGCGGCAGCCGCTCAGAAAGTGGCAAGGCCAGTGGCTTTCCCATCCCATCTAATGACTCTTCTTCCTCCTTGGCTCTTTTTTTTTTTCCCCAGTGTCTGCACGCCTTCTTTCAGTAGGGTACCCGGAGAGTAGCATCTCACAAACTAGGTGTTTAGTCATCTTGATGCCAACGCTTCTCCGATACAGCTACACTTTTTCAGCCAAACTCAGCAAATAGAGGGTGCGAGGGGCCAAAGTATCAAAACAGCACAGGGGGACTCTTAAGGAGTCACTGAGCCTGTCCCTGGGCAGCTGTGGGGCTGCTGCCTCTCTCAGCGATGCTGTGAGGGGTAACAGGCTCTCAGCTTTTCCTTGGGAACCCCTCCGTGAGCGGGGCCGGTGGCTGGGAGGCGAGGGTGAGCGTGTGCCCTGATTTACAGCCTGCGCCATTCAGCAGAAGTCAGCGGGTTCTTTGCCAGGCAGGTGTTGTGAAGCTGATCGTGCTTGCAGTAGAAATGGTGGCGCAATACTCGAGCCAGATCTTGCGTGGCTTTCATCGGACGAAGAACGCTAAAGGCTTTGGTGGGATTCATTCCTGTGAGAGTTGACGGTTCATAACGCATGAACGGTCAAATTCCCCCATCAGAAAGCTGATCAGTTTGATGTGCATGTGTCGAACAGGCGAGTGGTTAAATACGATCTGTGTATTACAGGAATGTGAACAAAAGGACACTGTAGTTGTTCAGCGTAGACAGAGATCTTAGCTGCACGCCTCTTACTACCTTATGTGAATTCTTGATCTAACTTGCTGCCTGGTTGAAATTTGTTTGAATCTGCATCTGACATGCCCTAGTGCCTTTCTCCCTGAATAGGAGAAACCAAACAGGTGTCAAACTGGTTTGGAAAAGTTTGGGTGGCTCTAAGGAGGGTGGTTTTGAGCTGGCTTCAGGCGTTTCCTGCTGATTGTGAGAAAGGGACACAGACCTAAGTCAGCTCCTGAAAACTGGCACATCTGCGTGCTGTGCTAGTGTGGTAACTTTGCGAGGAGAGCTCAGAACCTTGTTTTATGTATGTGCTTTTTTCCCATTTAGAACAAATCCTTGTGTGCCTAAGCAGTGTTTGAGATGCTACATAGTTAAGCGAGTGAACTTTGGGAAGTTGGGATGGTTGTAGTTATGTCATATTTGTCCGTCACATTCTTGCTTGTTGCTTTGAGGCATGTTTTTATAGGCATTGATAAACGAAATACTGGAGGATTCCCTAGATGAAATTAAACATGAATATTTCCCTGTCTGTTTTACATTGGCTTAGTACACCTGTTTATCGGTAGTGTTGTTACACTACAGCTTGACTAAGAGAACTGTGTGAAAACAATGCCTTTCCATGTCTTCTCCTGGGATCTTAAGTTGTGCTTTTATAGTGATGAATGTCTGAGTTGTTTGTAGTTACATTTAGTGGTGCAGAGACAAAATAATTACAGGGGATGAAGCTGAATTTTGCATTGCTTTAAACGTCAGCTGTGTTCACGTTTTTAACAACAGCAGACAGCTACTAAAGAGGCAGAAGAACATTTCCTTTTTTTTTCATGGGATCCTGGTTTGAATTTTCAAGGCAGACCATCAGAAAATATCTTTTTCCCGTTCACCTTTTGCTAGATGCAGAATAAAGCTTTTGAGTGTTAGTAGTTTTTACAGATGTTTACTCATTAAAGTGCACCCTTGTTTTTATATTCATATAGACACAAACCTTTGTTAAGTTGTACAGGAAACTCCCTCACCGACTAAAACTGATCAATCACAAGAAAAAAGAGAAATATTTGAAAATTAAACAGTCCTTTTATTCAGAAAATGTGCTCATATTCTTGCAGGTGTAAAGTAATAAACTGTGAACCTTCACTTTATTAAGAGAGGAAGACAAAGTTATTTTAATCAGGTGATAATGAAAACTCAGTGTTGTACATGTTAACTACTGGCAGTGTAAAAATACTGCCTAGATTTAATTTGCTTTGATTTAACCACGCAAATGTGTTAATGGAATGAAAAAAACGAGAAGCCCTATGCCAGTTTTTGAAGAACCAGATCTCTCTTCTCCAAAAGACAGAGAAGAAAAAAATAATCTTTTTTAGTTTGGGTTTTATTTACCTAGGTAATTTAGACATTAGAGTGATATGTGCTATAGAATTACACAAATGAGGGAGAGAGAGGAAGAAGAATTAATCACACAAGAGAACTTCATCAGCATCCTTTAGTGGGTATTTGAAAAAGCAATGCATTTTCTTTAAGTTATGTAACTGAAGATTATGGAAAATGCATGCAGAACAAATTGGTTTTGTTTTCCTTAGTTTGTAGATCCTTTCAATTTTAGTTTTAGTTGTTTAAGGATTGCTTGTCAAGTCATACGCCAGGTAAGAACTGTGCTGAGAAGTTGTTAGAGTTCAGTGGGGAGAGTGTCGGAGCTGTACTTCCCTACACAGGAGACCGTATTTCGATCAACAGATGTGTTTAGGTTTGGGTATCTATGTGCCAACAAGCCTAGCAGCTGAATGATTTCACATTTAACCACTACTGGTGCTGTTATGCCCTTCCAGCAGACCATCATGAGGGGACATTAAAGTATTATAGGAACCATACCACCGTTTTGTGGAAGATGCCAAATGCCTTTCTAAGATTTGCTGTAACAGTAAAGTATTAAGAGCTTGAAAAAAAATTGCAATGACAGAATGCGCTTTTTTTGTCTTTTCCATTAAGATATTATTTTTTTTTTCTTTCAGGAGGATATTTGCTTTAAAGCAATTTCTTTTAAAAGTACAGTACCTTTCTTAACAAACTGCATAATGCATGAATCAGTTGATATTCTGGGAATATGGGATCAAATTGAGTATGTTGCAGATATTAAATTATTTGTAGAGGGAGTTTTTATTTTTAAAGAAAAGTGTTTTGATCTCCCTCAGACTTTAGAAGAGTTTTTGTAAATGCCAAACAGGTGTTGCTATCCACTCTAATTTCACATTTCACAAAAAAGACAGATTTATTGAAAGAACAACAATGTGGAAGAAGGTGAGTTTCAAAACAGCAAATTAGGACATGAAAATACTACATGTGAAGAGGTTAAATTCTCGTATTAGTTAAACTGCTGCTTCCCGCAGGAACCGTAGGCTGTAAACAAGTGCAGCTCCCAACAAGTCCTCCACTGTGACAAAGACAGACTTGATGAGAATGAATTTCAGCTTTTGTTTCAAAAACTCTGGAAAGGGAATGGCTGTGTCTCAGTGAGTGCCTAGTCTCTTTCAAAAGTAAAGTAAAATGCCTAAAAATTATGCTTTCTGCAGTGTTTCATAGGAGACTGGCACTTGTTATCCAGCAAGTTCACAGATTTTTTTTTTTAAAGACTGTTGGAAGCAAATGAATAGAGGAATGTAATTATTGTTATTGTTGTTGTTGTTACTATTATTATTATTATTATCATTATTATTATTATTGTCTGCACTGGAAGGTGTATATGTTTAGTTTCTTTCATAACTGTGGCTTGAAGACATGGAAATGTTCTGATATAGTTATTAATAACTGTCTTAGTGTATTTAAGCTTGTAAATGTTATACGATTTGAGCAGAGACTATTCTTTGTATCTTGCCTGCAATAATCTTCCTCCCACTTAGCAAAATTAAATGCAGTATTAAGTCCATGTCCCCACAGATTAACAGAATCCAATTATTTGAATTTTTTCTGCTTACTGTAGCTCTGTATTTATTTTATAAAGGACATGGTGATTTTGTGGTGTTTGAAACCTCTCTATTTTACATACATTCCTTGAAGTGATAAGGCAGGCATATGCCACCAACAGCTTTTGCTGTACCTCTCTGCTAATTTAGTGTATATAAAACCTAGCAACAGCACTTAAAGGTCATTTTTTTCTGAAGATGTAGTGAATTAAAAGTTAATCTCTTTACTTTTATTGGGCAAGAAACCCCTATGTTGTTCAGCATCCTATGTCTGTTATATGTAGTATATGGCTGAGGAGTGGTGTTATCTTTTTGGCAACATAGCTTGCCACCTTCAGGTGTAGTATTGTCCCTAAATCTTACTGCTTGCATGTGGGCAAGTAACTCCCTGGGATGCTCCAGTGCAAAGGTCCACCAGAGATGCCCATGTTTTAGAAATTTCCTGCAGCATTTAAAAAATAATAGATGAATTTGTTTTCTCAGTATCCGAGAAGAAAAAATTTTGTTGGATTTTTTTTTTCCTCCAAACTTTTTCTTTTTTTTTTTTTGATGGACTACCTTCAATAGAAGGAGTTAATTAGAAAAGATGGCCAGTGGAAAAGTTTTAAGATACTAGTGCTATTGAGATTAGCGTTTTTGTAAGACGTTCTCATCAAAGTCTCTAAGCGGTTCTTGCATGAAGACAACTTTGGGGTAACTAGCTCTTGTTTACTTTTGCGGGTAATCCCAGTCCCCTGGCCGTTGTTCAGTCAGTGTCGTGAGACGATGCAGTTTGTGGGCACATTCAACAAATACATTGGTTCAAACCATTTTGATACGCATTTAAGGAGTAACTGAAAAACGAGTCACTGACATTGCGCTTAAGGCAAGCTGCATTGAAGTGGTTGCCTCTGGCTCTTCGTGCAGAACTGTAAAGTGAATTTACAGCATGCTTTCTGGCCTAAGGCAACAAGCGATAAATAAACAGAAAAGTATAACCCTTGTGATCTCCCCAGGGACTGAACTATTTGATAAATGTTTTGTGTTTACCTGCTTGCTTAGTAATGAGCACATTTCGGGGATAAAGAGAAGAACAGAAAATCTCATGGCCGTATTTATTGCCATTTTGCCAAAATGTAAGCATTTCATTCTAACTCTTGAAAATGTATGTTTCTGCTGTAGCATTACGAAATAGGCTGGTTGTAACTATGCAAAAAGGGGGAGTGTGCCCAGCTGAGAAGTGAGTTACAGGTAGATCTAGTTTATTTTTGACATGCCTTCCTCTTGAAACGTTAGTTAAATCCACACAGATGTAACTTGGAGAATATTGATGCCATTGAATAGTTTAATATTAAACCTTTGGCTACCATGTCAAGTGACTTCGGTCAGGAACTGAAGACTGATCCACTGTTTTCTGTTCTTGAGTGTTTGTCACACTTGAGGGCAAAAGGCATCAAAAGGCACAGCCTGAATATCTTAGACTAAAGAGTAATTAAAAGAACATTGGGACTGATGGTAATAAGACCAGATTTTGGTGAGACAAACTATTATTGAAGAGAAACCACAGGGTGAAGTCCTTAACATTTCTCTGCGAGGTATTGTAAGATCCTGAAATATTGCAGTATGCTTTAACAAAAGTGCATACTCCTTAATTAAGTTATTGGAAAAATAATTAGATCCTAAGGCAAATGACATTTGGCAAAGGCTTATTTGTGGAGTTGCTGGGAAATGCTTTTAGCTAACAGGTGAAATGTCAGCGAGTGAAAGACTGGAAGCAGGTTAGAACTAAATTAGAAATGCATCCCAAAGCACAAAGACCAAAAATGTCACACAAACAACATGTAAGAATAATGTGTTCCACCTTCTCAACCTTAAACATCACACGAAGGCTGTGCAAAGTGACCAGAACCTACGTACAGCAGTGTAGTTCACATGGATAATGTGAATACTCAAATTACATTTAAAATAAAGTATCATAACAGTTTAACATGAATTTCATTCTTCCACCAGTCTTATAGTCAATGCTACTACTTTTTTCATTTTGTTTCCGTTGTTGGTAGAGTTGCATCGATTTGACTTGATCTGTTTAGTTCCTCAAATGTAAGAAGAACTTTGTAGAAAACAAAAAAATTCTGAGCACAAAAATAGCAAGTCAGTCCCTAATCTGCTTGTCCTGGTTTTGACTGGGATAGAGTTGATTTTCTTCTTAGTAGCTGGTACAGTGCTGGGTTTTGGTTTTAGTGTGAGAATAACGTTGATAACAGGCTGATGGTTTAGTTGTTGCTAAGTAGCGCTTATCTTAAGCCAAGGACTTTTCAGTTTCCCATGCTCTGCCAGCAAGCAGGTGTGCAAGAAGCTGGGAGGGAGCATGGCCGGGGCAGCTGACCCGAACTAGCCAAAGGGCTATTCCATACCATGGAACGTCGTGCCCAGTATATAAACTGGGGGGAGTTGGCCGGGAGGGGTGGATCGCTGCTCAGGCATTGGTCAGCAGGTGGTGAGCAATTGCATTGTGCATTACTTGTCTTTTCTTGGGGTTTATTTATCTTTCTTTTTTTTGTTATATTCCTTTTCATTACAACTATTATTATTACTATTTTTTTATTATTATTGTTAGTATTACATTTTAATTTACTTTAATTATTAAACTGCTCTTATCTCAACCCACAAGTTTTACTTTTTTTTCCCAACCCTCCTCCCCATCCCACTGGGAGGGGGGAGGAGTGGGCAGCTGCGTGGTGCTTAGCTGCTGGCTGGGGTTAAACAACGACACTACTGAATAATTATACTCCATTTATCCTAATTTGCCTTTATTTAACTTTTGAAATAGATCTGGTTTTTTTCTTCATCATCATCTAAGCAGACTGGTAAGGCACATACCCTGTTTCTGGTCGCATGCAACCCATATTAATTTCTCACCGTGCACCTGAATAGAAGATCCAGGCAGAGCTTCTTCTATTTCTTTAGTAATATGGCAACATAACAGTCTTTATATATTCATATATTATGCGTTACAATGTCATCATTAGTAATACAGCAGCATTTTTTTGATCCACTTGCTGAGGATTTTGCATCCTAAGAATCTGCATGTACAATAAAAGCTGGCATGGTTGCTCAGTCTGGCCACATATATTATAATTACCAGTCTTTTTTTGCCACTCACAATGTGTCTGCATTACTGACTAGTTTGTGCAGAGAGGGAAGGGACGGGGCACGTTTTAGTGCAGCCTATTATGGTTCCTGGCATATATGTCCATATTGCATCTTGAGCAATAATGACATCCAATCCAGTTGGTAGTGCATAATGCATAGGTAGAGAGCTGATTGCTGCAGGACCCTCTGCCTGCATTGCAAGTGGGGCACTCTAAATAGCGTCCCACTGTGTGACTTCCACATATAGTGGAGCAGATTCACACCAAGTAGAACCACTTCAGTGCAGTAAATCATTAACATAGACCTCATGAAGCTAGTAAAGATAGCGAGGTCTGAAAATATCAATCCACCACTTTTGGCCATTCTTAGCAACAGATTTTTGCTGCTAGCAGTAGCACACTTCTCTAGATCCACCACTTCAAAGCAAGTTTGGTACCACGGCTGCTGCGGAGTCTGAGGCAACACGAACCCGGTTTTCAGTGTGAATGTTCTAAGCGTTCTCACTTTGTGCTTCCTAAAGTGGTGATAGACTGGCCAAATTTAGGTACTCTTCCATAGATCTGCTGGCGGGGGAGGGGAGTGGGTAGATTTTGTCTGGGTTGAAAACAATGTCAATGTTTGTTGCCTGATTGTTGATCAGCCACAGCAATTCAGAAAGACAGTGTCATCCACCTGTTCCTATACCTGAAGGAAGATGAGATTCCACATAGTACCTCTTTTCAGTTTGTTCTGTCTTCCAGCCATTACTGATGCTGAAGATTGATTGAGGGACAGGTTTTTTTTAGCACTGTGCCTGTGCACTAGGTGTCTAGGAGCATATGCTTACAATCTAGCTTCCAATGTTTTTTTGATTTACCAGTCCCATAAGGTTTTCTGTTTGAGGTACACAGTCAGGATATATAGAAACAGAGGCTTCCCCAGTTCAGTTCAGCCATTTCGATATCTCTATTGTATTTTTAATGAGCTCAGAACTAACTGAGTTTTATTAGGAAGTGTTTATAAACTGCCGATTCTGAACTGAGGTATAGTGTCATAAGCAATTTTACTTTTGCTGTTTTACAGCGGAAGCATTTTATTGTGGCAGATCTAATCAGTTCCACTACTTCTTTTGAAAAAATGGGTTGTGTTTTAAGAGTTAAAAGCTGGAACTATTGAAAAGAATCTGGGATTATATTCTCCCCTTTCTTCTTATGGCACTGTGGAACAATGACTTCTGTCCATTTCTTGCCTTTTGAGTTTTTGACTGTGGTATAATGGCTGAGTAACAGAAATTGTCTGCTGCCTAATAGTTCTGCAGTTTTCACTTAGTGTGGTTCAAGTTCCTAAATTACTGCAAGATTTCCATTGCATTACAGTGTGTCCTTTGCAATCTTGTGAACTCGGCAAGCTCATTACATTGCTTTTTTTAAAATGTTGTGCCTCTATTTAGCATTCTTTGAATAAAATATAAACTGTCTGCAAATGTCTATATACTTGCAGTAGTGGAATGTAGGGTAGGATGCTGCTCATGCAACTTTAGATGCCCCACATAAGCTAGATCCCATTGCAGACAGTGAAGTCCTAGCCTGTACAGTCAGTGCAGTTTAGAGAACTAGTCACCCCATCCTAAATTAGGTGTTTGCATTTGTTAAATTGAACAGACCCCACTGACTGTAGTGACTAAATCTTGGTTGACTGTCACGTGAACTGAGATGCCTGGCTCGTGTGGACACCTGTATCCCAGGCACCTCAGATAATGTGTTCTGCTGCTGTCACAGGGAACATCTACTGGTTTTTCACCTGGTCAGCCATGAGATTTGAGTGTTTGTGGCTGTAGACAAAGTTCTGAAATTTTCTGTGCTGGATCCTAAAACATACTATGTTGTTGCTGTTTTCTGTTGATGTTTTAGCTATATGCTGGATCCTCACATGTTGGAAGTTTAGGATCATTGCAGGTGACTGCTCGTTCTTTTTCATTCTGCTTTCTGTTCACTTCCTCTCCCTTACACAAGTTGTTTCTCCTGTTTCAGCAAATGCCAAAGATTTTATATTCTTCTCTAGAATTGTGGAGATTGTGTTCAACGACTGACAGAGTCTCTCTGATGTCCTCCAGAATGAAATCAGGAATTTATTTTTAACCCCATGCATTCATGGATGCTCAGGCATGACAAGAAAATTGCAACATTCTTTTGCACCAGTCATATTCTCTTCCATTTGGCACTCACAGAACAATTTTAGAGAAATATTAAGAATGCTTCTTCCTAATAAATCTGTTGGGGAGAATTTAAAATTTACGGGCCACCTGCAAAGCTCTCTTAAAAGAAAGATGGAAGAAAAACGGACAGAAGAGTGAAAGGATCCAGCATTGATACCTGTGCAATATCATCACTAGTCATGCAGATACTTGTGTGTACAGATGAAGGGAGGAACAATACTAAATGGCACTGAGGTGGTAATACGGCTATTGCATTTGATATCTTAAGTATTTTTACCTCTTCCTAGGGCTTGACCAGGAACAACAGGCAAACGAGGGCTTCTGGGATGGTACTCAGCCTTATATGTGTAATTTGCCGCGTATGTTTGTTGTTTTTGTGACTGTGAGGTCTTAATGGTTTTCTTGCCCCAGGAAGTATATGGTGACTGAAGGGAGTACCAGATGAGCTGAGGAACACTGACAGGGAGAAGATCCAGATGAATCAGTGCTTCCGGATTCTGGAATCTTCCAGACTTCCACAATCCAGGAATCTGAGTGTTTTTGTGACAGCAGATGTGAAGTGGTACATGCCTTGTCCCTCCAGAGGTTATCCCACAGCAGGACGCTAGCCAGCTACTGCTGTCGCAGCGTCAGCTCGGTGTACGGTCCAAGGGCTGGAGCAGAGCCTCGGGTCCTGCAGCTGCTCCTTACAAGTATTAGTGCGTGTTTGTGCATGTTTTCTGTCTCTTTTGCTTTTCTGTGAAGTCCAAGGAGTTGTGTGCACAGAGTGTATGAACAGGCTGTAGGGATGCAGGATCGAGCACTCAACAGTCAGAGGAGGACAGAGCGAAGGCTTCTTGAGCAGCCCAGCAGTCACTCGTTCTTCTGTGTTGTGATGTGCTCTGCAGTTTCGGGAGATCTGTTTCTTTCCTGGGACTCCTTTCTCCTAAAGTATTCAAAAGAAGAATTGCGATTAATGTCCTGAAGGGGGTCATTTTCTGTAGGGCTTTTCTGTTTTTCCCCCCTTCCTTCTCTGGGCATTTGTAGTATGTGAGGCATGAGGCCGCAGGAAGAGAAGGATGATTTCATGGTAAAATCAGAACGCTGCCTGTGGGGACTGGATTCTGTCTTTTGCCTAGGATCTCTGTGAAAAATCGCACAGATCACATCCATGAGGTGTTTTACAGTAATTAATTATTCCTTGTTTTGGGGACCCAGCTTGGCACAAGAGCTAGGCACGCAAAGGTAGAACTGATCTCTGTGAAAGTAGTGGTTAAAACAAATAAAAGTGCCATTTATATACCAAAGGCCAATGTTTTTTCAGATCAGGCATCCAAATTGAGTTGCATCTGAAACTGCTGGTTTTTGTGCTGACCATATTTGCAGTAATTTCTTCTTACCTCACTGGCTGTTGTGAAAATAAATGCGTTAACTCTAAGGAAGCATCTGAATGATGTCACGAGAAGTGTCATGGGACATCATGTAAGAAGTTTCTGAACTCTGCTGATTAGTGTGCAATAGATAAAGCAGGGAGACGTGCGTTCAAGAATCAAGATAAAGCAAAATATGAAATCATGTCTCACTTATATGTGGTAACTGAACTATGACCTCCTGAAAGACGAATCGTGTAATAAAGGACTGCGTCATTACACTTGCACACATGGGACTAAATTAGCAGTGAACAAGGCAGCCTCAAATGTGGAGCTTCTCCTAACTTGCGTGGTGCTTAGTTGCTGGCTGGGGTTAAACCACAACACTCTGTGTACGTGGCTTTGTAATCTAATGCCAAAAACTAAATAAAAAAAAAAATCCACCAAAAAACTAAAATAAAAACCAACATGAAATTGAGGTACAAATGCATGTAAAAAAATGAAGCTTTTTGAGCTGCATGATTTATGTTATGGGAACAACCAGATAGAGACAATTCATTTTGGTGCACATTTGTTATTGTAATAGGTGTAAGCTTGCAGGCCCTAGAGTAGGGTTTTTCTCATATTTTTGCTGCCTACTGCAGATGGAAGTTTCGTAAGTGCATTACTTGGTGGCCTGAGGGAAAGCCTAGCTAGCTGGTGTCCAGTATTATATGGTCCAAAATGTGCAGCGACCTGAGAGAGCTCTGTCATCAGCAGTATGAAAATTGCTGCAGACCTACAGAGAAGTCATGTCGGCACCATGTATACTAATACTAAAATGCTTTAAAGAGAGATACTCTTCCCTGAATGCTGCACTGCATTCTTGTAGCTTAGCAGCAGATAACTTGGCTACATGCCAGCGAAGTGAACAAAGTAAAGGCAGCCACTCAGATGTACTTGACAATTTAGAGTAATGCCAAGTGGTTCCATGTGAAATAAATAAATAGATAGATTTACCTTTCGGGGGGGGAGGAAGTCTCTTCCCAGGTCTGATTTTAAATAGGTTTTCTTAAAGATCATTGACTTTCTGCAAATGCCTCTTTGATTTTTTATTTTATTTTTACTTTTTTGAAGACATTTGAATGTGCGTGTGTCATACGTGTGTTCATAGGCTGGGTGATGGAGTAGAAGGATGGTTATTTGGGTTATGTATGTCCTGGGTGCGTTTGCTTCTGGAGCCCCTCACTCTCTGTGGCCTCCTGGTGAATCAATTTCTTGACTGCCTTACTTCTGCAGTAGTAAAACAGGCCTAATAGTGCTTCCCATATGCTAGCATATGGGTAACACCATCTGCATGGGGATATTTGTTTATCCTTGCAGTATTTTAGGGTGTTCATCTGTGGCTTAATGGGTGAACGCAGAAGGGGTTACCGAGTTAGTCATAAGGTATCACGTGCATGTTTCTGCACACAGGAAAAGCATGTGGTAAGACTTGAGAAGTGCCTAATCCTGAAACCTATAGCTGGGGTATTCCTCTTGTAATTCATGGCTTTATTTCCCTCTGCCACTGGGATCTGTTGGGTACACCTTGCAGATTTGTCCTTGCAGGCAAAATGCTTTCGCTAGCCCCGTTGACCTCAACTGTACAACTTACTGTTTCAGGCAGTTCTGTTTTGATGCACTTAGCTGAAATTGGAAAGAGTGTCTTTCTCATATTTTTTTTGTGAATAAGTTATTGGTCATTATAGCAGGTCCTCTTAATACTACTTATGCTAGAAGGGTGTTTCTTCTCTGTCAAGATTTACGATTTTTGTAATCATTGAAATTCATTGCTAGGCTAATATTACATGGTTGTACACACATTTGCTTCATCTTTCTGGTGTCCTCCTCTTTGAGTCTTTCCCTTCGGTGTTTGCTTTGCCTTGTGTAAATTTCAGACTGCTTTTGTTTTGTCTTCCTGCTCTGGTTTCTGCCCCACAAATATTAATGCAGTGCTTCTGAGCTGCCTCATGTGTGCAGTGCTGGGAACACTGTGTGAGTTTTTAGTCTCTGTGCTCCTCTCATTCAGATCATACTAGAAAATGCCTCAATGTGCTAGCAAGAGGGAACACATGAACAACAACAAGTACCTGTGCAAGACTTACTTCATCACTTGTGTCCTTTCTTATAGCTTCTCAAATGCATTTTGTCCTACTTGTGCAACTGCTTCAGTAGCTTCCAGGGCAACAGCATTTTATTTCTTGGCCTGCTGAGAGATCCTGACTTTCTACTGTTGTTTTCAAGGTGGGTAGAGAAGTGTAAGCAACCAAGTCTTCTTATTCTGACAGCGGTGCGGTGCACAGGAGGTTACTTAAAAAATAAAAGATGTCATGTACTTTACTCAGCTTCCATGCAACAAGCTTAGAATAAAGTACTGTGGTGTGAGCCCCAAAGAGCTGTTGTAGCGAATGCACTGCAAGGTGTGGATTATACCTGAGAGAGTACAGCTGTAGTATTTGTAATCTCACTGGGAGTCCTTGGGTGTTCGCCTTCACGTGGCTTATCACCTGTTGCATGCTTGCAGGATGGTTTCCCATAGTGGACGCCCTTGCGACCACAGTCCACTTCGTGATTCAGCCCCTTTCTTTAACTCGTGTCTTGGCTACTTGGTCTTGCTATTGCCACGTTTCCATACCTTTAATTTGCTGGGTCAGAGACTAGATTTCTAGGGTGTAGGGAGTGTGTAAGACGTCGGGTGGAGACCTCATGAATTGGCCATATGACAAGTGTAACAGTCAATGTTGGGTCCGCTTTAAATGGCTTGTAGAATAAGCTGAATGTCGAGAAGGAGCTCTAATGATTTGCTTTGCAAAGGTCACACAGCAATTCCAAGTAATTTTGAAAGCAATTCTGATTTTTGTCTCTAATGTTGCTTTTTGACCTCTGTGGTGGAGTGTGAGATTTGTTAAGAAAGAATAGCAAAAACATGCAGCATCCAAGGCATCTCATCTTTTTGAATTGTTTTTTTTCATCTTTACTGATATGTTTAGAAGTTCAAACTTTGCCTTCTTACTATTTGGCAGTTATATGCAGTAAAAATAGATTTTTTTTCTACAAACTACTCCAATTTAATTTAAAAATTCAAAATTTTCTGAATTCTTGAATGACTCAGGGACACAAGTGTCTTTTTGACTGAATCCATCCGTAGTCTTTAATGATGTCTTAATCCAGTCCAGTGATATCCAAACTTTTTGCTTGAGTGAACCTCATATCATAGGCTAGAAGACTTGAAGGCTGTAGAATGGTCATGGTGATTGGGAGAATTTCCTGAAGACTGAAGGAGAGCAGATATCACTCATATCTTCGAGGGCAAAAAGGAAGATCCAGGGAAGTACATGCCAGTCAGTCTCATCATAGTCCCTGGGAAGGCGATGAAGAAAATCCTCCAAGAAAGCATTTCCACATATACGAGGACAAGAAGGTGACTGAGAGTGGTCAGCATGGATTTACAAAGGGGAAATCGTACTTGACCAACCTGATAGCCTTCCACAATGAGGCAATTGGCTTGGTGGAGGAGGGGAAAGCAGTGGAGGTTGTTTATCTCAACTTTAGTAAAGTCTTTGATTCTGTCTCCCATAACATCATCATTGTAGACAGCTGACAAAGTATGGGTTAGATAAGTGGACAGTGATGTGGATTGAAAACTGGCTGAACGACCAGGCCCAGAGGACAAGTAAAAGATGATGTCGAACCATCATCCAGGACATTTAGTTCTGAGACAGAACTGTTGGCCCAAATAGTAGGAATTTTTTTTTTTGCAAGGGAGAACTGCAAGGCTTCCCATTTCACTTTCTTACATTTTCCTCTCTGCTTGTTGTCAGGAAGTAAAATCACGGGTGAAAAGAAATATATATGCCAGGATGTTGTTTTAAGTTGCTGTACAGCGATCAGTCTTAATTTTCTTTCTCTGGAAGAAATTTACTATTGGCTCAGCATCTTACTTGATGTGTTACTGAGAACCATAATAAAAATCTGAATTCAGAATTTCTAAGAGTTTTCTGAAAAGTAAAAAGGTGACAATTCTTTCTGGCTTTTTGTGCTTGTGATGTGCTTTTATTTTTCTTTTTGCAAACATTAGTGCAGCATGTATGTGGCATGTATTTTCTACTTCAGTTCTTTTCTGTTTTCTGGGGGAGTGAGAGAGGTTTTCTTTTTAATCCTTTCCCATCTGATTTAAATTTGTAGTAGTCATTCTGGTTTGGCAAACGTTTAAGTTGTAGCATGAACAAATTGTGCAACTAGAATAAACTTAACTTTAAACTTTTTGCACTAATGAGCAGAATGTGATATAACTGCTGCTAACTGAAGCTGAAGCCTTTTTTCCTTCTCTTGAGGTACTTGGAATATATGCATAATTCAGCATTTTTCTGCTTTTGTTTTCTCCTTGTGCTGAGCAGTAATAATATTTACAAAATAGTTTTGCTACACTGGGAAATGTAACATAACTTTGGATCTTCTTCAGGCTGTATTTATTATAGGGACAGAAGGAAAGAGGGGAAAGTGGTTGTTAAGCTTTAGTATATTCAAGAAACTGTCAGAAGGACTAGCATTGGCTCTAGTGTGTATCACTTTGTTACCCTTTTTCCTCCTGAGTTTCCCCTTATCCTTTACTTGTCTGTACTGTTTATTCAGGTGGCTTTTTTCTTTTCTTTTTTTAATCTTCACCCCCCGGGATATATTAGGGGAATACCTATCCGGTAGTGAAGCTGCATAATGTATAAAACTGGAATACCCCTGAGCAAAGCTAAGCATTGTAAGGGTTTATTCCTACTCCACTTACTTTTATAAAAATGCATGAGTGGTGATTCTTCCATCAAAAGCATAGAAATAAGTGTCTCTCCTTTACTGTGTGTACATCTGATATAATTTCACTGGGGTGGATTATTTAAACTAAGTGACTTCAGAGTTTAGACTCTTCTAAATATATCAAGTGGGACCAGGTGCCTGATCTGCTTTAATACCATGTACCTTTTATTAGGGGTTGATCATCTGCCATTTCCATTTATGTTGCCTGATGTTCTCTTTTGATTCAAGGTTATTTTTAAGTAACCCAGGTCAGGAAGGATATGAGTGGGGTGGAGTGCTGTGGGAAATGTGGACAATTAATGGAAAACGTATTTGGAAGAGAGTTTTGGGAGCTTCCAAAGAAGTGTATTTAAATGTAATTGACTTGTTTGATTAAAAATGCTTGTCAGAATCAGGCTGCCCCCCTTACCTTCTTAAAAACCCCTGAATGTAACTACAGCAAATTATTTAATTATCACTGAGTAATACTTGTATCACTAACAGTATCGAGTTCTGCATGTATTGTATATTTAACCTGCAGCTTTTATTATGGGTTACTCATGTCATAAGAATGTTAGTGTGTGTTAATTTTTTGTTGTTATTTGGGACACTGGAGTATGTCAAATCTGCTTAAAACAGCAGCAGTTTTCCATGAACTATTTGAGACAAGCACAAGGCTACTAAGGTAAAAATACGGAAAGTTTCAGCCTAGAATTGTCAGCGCCATCTCTTGTTTTTAACTTTGGGATTACAATGTGGCACAACAGAATATGACATAACATCGTTTCTTGGGTGTTTTCTTAAAATTAAGGATTTACAAGGGAGCAACTAGTTTAGTGAGATACTTAAAACCCATTTTGTCACTGAGAGTGGGCATATCTGTTTACAATGTTTATGTTGAAGAAAAACCGTCTCATCGAACAAATTTTTATGGTTGTAGCTGTCAGTAGACTATAAAACCCAGAAAATCAAGACTGGCACTGAATAGTCTCAATTCCTTTTCTCTTTCTTTGTCTGCCTCTTTTCCTGCATCAGGTAGCTGTACTGGAAATCTTTGGTCTCTCACTGTCTTAATAAAGTCCTCTTTGACAGGCAAGAGTAAGTGCAGGTTTTTATTATGCAGATGACATTAGCTGTTCCTAAAGCTATCTCCTCCAAGTAACTGAGGAAATATGTGGTATTGTAAACTGTTCTGCGATGAATGGATTCATGTGTTGGTCAGAGCCTTGCTACCCCCATGCTGCTTTTATGTCATCGTTCTGTTGGGCAACCTGTGAGTTCATCCCTGTTCCTGGGCAGGATGGGTGTGGGGACAATGTTGTTTGTATATATATCATCAAAAGTATCCAGGTACCCTTAGCAAATAACCACTTCCTGTTAGATAGTAATAGCAAGTTTATTTAGCAGATTTGATGCATTTAAACTTGTAGCAGCCATTTCGGTATACAGAAAGCCTTAATCAATTTCAGTGCCCTCTGTTAAATACTCAGAGAAGCTAAATTAGAAGATACTGCTTGTACGCGGAGGAGCCAAAGCTGTATAACTGTAGGCGTCTTAGAGCTAGGCATGCTTAGCTTACCATACATAGACACAGGAAGGCACAGTAAGATACAGCAGACATTCCAGATTGGATTAAATGGAAGTGTTGGCACCTGTTAGCATAATAAACACAGAGTAAACAGCAAAAGTCCTTGTGATCAGTAAAACAAAATATGCAATATGGACTTAGAAGCATGGAGAGATGCACTTTTTTTTGTTGTTGATGTTGTTACTGAAAACTGCTCTGAGGATGTCCTTAAACTTAGCACTTGAAATACTTGTTTTAAAGACTTATGCTGAGTTAATTGTTCTTCTGTACTGGTTAAGCGACATCGGCTTAATTTTCAGAAACATTGGCCGATACACGTTTGAAGTTGTTTCTGGAGCTGGAACATACTGGAGTCTGTAGGTGAAGTCACGTGTTTCAAAAATATCTTATTTTGCATATTATTAAATATTACATAAAATGTAATACATTTAGTTTTGTTAAATATTAAATATATTAATATTTAGAGCATGGCAGTAAACCCCAAAGTTTCGGAAAATTCCTAAGTTATGTTTCCAAAGTAAACCCTCTTGAGACTCTGTCATCACCTAGAAGAGCTCCTTCTTGCAATTCTGAAATGTACTTCATTAAATGTACTTCATTAAATGTATTTTATGAAGTTTTGCCTACATAACTCCTGTTGTTAGGGACTTCCAAATGTGTTAGTAATAATTCCTACTTATTGGACTTGGCACCCATCACACACTCAAAAGTTGCTCAGTGTTTTTTAAATTAATATGTAACTTTTCTATCCCTAACACACGTCATGTTTTAAAAATAATGCTTGCACATCTGCTTTATGGTTAGCCACATTACTAGCAAGCCAACTAGGTTTTCCAGAATCCATTGACAGCCAGCAAGAATAATATGATTGCTTTAAGTATATACTATCATCTAATGTATTTAAAAAAAAAAAAGGTCTTGAAAACTTGCATTAAAATTGGTTTCCTAGTCACACACCTACACTCAGATCTGGAAACTGATGTCTGGTGCCTTGCTTGAGATGTTCTGATGGTTGCAGAACATTAGATAACTGACAATTATGGCACTCTTAACTAGCTAAACGTTTCACAATAAATAATAAGTCTTTGAGGTCCCCCTTCTGATTTCCTGTATTCTAGTGATGTATCCTTGTCTTGATATGGAGAAACACTGCTATCTTCCCTTAGTTCAGTGTCTCAAGTGTTTTCTTGAGACAGTGTTGATAATCCAGGCCATTAAGGTAGTTACCTATAATTTATTTGGAAGCCTTTAAATGCTGAGGGTTGCATATGGCTAGAGATCTTTCATTTTAGAGTATTTTTTGCTGTAATAAATGAAAGGGATTGCCATGTTTTTGTAGTGATGTCATGTGGTGCAATTTGTTGTTACCAGATAATGTTTACATCTTGACTTCCTAGCCTGAAAGATGAGTGAGGTAAAAAATACCAACAAAGCTGTGCAACTTGGTTGTGTTTCCATGGCTCAAGGCAAAATACCGTGTGTTTGGTTTAGCTCTGTGGATGAGGAGATTTATCATTATGGTGCATAGAGTACCTTTTTAAAAATGCTTAGGAACTGAGAGCACTAGACAACTTCTGAAGAGATGGCACACAGTTCAAGTATCAATGCTGTGCTATAAATCAGACTTAATTACATACTATTCGTAATTGTTACGTAATTCATTTTACAGAATGCTAGCTTCATTTTTGTAACAGTAGCAAGAGTTGAGTATTGATTATGTCAATGTAAGCTTGACCACCATAGATCAAAAGTTCATTGAGCCCAATCTCCACTCTCTCTCAGTGTCGACAGCTGATGGCTGAATAAGTGTATCGTAACAGGGTGTGTGTGATGCCTTCCACAAATGCTGTCTCAGGCTTTAGCAACTTGCAGTCCTGATGACCTGAGCTGAAGTTCATGACTTTGCAGTTAATAGCCATTTTTCTTCTCAGACTTTGCCAAATGCCTTTTTTCAGTCTCTACATACTTACTTCTAAAGTCTGCAGTGGCTGTTGCAAGTAGTTTGAGGGCTCACGACAAGTTATCAAAAAGAAATACCTCTTGATTTTTAATCAACACCTTAATGTTGTACTGTTCAGGGCTGATGAATCTCCTGCAGCTTCATGCTGCCGTGTTCGACCAGTATCAAGGCACACAGCCTCATGCAGCAGCGCACACATAAAACCCAGATGTTCAGTACACACAGATCAACACAAACACAAATGCTCAGCACTGATGCAAACACAAACAGCACCAGTGGCCTCATCCTGTTTCCCACTCTGGCTGATCAAGATGAAGCTCTGTTAGTGGGAAATTATACATCTTTACAATATGGATCCCTCCAGAAAATGGCCTAGACACAGTTCATCCAGTGGCTGGCTCTTGGATCCTCTTGCCTCCAATTAGCTTATGCACAGAAACACAGACGCACCCAAACGGGTCTCTCCACAGACCCCCAGACTTTGTGGCCCCACCAGTGGTTGGCCTGGACCTTCTGGCCCCTTCAGTATCTTAACTCCTCCAGTTGTCTCACTCACAGAGACTCACCTATCTAGCCCAGACTTACTTCTGTATTGATAGCTGGCTGCCAGGCGACTTCTGCTCACTGACTGGTGTGGCTCGATATTCACTGGCAGTCACATTCAATCCAGTTGCTGGCACCACAGACATATTGGCCCCTGTGACCTGTGGTCCATCATCCAGTTGACAGCCCTTAGAGCTCCATACACACGCACACAGATACAGTCACCTCATCCAGGAAAACAGGGAGTTTAAGGCGATAACAGGAGACACTGTGGGGATGAAGCACAGGGCATGGACAGGCAGATGTACTGGCCAGACTGGCCCCTTTTATCAGCTTATTCCTTTATTTTCCGATGCTTACTCATCCCTTTCCCTGCCTTTGGTTCCTCCTGTAGTCATCCCATAACAAGTCTTGTACGATCCGCAAATGCTCTTCCCTGCTTCCCATAACAAGTGTCCTACTCCTGTAGGCACCGTTCTCAGCCTGAAAGGTGATCTGGAGAGCCTTTCCACTGACTCGTCTGGATGGGTTTCTCACAATGGGTTCTCTCATCTTTTCCCCCTCCATTTTCTTCGAGGCCGAAGAGTCACAGCATGTATTACCATAATTGTACACAGGAACCATTCTACACCTTTCAGTTTGTTTCATTGCCATTCTCTGTAACTTACAGCTCTGCCCTGTCCTTTCTGAGATGGAGCATCACAGAATCACAGAATGGTTTGGGTTGGAAGGGAGCTTTGAAGATCATCTAGTCCAAAATCCCGGCCATGGTCAGGGACATCTTTCACTAGATCAGCTTGCTCAAAGCCCTGTCCAGCCTGACTTTGAACACTTCCAATGATGGGGCACCCACAACTTCTCTGGGCAAACCTGTTGCAGTGTCTCACCACCCTCATCGTAAAAAATTTGTTCCTTATGTCCAATCTAAATCTACCCTCTTTCAGTTTAAAGCCGTTGCCCCTTGTGCTGTCACTACAGGCCTTGGTAAAAAGTCTTTCTCCATCTTTCTTATAAGCCCCCTTTATATATTGAAAGGCCACAATAAGGTCTCCCCAGAGCCTTCTCTTCTCTAGGCTGAACAACCCCATCTCTCTCAGCCTTTCTTTGTAGGAGAGGTGTTCTGTCCCTCTCATCATTTTTGTGGATCTGCTCCAACAGGTCCATGTCTTTCCTGTGCTGAACACCCCAGAGCTGGACGCAGCACTGCAGGTGGGGTCTCGCCAGAGCGGAGTAGAGGGGCAGAATCACCTCCCTTGGCCTGCTGGCCACGCTTCTTGTGATGACGCCCAGGGTACAATTGGCTTTCTGGGCTGCAAGCACACATTGCCGGCTTACGTCCAATTTTGTGTCCAGCAGTTCCCCATGTCGTTCTCTGCAGGGCTGCTCTCAATCCATTCATCCCCTAGTCTGTAGTGATATTGGGGGTTGCCCCAGCCCAGGTGCAGGACCTTGCACTCGGCCTTGTTGAACCTCATGAGGTTCACATGGGCTCACTCCTCCAGCCTGTCAAGGTCCCTGTGGATGGCATCCCTTCCCTCAAGTGAATCAGCTGCACCACTCAGCTTGGTAGCATCAAGCCAGGATGTACCTACTGCTGAAAACGTAGTTTGGCCATTTATATACACTATGGCATAGGGACATTTTCTGTTTTGCTCCCATACTGTTCCCAGAATGTCTTTCTGATCAGTACCAAGTCACAGATCAGAGGTTTTCCGTTACAGCCCCAAGGCCTGATTAGTGCATAGTCAGCTCAGGGCTTATTATCGTGCATGTAAAGTACAGATTGTCTTTCACCATATGCTTCTTTTCCTATTTATTTACATTGAATTTCAGCTGCAGTTTTAACACTCAACAGGTTGACACTGTAAAGCTTTCCTATAGGTATTCAGAGACAGTCTTGTTCTGTGCTACCTTGAATAATTTACTGTGGCAAGAAAACTTTGTTTTGGACATAAGATGCTATGTTTGTTTTATTTTTTTTTTTGTAGAGGAAAGGTGGCTTAGATGTTAAGAAAATACATTGTAGTGTAATTGTAGTTATTATTTTTACTATAGATTTGCCTGCCACTAACATAAGTTATGGTATATCTACATTTCAGTCACACTCATGACTGAAGTTCAGTATATCAAATTGCTCTTAAAGTAATTCTAGTTCAGGTAGCAATCTAGTCATAACATTACTAGATTTTGTGTGACTAACTGCCTGGGCATTCATTCAGTGTTGACACGTGCTTATTTACTTTTATTATAGATGGCTATTCTGAGTATTTTCTATTTTTTGAAGTATATAACAAAATTTGGCAGAAGTCCACTGTGAAAATTTTTTGAACCACAAAGTAAAAATCTCACTGCTAAATGGAAAAGCTGCTGGCATGTAGTTTTCTGTGTGTTTTTAAATAAAAGAAAGGTTAGATGTATCTTATGCACACCCAGAAAAATGTATTTACCTTAAAAATTAATGCCCCCTTTTGTTATGAAACTATTTTGTATGTTTAAGTCATGGTGTGGGAAAATAATTGTTTGTAAAACTGACATATTTCAATTTTATGCAATGTATCTGATTCACGTAATTGACTGGAAAAATCTTGGGTGTGTCATTGCAGTTCTGAATAATAGTCCTATGTGTGCAAACAAACATTGAAATGGTGGTGATCCTGTGTCAAAACTTGTTCGTTAGCTTCAGTGCTAAGTCTTAACAGTAATCATTACTAGTCTGACAAATGATACAACGTAATTTCAGTAACATGAGCCCAAAGCCTCAGGTCATCATTCACGTGTATCTAAATACATGAGCAGCAAAGCGCTTTTTTCGAGGGGAATAGCGAGGAATCTGGGAAGTTTGGACCAATGCTAGTGGAAAGTATAAGACAGTTAAGTAGCCTCCTCAGGACCAGATTCTTTTTGTTGTTGTTTCAGTTACCTGCTGTAAGAATTTTATGCTCTGCTAACCTGGAATGAGCTCTTTTTCACAATGCCTTTGGGGTCAAGGCTGTGAAGCAAAGGAGACGGTTTTGCCACACCAGTGTTACAAACTGTGGCTATGCCCCATAAACAGTTGTTGGTTTTTCCAAGCTCTGGCATTCTGCACACCGGCGTGGAACAGTGTGCCTTTCTGCAGTAGCATGAGGGTGTGCAGAAGTGTTTTAAACTACTCTGTCTTAATTATGCTCAGTACATGTTCTGCTAGTGCATTTGGTATTCCTCCCAAGCTTTTGCAATACTGATGTGTGTGGGTTGTAACGGGCCAGGAATGGCCAAGCAAGATGCTAGCAGCTTCTTGCTCCACAAGCTGCCCATAAGTAGTCCTTCTGCGGAGGCTGTGTTGTGTGACTAGCAAGGCCCCGTTGGTCTGGGAAGTGCTGAGTAATACGGCCCCTAAGCGACAAAAGGAGGTGAAGTTGCAGAAGTTGCTGAGACCACCACTGTCGATTGCTTTACGACTTGGTGTCTATGGTAAACCCAGTTGTGCATCCCAGTTGGGCATGAAATGTCTGATGCTCATCCTCTTCAGATATTCTGGCTTAGGTATCAGCTATTAGCCAATGCTGGAGATAGGTTACTGACCTAGATGAATGCTTGCTTTGTGGCAGTGTGGCCATTTAATTACTAAATTGACTGGCACTTTGTTGACTCTTAGGAAGTTTCCTCATTATATTAAAAAAAAATTCTAGTATTTTTTGTGTCTATAAAAATCTTCATAAATTGATACCAAATGATTCTTTTTTCATTTCTTTGTTTTATGAGTCAGCCTAATACATAGCATATAGTGTTTGTTTTCTCTAATATTCAAGGATGGAAAAAAATTCTTATAGCAGGTGTGAGATACAAAATTTCTTTTCTTTAAGGTACATGTATATTGCATCATAATTATAAAACATGTCTATTGATCTGTGTTTGCACTTGTTTTATGTTTTGTGGCTTCTTTTTTCCAGAGGTAATAAATAAAATCTTTAGTACCTTTTAATAATGGGTTTTCTCTTCTGTACACTGAATAAAAAATGAATGTCAAGTTTTGGCAGTTTCTTTTTAGTTTTTGCAATTGAGCATGCGATGTGAACCACTAGCTCCGGGCCTGCTCCTCAAATCTGCATGCAAGTCATTTTAAAACCTTTGAGATGCGGGCAGCGTAGAGTGGAGGTGGTACATGGAAGGGATTGAGCAAAGAGAACAATTATTCTGTGTGCCAGGACCTTCAGCGTGCGATGGCTTTTCATCGTCTAGAAACTTGTTTGGGAGTTAATGTACGAAGTAAGAAGACTAAGAAGAAATAATGGGTGGTGATAATTGGAATTGCATCATTTTAACCTCAGTGTAAGTCAAATCAGGGTCAGATCTAAAGACCCCAGATTCCTCTGCATTTAGTTGAAGTTTTGCCATTTATTTCAGTGATAAGATTCCAGCCTGGCAATCATAATTTAGCCAGCTAAATAAGAGGACAGATTGTTAGGAGTTGAACACCCACTATTCTTAATTATTCTAGTAGAGCCCATAGTGCTGTATGATCAGTGTTTTACAGAGGCATTTTGAAAGTCTTCATCTCTACTCTCCATCTAGCTGTGTAAATAGCTGTATTTGGATTACTGACCTTCTTAGCAGGACATGGTGTTTTCTTGTGTGCAAGACCCAAATTATACTGGGACGTCTGTCACCTTGTTATATTGCAAACTCACCTTCAGCTTGGTTTGTTAGAACTGTGCTTTATAACTACTTTAGTTTAATGACATTATGATTACTTTGCTGTGTACTTTAGAAGAACAGGAATAAATTGCTCTTCAGTGTTTCAAATCTAAATGGCAGTCATTTAGCTGGAGCAATGGTATAGATTGGTACCTATGTGTGGAAGTTTAAAAAATAATCTGATATGAATATTTACAAGAGAGAGGTCTCAGTGGTAACTTGAAATATCTAAAAAGCAAACCTTTAAAAATGTAGAGAGCTGTGACACTGCTTTTAATGTTAAGGTTTGTTCAACAATCCAAGCTGCTGTTGTAATAGAAAAACACTGTCTTTTTAATGATTGAGAAGTAAACATGGTTAGTTGTGCTGCAAGAAAAAATTATGTACATACCTCTTAAGAAAAGAGTCATCTCCTTGCAGCACTGGTGGTGCAAGTAAAGCATTTACATACTGTGTTTTGCAATAGCACATGCTTTTCTTTTAAAAATTATTAGAAAGAAAATAACGCATCTCAATCACAGAGTAGCCACTGACAGCAGCCACTAATGGCAGCCACTAAGAGTTGTGTTTTCGTAATTTTATTGCCCGTTTTCAGGAACAGTTTGTTCTTCCCCTGTTCTGTCAGTTGTGTAAGAACTAACAAGTGGCTATGGTCACAGCTAGGATAATAGATAGGTGGCTAATTTGAGCCAGTATGGCAAAACCGATAACCACAACATGTGGCTGCCTGCCATGTCCAAATGCTGTATTCTGCTTACACAGAAATTATTTTATAACACTGTTACACACTGTGTTTTTACTCAGCAGTTTTTGAGAGACAACCTTAGCTTGTCTTCATAGAGGCAGCAATGTTTTGTTGTGAAGAAAAGGAGTGGGAGCAGAATAAAAATGATCACTTGGGTCTTGTCAACTGAGTTTAAACTAGGTTGCATGTGTATTGATTACATTTTGAATACCTTTGAGGTGGAATATGTGAAACAAGCTTTCACATGTCACAGTTTGCACTGGAGCTGATTGCTTACAGCATCTTGTTCCGAGGCTCACATGAGACTTGCGTCACTCAGTCTGCACTCAAACTTCTCTGTGCATCTCTCCTGCTCCATCCACAACTGAGGGTTGTGGACTGCAGCATGCTGTCAGCTCTCTACAGTAAACTAGCCTTCTAGTTCTGTATCTTGATGAGGATTGTTGTCTCTGTATTTAAGCAGTGCGGAATTAAGGCATAATTAAAGGTTGCATTCCCTCAAACAAGTGTACAAGAGTAATTGCCAAAATCAGAGTGGTATGTTTGCTTTGGGTAGTATTGTTCCACGTCAGTTCTCTATGCTTGGATCCCACAGAACTTCCTCACAAAATTCTTGATGGAAATTTGTCTGTATATGACGACAGTGATGGGAATGCCATTTTGAAGCTAGACTTTTGTTGAATAGTATTCTCCCTTTTCTCATTTTTCTCCCTTACTGCAACTGGCTACATCATTCATGTTTCTGCAGCAGGCAAGTAAATTCACACGATTTTTGTGCCACATCTTTTTTTTTACGTGGAAATACAGAACTATAATGCTACAAGACAGTATATACAAGAATGCACTGTAAACATCTCTATAAAAACAAATGTTTCCCCAATTATGTTCAAAATGTGAACTTTGAAACTTCTAGCTTTAGTTATCAAAAGCACTGTAGCTACTTTTGCATTGTTTTGTCTTTGGAAATTATAATTTTAAGGGCTTGACAGGGATTGTTTTGTGGGTTTCTTTCTTCTCTTTAAGAAACCTGAATGAGGTTATCTTTCTGACACCGTGTCAGGCAGTAGGATGGCAATCTATCTCCCTAATTACTACAACTTCTGCAGTAGAAGTAGTATCCCATTTTTATGCAACTGACAGAACAAAGAAGGTTCTTAACTTTTACATTACAAAAGTTGGAGAGGAGGTGTCAGAAATAGAAGTGTAAGAATGAAAGCAAGCAGGATAGGAGTCCAGGGAGGGTTTCCGTGGATGCTGATCTTCAACTTTTTGTTAGAATTATTTTGCATGGAAAAAGTAGTTTCAAAAGACCTGAAAAACCCTCATTCAATTTACTGCATTTTTTCCCCATGCGATTGAGTACATAGGTTTTGGCTGGTATGATTTCGTAAATCAAATTATCCACTGACCCACAGTGAAATGTTTGGCTTTGAACTGAACTGGCATTAAACTTCATTGGTCTGTAGTGCTATGGTGGCTCAAAGAAGCCGGGTGTGGTGCCTCTCACCTTTTCTCGTATATCTTGACTCCCCACTGCTTCCACTGCAGCTGAGAGCCATGTGTCCTGGAAAAGACCATGGACCCGTTGTGGAAATAGAGCTTGGATAAGGAGTACACCTGTATGGGGCAGGAGCTGCATTACAGTTCACTTTAGGCACATATCGCTTGATGTGGAACAGGCTTCAAACAAAGTGGTTTTTGGTTGGTCCGTCACAATTAGTTGAGTCAACACAAAGTGCTAAAAACTTTTGTTTTGTTTTGTTTTGATTTTATGTTTCTAAGTAATTTTTGATATGATAAAACATTAGAATTTCCTGTAGGATAGAAAGGTGGTTTTTTGCCCTGTTACTACCCCCACCCCTCCGTTGCCCAGCTCTGGTGTAAATCAAAGCAGAGGATGTAAGCAGTATTTTTCCTCTTATTAGAAATATTCTTCAAGAAAAGGTGACTTAAGGAATATTTTGTCTGTTGCTGCAAAAAAAAATATGTTAAGTTTTCAGTAAGAAAGTGGGTGTGGCTTTTAACTGACCTGAAAGCTGTAGCTGATTTCCTACTGTATTTTGACATTATGCCTTGTATGCCTGTTAGTGCAGAAAATTATGTTCTTTAATAGTTTCCTTAGTACAGGGAATGCCTGTTTTCTTGTTATCAGTAGCAAAACTGGATAGCTTTTCAATCCTTACACACTGCTGTATGTGTCTGTGCCTTTGAAAAGGATAATATTCATGTGGGCTACAAAGCTCCAAACATGAGAGAATTCTGAGAAGAGAAATTGAATTTCTGGCATAGTCTTCCCACAATACATTCCAGTGAGTTAAAAACAAAAAAACAACAGAAACTGTTTGTATTTAGATGTAGCTATTGGTGATAAACTGCTGCTCAGATGGTTTGGTTGAAACTGATGGCTTAAAGATGTGGTGGTGTTTTTCTGTGTGTATTTTTTTTAAAACAGGATCAATTTTGGTTAAAATTAAAAGAAAAAAGAGGCAATTTATATTTTGTTTGAGAGGAAAAAGAATTTCAGTTAAAAATGAGACATCTATGTGCAAATGGAAAAAAGAAATGTAAAGAAAACTGAATTTCGGCATTTGCCATGTGAATACTTCTTTGATCATTCAGGCTTCACTATTACATTACATAAAAAATGTGAATCATGAATATAATTTTGAGAAACTCCAGTAGAACAGCAGAGATCATAACTTCTAAAACTTGATATTGGTAGCACTACAATTCAGCTTGTATTCAAGCTGAAGCTGATTTTGTTGCTCGGCATTATTTGCCATCCTAGATTTTTCAGCGATTTGTTATGAAAAGTGTTGTGAAACAAATATAGTAGAAGGCAGAGCTTTACTTAAAAGGAAGTTTCTTTGATTGTATGGCAAGTTCAAGACCTAATGAACTGCCCATTTCTGTCAAACTGGCAAGAAATCAATAACATTTGGCCATTAGCCTGCTGCAAAGGAAAGATCAGGATGCTCTTTTGCACTTCTCAAGCCAAGGCTTCATACGATTTATTGTGGAATAACAACAACGCTACCGTCATGGGAAGGTTTTCCTGTTCAAAGATGATCTCCCTCAGGAACTGAAAATCTCTTTGTTTATTCAGGTTAGCTTGAGAAAGCTATCGCTGCTGGGGATGCGGCTTGACATAGGAAGCAAAATTTGAGGTTGCATAAGAAGGAGGAACATAAAATACTCTTTGTGGAAAAAGAACAGAAAGTCCTGTTGTTCTGCATACAAATTTACTCTTTTCTGGGAGAGTGAAAGTGATGCTTGTCCTTTTCTGCCCCCTCTTCCTCAACCATTTTGTTACTGTGTCTTCTCCAAAATGATGATGCCAGCTTAGAATTGCTCTCGGTTCTCACTGTCACCTGCTCCTTGCAGGGAAGTGGTGTTTGACCAGCGGTCCTGTGTATGCTTTGCAATTCTCAAATCATATGTCTGTGGGCAGTGGGATCAGGCTTTACTGCTACCCAGAGTGTGTGCAGTGTGTGCAGGACAGCTTGATAGCAAGGTGACTCGATTGAGGTGACATGGCCATGGTCACTGAGCCTGAGCAGCACCTATGACTCTGAAACAGTTCTGCTTTGCGCTTGGCAGCTTTGATACGAGTCTGCACTGGTAGTTGCTGACTTCCTGCAGAAAGTATTTCAGAAAGTCTGTAAGAGAAAAAAAAAAGGTATTCATTTAAATGTATGTAATACGAAGTGCCCTAAAAAACTGCATTGTTTAGAGAATGAAACCATGCTGCATGCGCCTTATCCTGAGCATGATCTCAGAAGAGCTAGTGGTGATGCTGCTCAAATGCGGATGCGATCGAGGAGTTGTTGAACATCTGGAAATGTCTCAATTATCAGAAAGGTGCTTCCAAAGGTCAGTATTAACCAACACAGTGCCCGAATACTCTCATCAGGTAGAAAGGAAGCTCATGCCTAGCACGAATAAAAAGGTTCTTCAACTTTTCGATCATAAATCCTTTGGTAAATACACCGTGCAAGAAAAACGTCTCAGCTGTTTGCTTGACACCCAGAATTGTCATAGCTCCAGGGGAAAAAAGAGTTGACAAAAGTTTGATTTTTGAAAGTAGTTCTGTAACTCCTTTTGGTATAGTTGCTTTAAGCCCATTTTATTTCTACACAAGCTAAAAATTAGCACACAAAAGATAGTTTTGGCTCACACTTACAGCTTTGTTCATGTCATCTCTGAAACGAGGAGATGCCTGACATCATATTACACAGCTGGATAAAGACAGCATTTATTTGAGTAAGTTGTACAAGCTCCGTTTCCCTGAAGAGGTGGCATTGGTAATGAAATGATAAAAACTGGTATCTGTAGCCAAAAAGGAGCAGTGGGACAAACAACGTTTGTGCCTCTTGAAGGTGTTTTGCCAGGATGCATGTATCTTACAATGCTTTTATGCAGTTAAGGGCATGACAACTCTAGCATCTTTCTCTCTCAAAAGATTTTGGTGAGCCTTTCTCCTCCATGCAAACTCTCCTCAAAGCAAGCTGCAGGTAATATGACCCCTGCATTAATGAACTTAGTGAGGTTTGGGTGTGAACTTCCTTACTGGAGGAAACCTGTAGCTCCAAAGAGGGAGAACAGCTAGGGATCAGTTGAGAAAACGTTCGCTTCCTCGTTTCCCTCATTAAGGCAGTCCTTTACGGTGGTGT